>NC_051399.1:35040703-35065703 GCF_015228065.2 Penaeus monodon
ATAATATATATATATATATATAATATGTGTGGTGTCTCTCCGTGTGTGTGTGGGGTGTGTGTGTGTGTGTGGGTGATAATATATATATATATATATATAATATATATATATATAATATATATATATATATATTATATATAAATATATATATATATAACTATCTATCTATCTATCTATATCCAATATAGTATTATATATATCCTATATTATATTTATATATAGTATATATATATATATATATATTATCTATAATATTTATATATATATATGAATATATAATATCTAATATGGTGGTGTGGTTGTGTGTGTGTGTGTGTGTGTGTGTGTGTGTGTGTGTGTAACATATACATATATAACCATATACATATGTATACATACATACTTACATATAGAATATATACATATATATAGATATATATATTCTATATATATATATATATATATATATGTATGTATGATATATATAGATATAATATATATATATATATATATAGCATATATATATATGTATAATATATATATATATATAGATAGTACGATATATATTAATAATAGTATATATAATCACTCATATATATCAAACTATATGATTATCTATATAACACACACACCCAGACACACACACCAAACACAACACCACACACACACACAACACACACACACACACACACACAACACACACACACACCTATATATTATAGATATAATAACTATATAATATATATATATATATATATAATATATATATATATTATTAATACATATTACATACATATACATATATAATATATATATATATATAATAACATATATATTATATATATATATAATATATAATATATATATAACATATGTCTATATAATATTATATATCTATTATACTATATATATATATATAATAAATATATATATATACATATGTATCTATGTGTGTGTTTGGTGTTGTGTGTGTTGTATGTGTGCGGTGTGTTTGTGTGTGTTGTGGTGTTGTGCGGTGTTGGGTACTGTGTGTGAGTGTGTGTGTGTGTGTGGGGTGTAAGTGGTGTGTGTACACACACATATGTATATATAGTACATATTATATATATATATATATATATATATAAGATTATATATATATATATATATACATTATATATTAAAACATATTAATATATATATTCTATATAAATATATATATATAGATATATATATATATATATATATATATAATATATATATATAAATAATGCAACCAATACATCACATTGTTATTGAAATGATAAACCCTGCTTCCTATCCCCCCACCCCTCCTACATAATTCCTACCCCTTCTCCTCCCATACCCCCCTCCTCCTCCTTCACCTTGAATCATTATCCAGTACTTCCCACTCTGAAACAGGGCAACAAGCAAAGTTGCGTCTTGACCTCCAGTTGCAAAAGAGCCAACGCCATTGCAGGGAATTTGCATGCAGTTGGAATATGTGTCAGCAGAGAAGTTGCTGTTTCTGTCCCGTAGAGTGGGATGGGAGGGAGAGAGGAGGAGGAAGGAGGGAAGTGAGAGAGATGACGCAGGGTGGAGAGAGAGAGAGGAGTAGCAGGGAGAGAGGAGGAGAGTGAGAGGAAGGAGAGGGAGAGAGAGGAGGGAAGGGAGAGGAGGAAATGGAAAGAGAAAGGAGGAACAGGTAGGAGGAAAGGAAAGGGAGTGACAGGAGTAAGTAGCGAGGGAGTGAGGGAGGAGGGAGCGAGAGGAAGGGGTGGGGGGACTCAAAAATGTGGTTAAACGGATCGGAGGGGGAGGGAGGAGGGTACCGGAGAAAAAAAAAGGATATATAAAAAGAAAAAAGGATGGACGGGAGGGAGGGAGGGGAGGGAGGGAGGTCGAGGGGTTGGAGGGTGGTGGTTTGGTGGAAGGGAAAGGGAGGAGGCATGGTGAGAATGGGTAGAGTGGGGGGGCGAGGTGATGGGGACAGGGGAAAGAAAGGGCTAGAAGAAATATTAGAGTAGAAGAAGGAAAAATATAGGGAAAGTAGGTGAGGGAGATGATGTGAGATGAGAAGAAAGTAGGTGAGAGTATGGGAAGGAAAGTAGTGGTATAGAGGAGAGTATAAGATCAGGTGTTGGGGAGGATGGAATGGATGGAGACCGAGAAGAGAGCAGAGAGAGGAGCTGAGGCAGAGAGAGAGAGAGAGCGAGAGAGGAGAGATGAGACGAGCTCTCGAGCGAGAGGCTGAGAAGATGAGGGAGAGAGAGAGGAGATGGGAATGAGCGAGAAGAGAGAGAAGAGAGAGAGCCGAGAGCGAGAGAGAGCGAGAGGAGATGACGAAGATGAGAGAGAGAGAGGAGAGAAGAAGAGAGAGAGGAGTAGAGAGGAGAAAGCGAAGAGACCGAGGAGAAAGGAGGAAAGAAGAGCAGAGATGAGCATAGAAGAGATTGAGGAGAGGAGAGGGAGATGGAGAGAAGGAGACGCTTCGTGAATCGAGGAGGGGGGAGGAGGAGAGAGAGAGAGATATTGAGAGAGAGGAGAGCGAGAGAGAGAGAGAGAGACCAGCAGAGAGAGAAGAGAGAGTACGGTGACCGGGGAGAGCGAGAGAGAGCGAGAGAGAGAGGACAGAGGAGGAGACCGGAGAGAGAAAAAGCATATTGGAGAGAGGGAAGAGGGAGATAGAGACGAGCGACGAGAGGAGAGAGGAGAGAGAGAGCAGGGAGAGAGAGAGAGCGGAGGGTGCGAGAACGAAGAGGAGAGAGGAGGAGACGAAGAGCGATTGAGTATGAGAGAAGAGAGTGAGCGGAAGAGTGAGATGGAGAGAGAGCTTGGAAGGAGGAGAGAAGGAGGGGCTCGAGACGAAGATGAGTGAGGAGGAGGAGGAGAGACGAATGAGAGATGGAGAGAGGACGAGGGTGAGAGAGAGAGAGAGAGAGGATGAAGAGAGAGGAGAGAGAGAGAGGGAGAAGATGAAAGACATGGCTCGGAGAGAGAGGGAGAGAGAGGGAGAGAGGAGAGAGAGAGAGGAGGAGAGAGACGTGAGTCGAGAGAGACAGGAGAGGAGAGACACGAGAGGACAGAGAGAGAGAGAAGCGAGAGGGCGAGACGAAGAGAGGAGAAAGCGAGATAGAGAGACAGACAGTCAGAGGACAGCAGAGAGAGCGAAGAGACAGACATCAGAGAAGAGAGGAGAGAGAGAGGACAGAGAGGAGAGAGGAAGGAAGGAGAGATGAGGACACCGGGAGAAACGAGAGAGAGAGAGTAGAGAGAGAGAGAGAGAGGACGGGAGAGAGAGGAGAGGGAGCGGAAGGAGGAGAGAGAGGAGAGATGAGAGAGGAGCGAGCAGGAGAGGAGAGAGGAAGAGGGGAGGAGAGAGAGAAGAGGAAGAGGAGAATGAGGGAAGAAGGAGAGAGGAGTGGGAGAGACCGAGACGAGAGATGAGCGAGATCGAGATGAGAGATCGTGAGTCGAGAGAGAGAGAGACAGACAGAGATAGCGAGAGAGAGGCAGAGACAGAGACAGAGACAGAGAGAGTGAGAGAGAGAGAGAGAGAGAGACAGAAAGAGACAGCTACAGATACAGAAGCAGACAGACATTCAGTAATATGGTCAATCAGTCAGAGAAAGACAGGCAGACAGAAAAAAAAAGTACAGACAAACCAACAGATAGACAGAAAAGAGAGAGAAAGACCATAAGCCGACCATGAACCCAAGACAGAAAGACTAGCAAGCGGGCGGGAAAATCAAAAAAGCTTATAAACTAACCACATTTTTCCCTCTCTCTCCTTCCTTTTCGGTCACCATCAAGAGGAACCCAATCTGACCCACAATAAAGGTGGGCATAAGGGCGCTTTTCGCTTTTCTTCCCCTTATGCTCTGCCCCCAAAGACGCCGCGCTGCCGAACATCAAAAGCGTCCATTAAAAGTCAGTCCATCACAGAAGTCGACGCTTTGACAAGATCCGAGGGCCGGGGTGGGGGGGGGGGGGTTAGGGGCACTCGCGCTCGTGGCATTATGGGAAGCTGTTGGGTTTTGCATGCACGTATGGGTGTACATATCGGTTCGTGTATGTGCGTAGGTCCTGGCACGTATGAGCTGGTAAGTAAGTATATATATGTACACATGCATGCACACACACACACACACACACACACACACAACACACACACACACACACACACACACACCACATACACACACACATAACTACACACAAACACACAAACACCCACCCACACACACACACCACACACACAACGCACACAACACACACATATTTATATAGTTATATATATATAAATACTATAAATATATAACTATTATATATATATCTATATATATATACATATATATATATATGTTTATATAATATATATATTATCTCTAATAACATATCTCAAAACAATAATTAATTTCACACACCATACACACACATTAGGCCTACCTGCCCTACCCAGTCCCCAGGCCCGGGTCGCCCGCCCGCGCCGGCCCTTCCGCGCGGCGAGTGAGCGACGAGCGAGGGTCGTCTCCGTCGGGCAGCGGGCGAGAGGGATCCAGGGTCGTTTTATTTATCTCGTGCGACGACCATAATGGGAGCCTCTGTCACGGTCAATATTTTTTTCCAACCAGACGAGAGAGAGGAGGGAAGAGGGAGGAAGCCGACGCGGAGAGGCGTGGAGCGGACGATGCATAGAAGACCGAGGAGCGGAGAGAGCGGGAGGAGAGAGAAGAGAGAGCGAGCGGGAGAGAGGAGAGAGAAGAGAGAGACGATGAGAGGCGAGAGGAGTGGATGAGAAGAGAGAGGAGAAACGAGAGAAGAGACGACCTGGAGAGGGAGGGTGAGGAGAGAGGAGAGAGAGAGACATATTATATATATATATATCTATATAGATATATATATATATGATATATATATATATATAGATAGATAGATAGATAGATAGATAGAAGAAGCTGAAGATAGATCAGATAGATAGATACATATATATATATATATATATAGAACATATTATATATTATATATATATATATATATGAGAGAAGACGAGAGAGATGGAGGAAGAGAGAAGAGAGAGTGAGGAGAGAGAGAGAGGGGGGGAGGGGACGCGAGATGAGAGAGTGAGAGAGAGAGGAGAGATGACGAGTCGAGCACTCGGGACTGAAGAGAGAGGACAGAGAGAGACAGAGAGGGAGAGAGACGAGACGGAGACTGACTGATGAGAGATTGACGAGTAATGAGTAGGAGAGGGAGAGGAAGAGGGAAGAGAGTTCCGAGAGTACCGATGAGAGGAGGGATCAAGAGAGAAGATGAAGGGGCGAAGAGAAGGCGGGAGGACCCATGAGAGAGGAGGAGTGCTCGGAGAGACGGTGTGAAGGGGAAGAGAGGGGGGAGAACGGAAGAAGGAGAGAAAGGGAAAGAGAGAGAGAGAGGGAAGGTAGGATAGAAAGGAGGGGGAGGAGGGGAAAGAGAGAAAAAGACGAGAGAGAGAGAGAGATGTGAGGAGATGACATGAGCGAGCGCGAGTACGACAGGGGACCGGGAGTTGAGTGCGCCGAAAGAGACGAGACGTACGCGCGGGACCGGCGGAGGAGAGAAGAAGGAGAGAGTGAGGGAGAAGGACGACCGATGAGCGGAGTGAGAGGGGGAACGGAGGAGGAGGAATGTGACCTGGGACGTACGGAGACGAGAGGAGTGGGCAGGGAGGAGGAGGAAAGAGAGAGAGAGAGAGAGAGAGAGAGACGTGAAGAGAGAGAGAGAGAGATGGTTGGTAATGAGTCGGTATGAATATCGTGTGTTCAGTCTAGTTCAGTGTGAGTAAGCCTTTCTCTCTCATTCTCTCATTTTCTATCTCTCTCTCTCTCTCTCTCTCTCTCTCTCTCTCTCTCTCTCTCTCCCTTCTCTCTCTATCCTCTCTTTCTTTCCCTCGCTCTCTCTCTCTCTCTCTCTTCTCTTCTCTCTCCTCTCTCTCTCTCTCTCTCTCTCTCTCACTCACTCTTTCCCCCCTCTCTCTCTAACTCTCTCTTTCCCTCTATCTTTATCTTTCCCACAATCCCCTTTCGTTCCCTCCCCTCTAAAGATTTTTGCATTTTTTCCCCTCTCTAAACCACGCCCCCTCGTTGATATGGCATTTGTTCAGATCGCATCAGAGTTATGACTATTCCCTGTGTTTGGCCATTTTCCCTTTGTGTCTGTTTTTCCTCCTTTCTACTGCGATGTGATACGGTTTCGCGCATAATAACTGCACACGTAATAAACACTCCCTTTCTGTCCTCTCTTATTCTCCCCTTCTCTGGTCTCTTCCATTTCTATTATCTCCCATCTCTGTTCTCCCACCCATCTCGCTCTACCTTCTTTAGCCTTCCTCTCTTTCCCTTCCCTTCCTCTCCCCCTCCCTCTTTCCTACTCACTCATCCTTACGCTTTTCTTCCCTTCCCCTTCTCCCTATACCTCTCTTCCTCCCTCCCCCTCCATTTTCACTCCTCCCTCTCCATCCTGCACACCTTTCCCGTACCTCTTTCTCTCTTCTTACCCACAGCACACCCTTTTTCCATTTAGGAGCTAGTGTGCCCCTACCCGTTCCCTACCTCCCTCCCGTCCTTCCCCCGACCAGTTACCCGTGTCATCCCCTCCCAAGCCCCTCCCTTCCATTTCCCCTCCTACCTCTCCTACCCTCTCTTTCCCTTCCTCCCCTCCTCCCCCTCTTCCCCCTTCCTCTCCCTTCCTCCTCTCCCCTCATTTTCGAAGTGTTTTTGTCATATGCCTCGCATGCACTGTGGTCATTCTATTTTCCTAAATGCAGTACACCCGGATGCGGTAGGGGGAGGTGGGGAGAGGGAGGAATAATGGCGGAGTAGGGAGGGCGTGGATCGGGGGGTGCAGGGGTCTCCATCCGAACAGCAGCTTTTGCCACGAGTTTAGAAAATTTATACGGGAGACAGAAGAGGACGATTCCACAAGATAGCTGGATTATTGGATACTCTCTCTCTTCCTCTCTTTCTTTCTTGATCATTCTCTCGCTCTCCTCTTCTCCTCGGCTATCTCTCCTCTCTCTCTCTCTTCTCTCTCTCTCTCTCTTTCTCCTTCTTCCTCTTTCTCTCTTCTCTTTCTCTTCTTTTTTTCTTTCCCTCCCCCTTCTCTGTCATTTCTTTTCTTCTTCCCTTTTTTTCATCCCTTTCCTCTTCTTTTCTTTTTTCCCTGTTTTTCCTCCCAACTTCCCTTTTCTCACTCCTTCCTACCATCTATCCAATGTTCCGTCCTTCCCTTCCCTTCCCCTTCTCTCCCTCCTCTCTTCTCTCTTCCTCCTTCCCTCTTCTCCTTCCTTCTCTCTTCCTCCCTCCCTACCTCTCTCCCTTTTTTTCCCTCCGTCCCTCCCTCCCTCCCTCCCTTCTCCTCTTCCTCCATCCATCCCTCTCTTCCTCTCTCATCTAACCGCCCTCTCTCTCTCTCTCTCATGCAACTCTCTCTCAATTCCCTCTCTCTCTCCCCTCCCCGCCCTCTCTCTCTCCTCTCCCCCCTTCACTCGCTCTTCGCAATTGGAGATGTTATGCCTCAAGCCAATCAATTCAGTGTACGTAATCGGACGAGGATGACGTATCCCCCCCACGTGTCGTTTTTGTTTCGGTGTTCGTATTTTGTGCACACGTCGGGCCAAGGTCTCGCTGCATAAACCCTGAAATCGAGCTCCTGAGCATGGCTTGGGCTGAAGTTTCGTTTAAACTGAGATTCGATGATACATAGAAGGAGACGCGTGGGCAAAAGTTTAGAATGGAACTTCTTTTTTTTTTTCAACTCTGTTGTCGCTTCCCTTTCCATCTTTAGTTGCTTACGAGAATGTGCCTTCAGGCTTTGTATTTACATGTACAAGAGATTCCACAAAGAGAAAACTGTTTCTCATATATTCTGAGTCTAATTTTATGGTACAAGAAATGATTATGTAATTTATATATCCATTAGATGACTTTATAAAGATAAATGGTCTAGCTCTCTCTCTCTCCTCTCTCTCTCTCTCTCCTCATCTCCTCTCATCTCTCTCTCTCTCATCATCTCCTCGTCTCTCCTCTCTCTCTCTTTCGTCTCTCTCTCTCTCGTCTCTCTCCCTCTTTCGCCCGATCTCTCTCTCGTTCTCTCTCGTCCGCTCTCTCTCCCTCTCGGTTCTCTCCCCTCTCTCATCTATTCTTCTCTCCCTCTCCCTCCCTCTCCTCTCTCTCTCCTCTCTCTCTCTCTCTCCTCCCTCACTTCCTCTGCCCACGCTTCTTTCATCCGTCCCCATTTCGCTCTCTATCGTCTCCTCTTGCTCTATATATCTCATTGCTCTTCTCCACCCCCCCCTCTCTCTCGATCTCTCTCTATTCTCTCTCTCTCTCCTCTTCCCCTCCTCTCTCTCCGTCTCTCTCCTCTCCGTCTCGTCTCTGTCATCCTCTCTCTCAAACTCTCTCTCTCTCTCTCTCCTCCTCTCTCCTCTCCCTCTCTCTCTCTCTCTCTCCTCTCTTCTCATCTCTCTCTCTCGTCCTCTCTCAACTCTTCCAAACTTCCCTCTCCCTTTTCCCACTTACGAATTAATATTTTTGGCTCTAACTAACTTTCAATCATGCGTTTCTGTTATTACGAATCATACTGACATTATTTCTTTCTATAGTTTGCATGATGTACGACCCGAATAATGCCATTTCTCGACTAAAGTGAAATAATAGTGAGACTTCGTGTCTAGTGGACATATCGCACACTACAACGCACAAGTAGCACACACACAGCACAAACGACAGCACACACACACACACACACACGACACTACACGCCACACACACGACACACACACACGTACACACACACACTACACACACAGAGAGAGTGACACATGACACACACAACAGCACGCGACTGCACACACACACACACACACACACACTACACAAAAAAAAACATCACACACACACAAACAAAGACAACACACACAAAAAACAGACAACACGTAATCATATTACAAATGACGAGTATACAGTCGCATGAGAGGGCCACATACCAGTCAGTTAAATCCGCAAAGTCATACAAATACAGACGGCCATGAGGACAATACATGACACACATACACACTCGCATACGACACTCCGTCAGGACAATATCGATACACCATAACGTACACACAAGTGAACAAATCTGCACCACAGAACCAACACAGCCAATAATGTTTTACTAACGACACATAGTCTACGTCCGTTCCTTCTGTGTATTTCCGCACAGAAGTACAAGTCAATCCAGTAAGATTAACAGCAACCGCAAGAGAAGAAAAAGAAAGCAGGACTCTAACACAACTGTGGCATGACTTACGCGCCAAGAGTTCTGTATTATAAGGAAGTGGAGATGAAGCGCGTGAATAATGCTAGTCTACAGGAGCGGAAAGGGATGAGCTTAAACCTCTCGTTTAAACCACAAGCTTAGGATAAAAGGAGTTTGGAATTACTAAGCTGTTCAATTTGTGCGCCAAGGCATGTAGGCGTGTGGTTGTGTGGGTCTAGAATTCCTGTTTAAAGGTAATCTTTGTTTTTTTATTCAATCTTTTGGATTTATATTTGAATAGTGTCATGGGGGATATTTTATTTTATTTTTTTTCGTTTTCATGGTCATTGTTAGGTCTGTCGTTATTCGATCTTCTTTTTTTTCAGCTCTTGCTCTTTCTTATTTATGTTTTTAATATATTCTTCTTTCAGTTTTTGTTTTCTTTCTTTGCCTTTTTAATGTATCTCTGCTCCTCTACGTTTATCTCATGAGTCTTTCTCTCTCGCGTGTTCTCGTCTGCATGTCTCTCGGTCTGTCTCTCTGCGTGTCCTCTCTCTTCTCGTTCTCTCTCAGAGATCTCTCTCACAGGACGTCTCGTCTCCTACAGTCTCGAGCGCGGGTCTCAAAAAGACGTCATGCATGTCGCTCGTCGTCCATCCAAGTGCTCTACTCTACTCGATCGGACTCTCTCTCTCTCCCTTCCAAGTCTACTGTCCGTCAGTCAATCGTCGCTCTCATGCTCTCTCAGTCAGAGGCTCAGACTGTCTCGTCTACTCTGCTTTCGTTGACGCCCCTTTCTCTCCCTTCTTTCATTGCCTCCTAAGGCCCTCCCTCCCATAGCTACTGTCTACTCCCTCGTCCTCCCCCCCCTCTCCTCGATACGTCCAATCGTCTCGCGGGGCATACTCTTCTCCGTCGTCTCTCTCATCCTCTCCATCTTCGTCGTTCTCTCTCTCTCGTCTCCTCATCAGCTCAATACATCATCATCTCTTCTAGATCTCCTCTCTCTCTCTCATCTTTCTCTCCCCCAACCCCTGCTCTCTTCTCTCTCTCTCATTCTCTTATCTCTTCCCCCCTCTTCTCTGTCAGTGGTACTGCCTCTACTCTGTCTACTCTACTCTCTCTCATCGCTCTCTCGTCAATCAGAGCTCTCTCTCCGTCGCTCTCTCTCTCACTCACTATGCAGCTCAACTGGCAATTCTCTTCTCTCTCTGTCTCGTCATGCCTCCTCTCTCGTCACATCTCTCTCAAGTAGCTGCGGTCAGTCTCATGTCCTCTCTCTCTCTCTCTTACTCTCTATCTCTTCTCTTCATTTCTCTGGATGCTGTCTATAATTTCTCGGCAGTCTCTCAGAGAGAGTCCAGACGAGATCATTACTATATATATATCTAAATCTATTCATCGATTAAGACGTCTACTCTTATCGATCTCTCTACCTATCCTCTCATCTCACTCCATACATCTTCTCTTCTCTCATCTCTTCCTCATCTCATGGGATAATCTCTCTTACTCGAGTCTACTGCTCTACTCTGCCTCTCTTACGTCAGTCTACTGAGTCCTACTCTCTCGCCCCGCGCCAGCCCTCTCTCTCTCATCGTCTTCTCGAGTAGCCCTGGATCGAGTCCTCTGTCTCTTCTCATTCTCTTCATCTTACTCTTACGTCTTAGCAGATCTGTGCTCTTCTCAGTTCTGCCCTAGGAGAGAGGAAAGAGATCTTCCACTCTTCTCATTCTTCTTTCTCTTCTCTTCTCTCTTCTCTCTCTCCGTCTCTCTCTTTCTCCTCTTTCTCTCTCTCTTCCTCCCCTCACTTCGCTCTAGCTCTCCCGCCCCCTCTCTCCCTCCACAGCAACCAGCCATCACATATTCATAGACCCTACAGTAATCTATATTCTATTTAGACCACATTGTCGTAACAAACAAGTCTACGGTTTAATGTTCCCGAGCTTTCACTGAGCGAGTTCCATTCGTTTCCGTGTAGCAATAACCATTGGAAAAGGTAATTGGTTACATCGTATGAAGTCCGGATCGAGAGTACGAAGTCTAGTGCAGTGGAATTACAGGCTTACAGTGAAGGTACGAAAGTTATAGTTCC
This sequence comes from Penaeus monodon, assembly GCF_015228065.2. Taxonomy (NCBI): domain Eukaryota; kingdom Metazoa; phylum Arthropoda; class Malacostraca; order Decapoda; family Penaeidae; genus Penaeus; species Penaeus monodon. The sequence continues at coordinate 35,052,033 of NC_051399.1, forward strand.
ATGTTCTTCATCCCGTCCTTATTTCAGTCCTTCCCCTTTTAGTTTTTTATATCTGTCTGTGTTGCGTTTGTCTGTTTTCCTGTCTGTCTTTCTTGCTAATTCGATAGAAGTACGCTAAAGCACCACAATGTCGCTAAACGTAATGGAAAATAGTAATTGAATGAAATTTGCGTCCTGAAAGTAATGGAATACCTGCCTAATTCATTTTCTAGTGTGGATAGGTGTTTGTGTGTGGTAGTGTGTGTGTGTGCATGTTGTGTGTATGGTGTGTGCTATATTATGTGTGCATTATGTATATATATCGTATATATATATGTAGTCTATATATATCTATTATATATTAGGTGTAGGAGTGGTTGTGTGTGAGTGTGTGTGGTGTGTGGTGAATGTGTGTGTGTGGTGTGGTGTGGTGGATGTGTGTGTGTGTGGTGTGATGTGTGTGTGTGTAGGTGGGGGGGGGGCCGTTTAGTTTGTAGGGTGGTGCGTGTGTGTGTGATGGTGTTTTTGGAATGTCAGGTGTGTGTGTGTGTGTGTGCCTGTGCATATTTGATTGTGTGTGTGTGTGTGTGTGTGGTTGTGGTGTGTGTGTGTGGTTTTATGTATGTGTGTGTGTATGTTTGTGTGATTGTGTGTGGGGGGGGGGTGGTGTGTTGTGTGTGTGATGTGTGTGGTGGACATGATGTGTGTTTGTATATTTGTGGATGATTCGTGGTGTATTATATATATATATATATATATATAATATATAGTATATCTATATATATCTATTAATATCATCGGTGTTGTTTGTGTGTGTCCCGTGTGGTGTGTGTGGTAGGTGTGTGTGTGTGTGTGTGTGTGGTGGTGTGTGTGTGTGTGTGTGTTTGTATGTGTGTGTGCGTGTGTGTGTGTGTGTTTATATCCTATATCTGGTATGTGTACTATATCTATATATAATCTATCTAGTATATATGTATATAGTGTGATATATATATTTCGTTATCTAATATAGTCGTTTTACGTATATGCAACACCCACCCACACACACACACACACACACACACACACCACACCCCACTCCACACACACACCACACACACACACACAACACACATCACACACCACCACAGCGCCCAGCACACACACATATATATGCATATATAAGTATATATATATATATATATATATATATAGAATAGTATACTATATATACAGTATATTACATATTACACATATATCATATATATATGTAAGTAGAGTTCATAGTTATCTGGTTATCTATATATATATAATATATCTATATATATATAGTGTGTGTGTGTGTGAAAGGGTGTGTAGTGTGTTGGTGTATATTATATATATACTAGTATATATTATTGTATCTATCTTGTTCTATATGATATATCAGTATATATATATTATAATATATATGTATGTATGTATATATAGACATATACAGACATGCATACATACATTATATAAATAAGCAATACATATATATGCCTATACATACTATAGATCCGTACATACATAATGTATCTGATGATATATCATAGTATATATATAAAAATATATATATATATATATATATATCTATAATATATATGTTTAATGTATATATAATTTTTAGTATCGGGTCAAAAAGCTGCGGTTATTGACACTCATTATATTTTCCAATTACATCATATGGTTCCTGAGTGTTATGGGTGTTTGAAAATAGATAATGACACGAAAAAGATCAGCTATAGTTTTTTGAAATGTTGGTGATGTATATCAGACGATTAACTCGTCTTTAGCTGATCCAGAGGAAGAGACGAATGATAGTTCTAGAGAAAATAAATTGTGTAAAGACCCCTGTTGGAAATCTATGACAGAGAGGAAATTAAAGTTTTATTGTCATCGTAATGAGAAGTAAAAGTATTGAGAAACGTACTTGCAGGACAGGGATTGTGATCAGGAAAACGAAGGGAAGCATGCAAGTGCCGAAGATGCGGAAGAAGACTGACGGCGACATATCAAAGAAGTAGTTTGCGGATACTGTCGATGGTACAAAGTGGAAGAAAAGCATCTAAGATCAGAGTTTTTCGATAGCGTGAAGGATGGTGGAGAGGTCCACTGCTCTGCTCAATACATGACATCCCGTTATGATGATGATAATTATATAATATAGTATATATAATAGAATAATATAACGTATATATATATATAAGTATATATACCAGTAATATCCATGCGAGAGACTATAATATTACGGACAATGCCACGTAATGAATGTCGCAATGAGTCTTGGATGTAGAAAATCTATTTATGTCAGGACGATACGTGTGGCGAAGCAAACGTGGTTTAAGTTTTTGATTATTGCGAGAGACTTTAGAGATAACAGAGGTCGGGTGTGATCTATTCCTCCTCCCGATGTCACTCATATTAAGAATGACCGATGTTCATGAAAGGAAATGAATACATGGTGATTTTAAGCGAAAATGATATATTGGTACCAAAGGGTTTGCCCTCACTGTATTTCTGAGGAAAGTTGGGAGCATTGCTGCTTATGTTATGCGCGAGGTTTACATCACACACGAGCACACTGCACACACAGTAGCCCACCCAGCACACACACGAATAATATATATATATATAATAATAGTATAGATTAGATATATATATATATATATATTATATATATTATACACTTTAGTATTATATATAATAGTACATCTATGTACCACACGATGAACACATGGAGCACACACACCACCCATGCACACACACACACACATCACACCATATATAAGTATACATATGTAATATATAAATATAATATTATATATATAATATATTATATATATATTATATATATATATTCTGAATGCATATATATATATACATATATATATTAATACATATAGTATATATAAGTATATATATATATAGATATATAAATGATATATAGTATAGATGATATAATATATGATATATGGATGTATATTATATACATATATATATAAAATTCATAAATTATTATATGTAAAAAAAAGTGATATATATATATATATATAGTAATATATAGCAGTATCTAATATACTATATACCTATTTATTTTACACACAAAAAAGCACACACAAACTCCCCAAAACATGCACGCACAAAGGCAAATTCCATTTATCAAGACATTCAATTAATTGGGATGAACTCGCTGGAGGTCTAAGTTTTCTTGAAGTGTGAATAAGCAAATCTTCGAACCCAGCCATCTGCAACAAAGATTTCCGATCAATGCAAAGCGGGTCATGCAACTTATGGCACAGCTGTTTCTGTGCGGAAGTTCAAAGTGTCGAAAATGGCACTAACAGGTCATGTGAAGATTTGGGAAAAAACGAATTAATTGCATTGCTTTCATGAAGCAGCTTTTCTATGTTCATGTCGTCTTCCCCTTATATTATATAAGTATAAGTTATCGTATATCACTGATCATTATTAGCCACCTTGCTTCTGGTTCTTCCTCTTCCTCATTTTAATTGTATTCGTCCTCTCGTGCTCACTGCATGAGTGCCTTTTTGTCTTGCTCTTTACGGAAACAACTTAATTTACCTTACAAAGCATAACTATTTACATTTACCACTTAGTTAAACACGGAGTAAGAGGAATTTTGGTGTACATGGAGATACTTGTTTTTAAACATTTAAGATGGAATATGACCTCAGTCGATTGTGTTTTGAATACTGTGTTGGTATAAACTGGGTTGCATCTCTGAGTATGTCTGTCTCATACTCGTCTCTCTCATTGAATTCCGCCTCTCCTATCATACTGCTCTCTCATACATCTCTATGTCTCTCAGTCGTGCGTTCTTCTCGAGTTCTCCGTCGTCATCATCAGTCTCCATGTGGTCGTAGCTCGAGCAGAGAGAATGCTCGAGTCTCTCTCTCTCTCTCTCGAGTAATATAGTTATAATAGATATATATAATAATTATAGATATATATATTAAAGGATATAAGTATAAATTATGATATATAATAGTATAGATGTATCTATATATATATATATATATAATAGGGATATAATGAAGTGAGCATATTGTATGTATGAGAGTATGTATGATGTATATAATGGTATGCGTATGTATATATAATAATTCATATATAATAGTTAAGATAATGTATATATGATATACAGTCTATCTATATATATAAGTTCATATAATACATCATAGATATCGATAGAAATATATCTATATACATAATATATAGAATAAGTGGATATATATATATAGTATAATATAAGTATATAATACTGGTATATATATATATCTATAGTATATTCTATCATACATACCTACATAGTCTAACTATCTATCTCCTATATATCTAATCTAGCTAATATATATATATCTCGTGATTATAGTAAAAGTCCATATATATCTATATATAGCATATATATCTACTCTATATAGTGAAATCTATCTCCATATACGTATAATGATTTGGTGTGGTGTTTTTGTGTGCGTCCTGTGGGGTGTGTGTGTGGTGTGTGATGTGTGTGTGTGTGTGTGTGTGGTGTGTGCGTGCGTGTTGTGTTGCGTTCCATTGTCCCAGACACATCGTCGTCTTATCCCATTATCTATACTTCAAAGAGCACAACACCGAGAAAAACTAACAGGGCAAGCAAGCCGATAACAAGAGTGGCTATACACGGTATAAACACCGTTTCTACGTCAATTAACTTCCATCGTTGTCGTAAGTATAGAAGAGAAAGACAAATACGCTTTCCCTCGCTGTTGATGGCAGGCAAGCAATATCCCTGTAATGCTTAGATTTCATTAAAAACTTCCCCAAAAGCGCCTAACGCGGTATAAATGATCTGAACAAAAATCAGTTTCCTTGCTGCCTCAAAGGCATAAAAAAAAAAAAACAGGATTATGATATACTCATATTTGTGTGGCGTTTCGGGTGGGTGTTATTGTTTGTTTGTTTTTTCTCTCTTTCTCGGGTTTTCTTTGTTTTGTTGTTTTTGTTTATGGGTGTTTATATTGTGTATTTTCTGTGTGTCATGTTAACAGATGGTGAATTCTTTCCTCTGTATTTGTTTGTTGTTTTTGGGTCTATTTTTTATGCTACTATCAATACTGTTTTAATAGATGTTAACATTTTGTGTCGATGACCTTAATATTCCGTTGGGGTTAGACACATCAGAGAAGAGAGACATATAGTTTCTCTTTCCTAGTCCTCATTTCTTTCTTTCTCAGAGACAGCTACTTCCCCTCTTCCTTCCTCTTGTGTTCTTTCCTTTTTTACCTACTTGAATAAATTCTCTGGGCTAATGCCTTCATCGAGGTGCAGGTGATTACTCGTCTTCGAGTTGTCTCTCATGTTTACAATTCTCCTTTTTCGTCTTACATAAATCTTCTTACGAGGAAAGACAACCCCAACAACACCCCGTGTCAAACACTTTGACACTAGCTAGGCCTGTGTAAAATTGTCTTGTGTGCTAAACATCTTGTGCAGAGTTAACATGATTATTTCAATCTAAGCGGGGTGGTTATTTGCCTTTCATTGTTAGTATCAAAGGTTGTGATGTATCAGTTCATTGTAATATAGGACCTCTCTCTCGTTTTCTTCGTGTTCTGTACGTCAAGAAGGAATCAAAAAAAAAAAAAAGAACACAAGTGAAACACAAAAAAGAATATATATTCATATATAGAGAGCAGGGAAAAGAGAAAGAGGAGGGAGAGGAAGAGCGGATACTATATAAATAATATATGATAAGTATGATTATCATATAGTATAAATATATGTTGATATATATTAATTTAATGTATATAGAAGTAATACAACTACCACACACACCCGCACACACACGAAACACACACACACCCACAACACCACCACACACACCACACACACACACACACACACACACACGACACCTCGCACACACAACTACACAGAACACACCACAGACTCACACAACGAACACGACAACACAACAAGTCACGCACACCTCACATCAATTGTAATCAGTATGACAGATAATATTAGACACGAGACGCACTAGCCTGCCATCAAAAAAGCGATTGTTCCATGCGCCGTCTGGTGTACTTGCAATTTTAGCTTTCAGAGAGAGGTACTGTTTTAACATACGCATTTAAATTTTTACTAGATACATTCACATTATGAAATAAGACATTATTAATGTCTCATTATCTGTAAGTATATAGTGATCATTATTTATTTTTATTGGGTTGATTATCATAATATTATCATTATTTTATCGTCGTTATTATATTATTATTACTGTATCGTTATGATTATTATGTCTCTATTTATTAATTATTATTATTAGTTATTGATATATTATTATGTATGTAATTGTATTATTGTTATTATCACTATATTTTTGTATTATTAATGAGTGATTATTATTAATTAGTTGTATTATTAAAAAGTATTCTCATATTATTGGATAGTTATCATTATGTGAATTATGTTTGCCCATATATTATTAGTTACTGACAGTATATACACTTAATGTATTGTGTAGTGCCATGTATCATCACATCATCATAGAGTTAATTGTTCATGTAGTGTAGATAAATGTAGTCTGTAGAGTTTAGTACTGTAAATAGTATTATTAGTATTATTATCATTATTATTACTATCATTATTATTATTATCATTATTATTATTATTATTTTCATTATGGTTATTATTTTATTATTATTCTTATCATAATTATTATTGTATTGTTGGGGATTGATTAGTGTAAATAGCTATTATTAAATGTAATCAATCTTAGTTATTATTAATTATTGTTATTATTATGATTATCATTACTATATTAATATCATCATCTATTATTATTATATATCATTTTATAGTTGATTATTATTAATTTTATATGTTACTATTGAATTACATTATTATCTATTATTTATTATCATTCATTTTTATATATGATGGCATCATTCTCATTCCTTATAATTTTACTATTGTTATTAATGTACTTTATTATATGATCTTATCATTGACATATAAGAATCCTAATAATAAGTGAATTAAGAAAATGATAATAAATAATCATAATATTCTTATTATTCTTATTACTATTCTTATTATTATTATTATTATTATTATTATTATGTATTATTATATTAATGTATCATTATTATCTTTTATTCTTCTCATATCATTATTAGTATTTTACGTATTATCTCTGATGATGTTATTATATTATAGTATTATTATTATCATTCCGTTTATCATTTTTATTGTGGCATCATCATTATTCATTCTCATTCTTATGTTTTTTTTTTTTTGATTACGTTATCACTATTAGTAGTATGCGAAAATAATTATTATTCTTATTATTATTATTATATTATAATTATAATTATTATGTATGTAATTATTATTATCTCCCTTTTAACTTCTCTTACTTCTGTCTTAATTATTATTATTCATCTTGCTTTCCCCCTTGTTCTTTTTTTTACCTTTCTTAAAATGCTCGTCTTCTCTTCCCTTAATCTTGTTTACCTTTTATTGTTTGTCGTTATTCTATCTTGTCTTTTCTTTTTTTCTTCCTTCTTTATTCTCTTCTTCTCTTGTCCTTATCCATTCAGTTCACTCTGGCTCCTTCCAGCATTTAAATGTCCTCCTCAGCAAACGCAACAATCGGCGATTAGTTCCTTCAGACAGAACAAGTACACTTTTCGCGCGCCCTTTTGCTCGCTCTGACTTTGGCTTCATGGAAATTGCAATATTTGCTCTCTCTCACTCTCTTTCTTCTTCTCTCTTTCTCTCCCCTCTCTTTCTTTCTTTCTCTCTTTCCCTCTCTCTCTCGTCATCTCTGTCTCTCATCTCATCTTTACGTATCTTGTTCTTTCTTTCTTTCGTCTCTCATCTCGTCAGTGTAGTCTATCTCTTTTTTCTTTTTCTTTCATCTCGTCTCGTGGTACTCTCTATCTCTCTTGTTGCTCTCCATCTCTCTCTCTTCTCTCGTCATCTCTCCTCGGACGCCGTCTCGTGTTCTCTAGTACCATCCTCGCCTTAGAAGACACGTCTCGTCATCCTCTCGTCTCTCTCTCTCGTTTCTTATCTTTCTCTCTCTCGATCTCGTGCAGCCTCATGACTCGTCTCGTAAACGTTCTCTCTGGCATGCTCAGGAATCGAGACGTCGACGGATCGGTCTCGATCCGTCTCTCTCCTCGCAGTCTTTCGTTGCTTCTTTCGTTCTCTCGAGTGTCTGCGCAGTCCATCTCTTACTCTCGTCTCGCTCGGTGACTAGAAGTCAGTGTCGCACTCTCCCACATGGGAGGCTCGAATCTCTCTCTCAGTCGCATCTTAAGGCGTCAGCACTCAGTCTCTCTCGTCACGCCAGCCAGGTTCTCACTCTGCGCTCACGCCTCGTCTCCCATCTCCATCTCTCCCTCTCTCCACCCCGCCCTCACCCCCTCTCCTCTCTCTTCCTTCTGCTCTCTCTCTCCTCTATCCTCCGACGTATCTCTCTCTTACTCTCTCTCGAATCTCTCCTCTCTCTATCTCTCTCTCTCTCTCTCCTCCACACACACAGCAAGGGCCACACACACACACACACACACGAACACACACCTGCGCGCGCGCACGCCGCGCACCCACATCGCGCACACACACACACACACCGCTGCCACCACACCACACACACGACCACAACACCACAACACCACTACCCACACACATACATACATACATACATCATACATATACATCCATACACACACACACACACACAAGTCCACACCACACACAACACACACACACCTAACATCACACACACCCACACACACACACACAGCCACACACACACACACACACACACACAACACACACACACCACCCGACGCGCAGGCGGCGCAACAGTACAACACAGCCAATAATACACTGCAAATACACACACAACACTGCATAATTTGTAATAGTATATATATAATATATATATATATATATATATAATATATATATATATATTATACATGAGTTAGCCATATTTAATTTTTTAAATTTATTGTCAGCAATTAATATAATATATATAAGTTATAATATATATATATGTTATATATATATATAGTAGTATATATTAATATATATATAGATGATATAATAGTTATACATTAGTATATCTACATCTATCTATATATATATATAATATATCTATATATCTATCTAAATGATCTATATGTATACTATCTATCTATACTAGTATCCTTATAGTATATACTAGTCCATATATGTGTTTTAGTGTTATATATAGATAGTATAATACGTATCATATGTATATATTACGTATATGTAATGTTGTATCAGTAGTATATATAATTATATATATATAACTAGTCCTCGTTGATCTATACTAGTTAGATGATATATACTACGCGATATAAATATATGTATCTAATAGAATGAATATCTAGATCATATAAGTAGTGTTACGTATATATATATATATATATATCTATATAATAGTCATATAGATATAACTAGTTATATATATATATATATATATATTCATTGTTAACAAGTACGGGTGCATCGGGTGCTGAGGCCACCGTTGGTCACAGTGATGATGCTTACATGTTGTAAGTTTTCATGTTGATGAAAATAGGCTCTTGTGGAGTTAGTACGAGGTAAGGGTGTCTCCAGATTCCCTTTCCCGGAGAGTTGCCGGGGTACCTTTTGTTTTTTAGGTATCATTCTCTCTTATATATATTATGATAATCTAATATACAAATATGACTATCATATGTATATATATAATCGTAGTATATATAAGTATATATAATGTCTACATAATAGTATATACAATATATATGTACACATATTCTAATCTCACAGTATATATACCATGGTTGTGTTATTACTATATAGTATCAGTACTATATATAGTATATATATATATATCTCATGATCTATATAAGTATATAGGTATACTAGTATGTATATATAGTCTAAGGATATATATTGGTTATATATAGTACATATGATATAATACATAGATATATATGATATATATCTATTATATATATATATGTATATATATCATATATAATTATATATAATATATATATATATATATATGGGTATAATATATCTATATATATTATTATATATATATATGATATATAATTATATATTATATATATATATATATATGTATATATAGTATATATGTATGTATATATGTAACAATATATATATAATGAGTAAAGATATATATATACTATATGATATAGATATATGAAGTATATAGGTATTTATTCTTGTCTACTTTTTTAATTTATTTTATATATATATATATATATAATAGTATATATATATATATACTATAATATATCTATATATATGTATTTTATATAATTATAGTTAAATATATAGTATATATAAATATATAGTATATATATATATATCTTGATGTTTTATATATATATATATATAATATATATATATATATATATGTAATTATTATATATATATAGATAGATATATATATATATATGATAATACAGATATAGTCTTTATATATATATATATATCTAATATATATATATGTATTTATATATGTATATATAGAAATAGGTTTATATATATATATATATATATATATAATGTATATATATAATATATATATATAATATATTATATATATACATTTATCTATTCCTTATACTTACATGAAATGATAACGCCCCACCAAGGGAGGCAGTAGGCACACTACACCGATGCACGAAGGCTTTCAGTGTTTGAGTGACTTTGTGCGAGCGAAATACTCTAAACTGTTTTGGAAGTTTTAAAGTGCTTTTTTCCTGTATGATATGTGATCAGTTGTCTTTTATATTATGTTTTATTATATATTTTCTATTTATGTCCATTATAAATCTATTTGTTAATCGAAGCTAAATCATCAAATTATATAGATTATGGAGGATAGCATCCGCATCCGCAAGGCAATTAATGGAAATTATATGTGTCCATAGTAATTAAAATCGTTTAGTGTATCACTAAATTATCAATTAACAAATTCTATAAAGAAAAAGGTCGGCTGGGCGTGTGAGCGCGTAGGATTTCCTAGAAAAGTTTAAAAAGGGGACGTCGACGGACAAAAATAAAAAAAGTTATGGTGGAATCCACTGTTTTCAAGCGAGACTGTTCGAACATGCGGAATGTTGTTTACAAAATTCTCCAATTTAGAGATACAAATTCCAGTGTAAACCTCTGTCTACAATCCTTTCGTGGGGCGATTGTGGGTTGCGAGCTGACAAAACGACAACACGATTGCAAGAGAACTATTTTTTCCCCGAAGAAATCACGAATCGAGAGCAAAAACGTACCCGGATCTGGCTACAACGTAACGGAGACAGCCGGCTTACGATCTCCCGAAATCGCGGAAATGTCGTCCCTGTCCTGCTTCCGATTTGTCCTACTCTTTGCCGTTCCGTCTTTCTTTTTCCGTCTCGTTTTCTATCCCTATATATTTCTGTTGCCCAGTGGACAAAATGACGGGTAATTACTGAAATTTTGTGACACACGATCAATGATATCGTATAATGCTTACGTTGAATAAATTAGATCGCAAGGACACAAGTTGATTAATGGACACTGGAATTTCCTGAACAGAATAATTTAATACGTGAACAATTCCCAAGATAGCAAAGATTCTGAAGAAACTTGATTACTTTTTATTTTCTTAATGCAATGAAAGGAAAAACCAAGAAAATGTCAACTAGCAACTGCTTCCCAGTTTTCAAATTTACAAGTACTCATAAATCACATCGTGCAAGATATAAATACATATAACATTTACATGTGTTGAACAAGATTACTTGTCAGATATGAATTTCAGAACTTTGTGATTGAGCCATTTGCCACATATGAACATCTTTTTAGTCGGTTTATTTCAGAATGTGTGTATATAATAACATATATTTGTATTTTTTTTAAGTATGCATATAGAATAGTTGGTGGTGTTTAGGGTATATACATACATACGTGTTGGGGTGTGTGTTTAGTGTGTGTGTGTGTATGTTATACAAACTCACACACACGACATATATTGAGTAATATAGTAGTCTCTGTCCCTATGTCGCATCTATCTAACTACACTACGTACCGGTACATAGGCTGTTAACTTCTAAACAGTTCTGATATCGTAATGCAACCAGGCCGTATATCGCGACTTGCGAGCAGCAGGACGTCGCCCGGCTGATTGCGCAACTTCATAACTCTTTCGTCGCTGTGTGTGTGAAAATCTCCGCCGATAAATAAAGGCAGTCCACGCCGGTTTCCCTGCTCCTGCTCAGTAACCGTTTTTAGCCATCTGGCTGCTTTGGCGATTAGTCTCAGTCCCTCTTAATCTCTTCTTTTCTTTCTCTCTTTCTCTTTCTTTTCTTCTTCTCTCTTTCGCTTTTTTTTTTTTCTTGTCTTTCTCTCTCTCCTCCTCTCATTCTCTCTCCATCTCTTTCTCTCTTTCTCTCGCAAGCTGTCTTTCTCCACGTCTTTCCTGTCTCGCAGTATCTTTCTCTTCTCTCTCTCTCCTCTCTCAAATGACGGTCAGAAATGATCTCGTCATTCCTACTCTCTCTCGTCTCTCCTTCGTACTTCTCTCTCTCAAGTGTCGATGTCTCTCTCTCGTCTTCTCATTCTCCTCACTGTCATCATACTCTCGTCTCTATGTTCCCTCTGAACCCTCGCCAGTGATTCCCGGCTCGCTGAAAAGATCCTTTTAAGCTCGTGTAAGAAACTGTGACCAAAGGACTCCACGGTAGCAAAAAAGAGCAAAAAAAAAAAAAAAAAAAATAGAAGAGGAAAACAAGAAGAAAAAGGAGAAATCGTCCTAATGTCCCTTTAAATTTTTTATTTATTTATCTATTTATTTTTACATATTTTGTGTGTTGACGAGAAGCGAGACGATCAAGACACCAATTTTTTGCATCTCCGATATTTTTAATTCCGGTATTCTTTCCGTCGTACGTATGCCGCTTATGTGTATTTTGAGTGCACTCATCCAGCGTTCGTAATTTGAATTCGTGAGGTTGTCGCAAGATTACCGTCTCGGATACTCCTCAGCTAAAAAAAGTAAAAAAAAAAAAAAAGAAAAAAAAAAAAATTTGATGTTCCCCGTGAGGGGCATTTTTTTTTTTTTTTTTGGGGAGACGATCCACAAGATATGCTTGTATTTTGGATACTCTCTCTCTTCCTCTTTTTCCTTCCTTTTATCATTTCTTTCTATCTTTCTCTCTCTCCTTCTTCTCTCTCTTCCTCCTCCTTCTCTCTCTCTCTCCTCTCTCCTCTTCCATCTTTCTCTTCTCTTCTCTCTCTCTCTTCTCTCTCTCTCTTCTCTTCTGTTATTGTCTTCTATGTCTAAATATCTATCTCCTTCCTGCTGTCTATATCTGCTTATCTATCTTCCCATAACTGTTTATCCATTCATCCCTCTCTCCCTCCTTCCTTTCCTCCGTCCCTGCTTATCTTCCTCCCAACTTCCCTTTTCTCACTCCTTCCTACCATCTATCCAATGTTCCGTCCTTCCCTTCCCTTCCCCTTCTCTCCCTCCTCTCTTCTCTCTCTTCCTCCTTCCCCTCTTCTCCTTCCTTCTCTCTTCCTCCCTCTTCCTCCCTACCTCTCTCCCTTTTTTCCCTCCGTCCCTCCCTCCCTCCCTCCCTTCTCCTCTTC
>NC_051399.1:35088203-35090703 GCF_015228065.2 Penaeus monodon
GTAGATAAAATGTGGTAAACATTCGTTCCAGTGGTCTTACAATTTTTGTTCCGGATCACAAACAAACAATAAAAATAGAAAAAAATATTAACAGCATTGTGACAAAGGTAGAAAATATATGAATGACAATGAGCAATTCCACAATGCGAAATATGCAATTAACATTTCGATATTGCATCATCCGAATTACGTAGCCGATGCGACATTAAAACGTTGAATTACATATCTTGCATATAGGAATTTATTCATTCTCATTCATGCCTTTTCTGTATTCAACACACACGGTTTGCATATCGCGCGTGATATCCATTTTCTTTGTCATTTTATGGAATATTCAGTGTTGTTGATCTATCGTTATTATTTTTTTCTTCGTTTGTTTTCCTGCTTCTCTGTTTACTTGTTCACCCTGAATATTTGATCAACTGTCTTTCTATCCGTTTATTCATCCATTCCCTTATTCACTCATATATTCAACCATCCCTTTATTTCCAAAATCCCTCTATAAACTGCCTTAATAATCATACCTTTCCCTCCCGAAATTTTGAGATCACTCCCGGGGAAATAAGTCAGCAGGCCTCGCCAATCCGAAATCCCGAAATGGCGAATGAGCGAAATAACCACTGCAAGATTTCATGCAGTCCGGGCAATGTTGAACAATAATGATTTTGATAAATTATTTACCGGGAGCAATCTGGCCTCGGTAATGGAAACGGGGAAGTAATGCTATCGTTACTACTGATGCATTGCCTTGCTGACGGTAATTTGGATATTGAAATATGGAATAATGGCCAGGGATAGGTATGGTAATGTGAATGGTAATAATGCGGGTGATGGTGATAGTAATTATGATAATGGCAGGATAGCAATATGTTGTTGATAATAATAATGGTAGTAATAATGTAATGGTAATGATATTAATGATCATAGTAATGATAATGATAGTAATAACAATAATGATGATAATGATTATGATGATAACAATGATCCTAATAATACTAATGATAATGATGATAATAATAATAATGGTAACAATAATGATAATAATAATAACAGCAATCAGAATAATGATGATAATAATAACAATAATAATATAATGTTTAATAATAACAGTGATAATGATATTAACAATAATAATAATGATAATAATAATAGTAGTAGTAAAACAATAATAATAGTAATAATGATAATAACAATAATAAAAATAATATCTAGTAATAACATTAATAATGATAATAATGACAATAATAATAATAGAAATAATAATAATGAGAATAAAGAAAATAATAATGGTAATAATGATGATGATGATAAGAATAAGAATGATACTAGAAATATTAATGAAATGGCAATAATCATTATCATCATCATCAAAATAATAATTATAGCGATAATAATAATAGCAATAATAATAACAATAATAATGACGATGATAATAGTAGTAGTAGTAGTAGTATAATAATAATAATAACAACAATATTGATGATAGTGATAATGATCATTCATAACGGTAATAATGATAAAAATGGTAATAATAGTGATAATAGACATAACAATGATGACGATGGTAATGATGATGATAATAATAATAATAATAATAATAATAATAATAATAATAATAAAAACAATAACAACAACAGTAATGATAATAATGATGATAATTATATATGCTAATAATAATAATGATAATGATAATAACAATCATGATAGAAATAATGATAATGATGATGCTAATGATAATATTAATATTAATAATAATAATAATAATAATAATAATAATAATAATAATAATAATAATAATAATAATAATGGGGACATACAGAATATTTTTTGGCATTTGGCAGGTCATTTTCTATGCGTTTGGAGAGCTAAAGCAATAATAGTGGTATGTAAGTTTGCTATTTCAACCTCAGTTATAATGTAAATCACATAAAACATTAAAGCAGTTACAGTTTCTCGGAAGACAATTCCCATGAGACTATGATAGGCAGGAATGATATGTTGAATATTCTTTGTTGAATTCACATTTCGCTGTGTTAGTTTCATCAGAAAGAGAAATAAAAGATAATTAAGGAAAAAACATGATGAAGAGACAAGGACAGAAACATAACGTGATATACCAAGCATGTAAAATTAATGAAATAGAGAAAATAAAGCAATATTGAAAAATGCTATACTTGCCAAATTTCTAAACGAGATAAAAGACATAGTGAACATCAGGGAATTTTAGATCAAACATATTTTTGACAGTGAAAATAATGCTACTCTTATAGCTACGGTGAAAAGAAAAATTATGATAATGATTATGCTGATACTAATGAAAAGGGTAATGGTTATAACAGTAATAATAATGATATTGATAATAAAGTGATAAGAATTATAATAATGATGATGATAATATTGATAGTAATAATAAAGATGATGATGATGATGATGATGATGATGATGATGATGATGATGATGATGATGATGATGATGATGCTAACAACAACAATAATAATGA
>NC_051399.1:35095703-35135703 GCF_015228065.2 Penaeus monodon
CCGACCCTGTACCCTGTACCCCGAACCCCCGTACCCTATACCACCCGCTGAGCTTAAATCCCCTGCCAAACGAAGTGTGGAAAAGCCGTAGTTTGTTTTTTTGTCGTTGGTTGAATTCGGTTAACTGGTCATTGGTGTTGGTAAATATAGGTTACGTCATTGTAAAAGCATTATGGACGATTATACCTTCTTTTCATAGTCAGGATTTATTTTTTTTCTTTCTTTCTTTTTTTTTTACTATGATGAGTGTCTATGCAAAATGATGTTGCAGTGGAATAATAATCAATCGTTCTTTTATAAATACGAAATTATTTGTTTATTTGCGCTGATCAACAGGGACGGAAAGGATTATAAAATCTAAGCATTGGGGAATAGAAGGAATTAAAGCATAATCTACATAAATATTTTTGTGTTTAAAAGTTGAACTACGACTTCACATTTCGTGCCATTTATGTGTGTGTGTGTGTGTGTGTGTGTGTGTGTGTGTGTGTGTGTGTGTGTGTGTGTGTGTGTGTGTGTGTGTTTACGCGCGTGGATGCGTGTATACATGCACGCGTGTGTTTAACCTCACCCCATTACAACATATACATGGAATGAACGCACGCAGCCAACAGAGCTGCAGAATGACAGACAGTGCTCTTTGAACAGTGTCAAAAGCTGTCATAATCGACCCGACTCTCTATTATCAAGCTCTTAATGATGCCATTCATCATCGCGCATTCAGTTTGCATGAGCGCAGTTAAACTACTACTGCTATTAGAGTCATGCACGGCTATTTTAAATAATAGGTGTAAAGGATTCAGGTGAGTTATATTTTCTGTTACTAGCCATTTTACGCTAAACGTTTGAAGGGGCGGGCGTGGAGAAATGCCACTGTGGTTGTTTATGGTGCCATTGGCTGTGTCGATAATGGTAATGGTAGTGTTAATCAGGAGGTTAATGCAAAGTAAGAATGAGGATGATAGTGAGAATATTAAATGATAAGAAAAAAAAAATAATCATAATAATGCTAATAACGGTGATTAGGATGAGGATGAGGATGATAATGATGAAGATAATTGTAATGGTGAAATTGTGATAATGACAATAGCAAAAATCTTAATAACATTTTTTTTTCAGTTACCTTATTCCTTCTACCAAATTATATTCTCGTTTTTTTTTCTAGCTTTAATCGAATCGTCTTTTAATTATCATACCTGAACACGAGAAATCATAATTCCGTTTCTAATTTTTAGAATAGATAAGAAAGTCTACAAATACGTCACATCGCTGGTATGCGATTTATCATAATCCTTTGTTTTTAAATTGTCACGTTATCAATTACTTTCATATTTAACGTTAATTGTTTGCAAAAAGAAAAAGCTTTATTGATTGTAAATAGTCCTATCACCTTTTGCAAATAGATGTATCTCTAAAACAAAACAATAACAAAAAAACTGATATTTCTTTTCTGTCCTGCGATTTAGTCCGTGTTTCTTTTCACAGCTGCCCATAAACATTTTATGAAAGAGGATACGAAGCAATGAAAATAAAATCTGAATGGGATTTGTAAAGATGTTAGGGTAGCTCTGCCAGCGCATGACATGACCTGAAAATATCGTGTTGAACCTACAACCGACTTGCATTATGAGAAAAATAGAGGGGAAGATAATATTATAGCATCATTATGAGGTCAGTCGCTTAATTTTATATCGTTGTCCTTGATATATTGTCTGGGAAATCTGGCATAATTGAATACTTGCGTGCAGTCTCCGCGATGAGGCTGTGTCCGAAACGAAAGATGGATTGCGACCTCGTCTTTAGTATTCATGTTCGAATTTCTGATAATCGTAAAATAGATGTTATTACCGAAATTCCGTAAGTGTAGCGGGGTTATTACATTGTTTCCACACATATAGTTTGGAATCTTCTTATAGCGAACGAAAAGAGAAATCAGTTATACAAGACGAAACAGTGTTGCCATCGCGAGCATCTGTCTAATTACGTAGGGTATAATTCATTTTCTTCCCATGTTTTTTTTTTTTTCCCAAAAAAATAACATCACGAAAACACGCACTAACTTCTAAGAAATTTTATTACACGAAATCCTATTAATTACAGCGGATCCGTAAATTATGACTGCAAGAGCTTTTAGCTGAAAGACTTGGATTTTGTCTTAACTTATGACTTTCGAAACTTTGGCAGTATTTTGAAGAGATAATTGTTGTTATACTGTAAACTATAAAGACAGAAACTTTTAAACATCTGCATTTATTTAATTTTCCATAACAGATGCTTTTTCCTTATCACTAATACATACACACACTATTATATATATATATATATATATATATATATATATATATATATATATATATATATATATATAACACACACACACACACACACACACACACACACACACAAACACACACACACACACACACATACACTCGCACACACACACACACACACACACACACACACACACACACACACACACACACACCACACACACACATATATATATATATATATATATATATATATATATATATATATATATATATATATATATGTATGTGTGTATGTATGTATATATATGTATGTATATATATATATATATATATATATATATATATATATATAAATATATATATATATATATATCTATATATATGTATGTATATGTATATATATATATATATATATATATATATATATATATATATATGTATGTACTTATACATATATGTACATATATATATATATATATATATATATATATATATATATATATATTTATATATACACATGCATTTCTTTCTTCTTTCTTTTAACGGTAGGTTCATGTCTGAGCCGCCGTGGTCACAGCATGATACTCAATTGCAGTTTGTGATGCTCTTGGAGTGAGTACGTGGTAGGGTCCCCAGTTCCTTTCCACGGAGAGTGCCGGTGTTACCTTTTTAGGTAATCATTCTCTCTCTATTTTATCCGGGCTTGGGATCAGCACTGATTTGGGCTGGCTTGGCCACCCAGTGGCTAGGTAGGAAATCGAGGTGAAGTTCCTTGCCCAAGGGAACAACGCGCCGGCCGGTGACTCGAACCCTCGAACTCAGATTGCCGTCGTGACAGTCCCGAGTCCGACGCTCCAACCACTCGGCCACCGCGGCCTTGACGATCATGGGTTTCCATGATTTTTCTTGGCAATTTAGAGCGGTGGTTTGCCATTGCCTTCCGCCCGGATACACACGCATACATGTATATATATACATATATATATATATATATATATATATATATATATATATATATATATATATATATATATATATATATATGCATGTATGTATACCATACAACAAACTTATTCCTATACATTAACCAAAACATCATATCACATATACCTAATTACATTTATTTTTTATGGAGAACCATACAGACACATTGCAACATTAAACCCAGTTGTGCAATTAAGATATAACCCTAACAAGCGTGTGAATCAAAGGCTAATTCACTCTCTTCATTAACTAAAACCGTTTCTTACTCCGTTGGGAAATGATTCAAACGGCCATTACCAACCGTAACAGAAATGGCGACCGCTGGCCCAAAATGTTTTTTTTTCTCGTACTGCCGCTTCGCCCATTACTGAGGGATGTTTAAGGTTATACATATATAAGATATATAAAGGTTTGTTGTTATGGTTTCGTTTTTTTTTTTTTTTTTTTTTTTTTTTTTTGGGGGGGGGTTCTATCGTTGTTGCTGATATTTTCATGATACGGTTCATATCTCGTTGTTCTATCCGTTCTACGATAATAATAATATTATCATCATCATTATTACTATTACTATTATCATTATTGTTGCTATAATAATAATAATAATAATAATAATAATAATAATAATAATTGATAATAATAATAATGATAATAATAATAATAATAATAATAATAATAATAATAATAATAATAATAATAATAATAATAATAATAATAATAATAATAACTAATGATGAAAAAATAATACATGAAATAGCAATAACCTCAAAAATGATAAGAATACCGATGATAATAATAATGATGATGATAGTAATGATAAAATAATAATAATAATAACAATTGTAAAAATAATCATAATCGTAATGATAATAATGATAATGACTACAATGGCGAGAATACCGCCATTACTTATGATGAGACAATCAACAACAATCACAATGATATATTTATGACTATAACATTCACTTCTTAACAGTGAAAAATATTTAGTGAAATGCACGACTGCCTAATTTGCAGGATATGATTTGAATTGGTTTCCGAGCTATCAACGCTGCTCTTTTTTTTTTTTCTTCTTTTTTTACGTTAGTGTAGCTTTTCTTTTTTCGCATGAACATTGATATCGTTATTTCTGTTTATTTTATTTTTCCTTTTACTTTTATTTATTTTTTCCCCCCTCTTTTACATGTTATGCAGAACATACTTTTTATTTTACATGTCTACAGAAACGATCTCCACACACTCTTGCGAGGAAAAATAAATTATGTGATCCTTATTATTCTTTCCCCACCTCCTTCGTTCTTCTACCTTAGTCGATGTCTCTAACCCTTTACCTGTCTACTTGTCTGTCTTTTCGTTTATCTTTCTCTCTCTGTGTCTCTCTCTCTTTGTGTCTGACTCTCTCTCTCTCTCACACACACACTCTCTCTCTTTCTTTCTTTCTTTCTGTCTGTCTGTCTGTCTGTCTGTCTCTCTCTCTCTCTCTTTCTTTCCCCAACCTCTCCCCCAGCCATTCCCCTCCTTCCTTTTTCCTCCCAAGCCCCATCCCTCCCCTCACCCTTTCCTCCTTTTTCCCTCCCCACTCCCTTCCCTCCCACCACTCCTTCCCCCCTACCTCTCCCCCTCCCGACCGACATGGCGGGTCTCCCTCCTCACGCATATTATTCCCGGCACGTCCGAAGGGTCATTCAGTCAGGATACATCCCCATTTTCGGATCTCCGGCGAGCCAGACGACAGGAGGAAATACAGCGGACGAGAGTGGCGTGATTTGTGCCAGAAATGCTTAGTCATCATGACGAGGCAGTTATGGCACCAGGGACGAGAAATGGAAATTGTGTTTCGTGTGTGCGTATCTGTCTCTGTCTTTCAGTCGCTGTCTGTCTGTTTGAATCTCTCTCTCTCTCTCTCTCTCTCTCTCTCTCTCTCTCCGTTCTTGTTAGTCTTTCAGCTTTTGTACTGGACGTGTGTTTCTCTTGCGTCGTTCTTTTTATGGGTATCTTTATTTATGTCTTTAAATCCGTACGCTTCTTCTTTCGTCACTTTCCCTCGTCTGACCTTTCTTTTTCTTTTGCTATTCTCTCTTCTCTCCTTTATTCCTGTCTCACTCTACGAAGCTGCATCGTTGTGTGTGAGTGTGTGCCATGGAACACCATTTTATCCTATTACCTTTTGCCGTCTCTTTTCCCCTTCGTGTATTCCCTTTTCTCCTATTTCTCCTCTTCACCCATATCCCTCTGTTCAGTCTCTTCCTCCTCTCGCCCCCCTTATTTCTCCCATTTCTCTTCCTCGTTCCTTGTCCTTCCCTCTTCCTCTCCGCCCTCAATTTTCCCCTCACTTCTCACAATTTTGCCCTCCCTTCATTTCTCCTCACCTCTTCTTCTTCCTCTCTTCCCTGCTTACCTTTCTCTCTCTTCCTATCATACCTCTCCTATTCTTCTATCCATCCACCTCTCCTCTTCCGTTTCTTCTATTTCCTCTCCTCCCCATTCGTTTTCTCGATCCCTTCAAATTTTTCCTTTACTGCCTTTTCCTCCCTCCCTACCTTACCTTTCACATCTCCCCCTCCCCCTCTTTCATGCTACCCCTAGCCCCTTCCCCTCCCTACATCTCTCCTCCCCTTCCTTCATACCACCTCTTCCCTCTTTCCCCTTCCACCCATCTCGCTTCCCCTCCCATCTTCCCTTATTTCCCTTCCCCTCAGCCCTCCTCCTTATTCCTTCAGGCCACCCCTTCTCCTCCCCTCATCTCTCCTCCCTTTCACCCCTTCCCCTCCCCTCATCTCTCCTTCCCTCTTCCC
The DNA here is from genome assembly GCF_015228065.2 of Penaeus monodon. Taxonomy (NCBI): domain Eukaryota; kingdom Metazoa; phylum Arthropoda; class Malacostraca; order Decapoda; family Penaeidae; genus Penaeus; species Penaeus monodon. The sequence goes on from NC_051399.1 coordinate 35,101,756, forward strand.
CTCCCTCCTTCTCCCCTCACCTCTCCTCCTTTCCCCCCCTTCCCCTCCCTCCTTCCCCCTTCCCCTCCCCTTCACCTCTTCCCCCCTTCCCCTCCCCTCATCTCTCCTCCCCTTCCCCCCTTCCCCTTAACCTTCCCACAGAAATAATTGCACGCCAGCCACATCTGAACATGGCATCTCATTATTCGTTCTAATCGATTTCGTACGAGTGTACGTATCACCATTAGTATCAAGTCAGCTCCATTAACAAGGCCAATGATAGGGGGTAAGGGACGGGAAGGGAGAGAGATGGGGAGGGGAAGGATTGGGGGAGGGAGAGGGGGTGGGGAGAAAGGAAGAAGGCGGGGGGGAAGGGGAGGAGAGGAAGGGGGGAAAACGAAGCTGCAATATATTTCTGGATTCTGAGGTGTTCTTTGTTAATTAGGGGATGGGAGGTTTTGTTCTTTTTGGCTTTTTCATTTAATTATGTTCTAATTCTCACATCATCAGGGTTATAACTCTTATCTTCATCATCATTCCCATCATTATGATTATGATTATGATTATCATCACCATCACCATCATCAGAATCAGAATCAAATCAAAATCATATTCATCATCATCATATCATTATCATTATCATTATATTTACCATTATAATCATTAATACTTTTAACATTATCATTATCATTATTATCATTACACATCATTATCACTATCATTATTATCATTATCATCATTATTATTGTTATATATATATTTTATTATTATTATTATTATTATCATCATTATTATTATTATTATCACTATAATAAATAATAATAATAATATAATAATAATAATAATAATAATAATAATAATAATAATTATTATTATTATTATTATTATTATTATAATAATAATTATCATTATCATTATCATTATCATTATCATTATCATTATCATTATCATTATATTATTATATATTATTATTATTATTATTTTATTATTATATTATTATATTAGTAGTATTAGTAGTAGTAGTAGTAGTAGTAGTAGTACTATTATATTGTTATTATCAATATTATTAATATTGTCATTATTATTATTTATGTATTATATATATTATATTATATTATTATTATATTATATAGTATAGTATTATATATTATATATGTATATGTATTATTATATATATTATTATTATTATCATTATTATTATTATTATTATTAATTACTATTATTATTATCATTACTATTGTTATTACTATAATCATCATCATCATTGTTATAGTAATAATAATAATAATGATAATAATAATAATAATAATAATAATAATAATAATAATGATAATGATAATGATAATGGTAATGATATATGATAATGATAATGATAATGATAATGATAACGATAATATAATATAATATAATAATAATAATAATAATAATAATAATAATAATAATGATAATGATAATAATAATAATAATAATAAATAATGGTGATAATAATAACACAAAAATTATTATTATCATTATCATTATTATTATTATTATTATTATTATTATTATTATCATTATCATTATTATTATCATTATTATATTTATCATTAGTATCATTATAATCATCATAATTACTGTACTATTACATAGGCATTATCATACTTTTGCCTTTGAAAGTTTTAATTCTATGTTATTTACTGTAATGTTCGGTCTACTTATATCGAATTTATTTATATTTTTGTTACAAAATGATAGGCACAAGCCTTTTCAACTTCATAAAATTCCTTTCATATTTCAAGTAGAATTTTGTCTTTTTACCATCCCTCATATTTCATCATTATCATATACTCATCAAAGGAACTATTGTTGAGCTATCGACATCCATTTTTTCAACTTGCAAGCAGTTGATTTTTTTGACAAACAAATATGCCCCACTTATGTAATGACAAGCTAAGTTTCACTATAGCATTCCAATCCAGTTATAATAACCACCATATCGGTAGCGTATAATAACATTCTCAACACTATAGCTTCATAACAATACACACTGTTCGCCACAACCAAGCATGAGCAACCTCGACCTTGACGGAGCGTGAGAACCCGGAGTTTCGGTGTCTGAGTTTTCTCACTGCTTCGACATTTTTGTCTTGCTTCCCCATTAGCTTATTTTTGAGGTTATGCATCATGTTCTCTCATAGTTTTAGGGTTGGCTTTCATCCCTATGTTACAGAATGAAAATGACTACATCACTTTCCTTTTTAGTTAAGACTGAAGGTAAAAAATAATACAGGAAAATCAAAGACAGCCATGGACATGGGTCCACTTTAATTTCAAAAGTTACAATTTCCACAATGTACAAAGAACTCACAAATTAATAAATAAAAATTTCACGAGAATGAGACTACAATCTTCACAAATCAGCTCTCGAGGGGAGGCTGGAACGCGGCTCATACAACCTGCTGAGACTTGGTGTTGTGTGCTCTGGTGTTACGTTACACCATCTGGCTGCGTAGGGTGTTATCGCAGCGCCCTTTCACAGATGTCACCCGGATGGACCAACTGCGTGAGACAAGTATAATCCTAGGCTAAACCAGCTGATTTAATCAACTATGGTGATCTGATGTAGAGCAACACTCCAACAACCTGGTCGTACTATCAACAACTAATCTAGCTGTAATAGCACCTCTGTGTATTACGCAGTTGGTACATCACATGCTATCTGGTCGTGTCACCTTTTTTTTTACGCAGGGGTCAAACAACCACCTACCAACCTATTTTTTCAAACAGATCCACAACCAGAGAACAACAGTTAACGTCAAAAGGTGGAAGTCTCTTACACTCGACTGCAAGCACCTTCCTACAGATGGTGCCTCAAACATATTCCTGCAGCTGGTATCCTGCCGTGAGCGCCCCATTGAGGTCGGGAGCTGGTCCAACCTCCCCTCACTTTCTATTATTTACACCAGCTGTGGCTGTGCGGCACAAGGGTCACGGAGTGCATTAAATGCTCCAATTAAATAGCAATTGGAGTTTCTAATTTAAATTCTTCTCCATGCGGCTTCTGTTAAAACAAAGTCTTGCATCCTTAACCAGTGTGCAGAACAGCCACTCACCTACATATTAAGATGATTTTAGTGTCTAGCTAAGCATAATATTATTAAATTGTTGTGACATCAGAGAAGTCACAGTGACTCAGAAGGAGACCGTTTTAACACTTTATTTTTGTCAAAGGCAAGGTGAAGACTAACCCTTTCAAGCTGAACACAAACTCTGCTCAAATTTGGTTGATAAAATTTAATCAGTTTTTTTTTTTTTTGGTTTTTGTTTTTTTGCTGACAGCGTTAGTTGATATATGAATACTGTTAGCAGCGATGCATTTTGAATTTGACTGAAAATTTTGACAGCGTCTCTACCAATATGGCGTCGACGCCGTTTGTGTTTGGAATGTTCAGATAACGTCCATTAAGACAATCAAAATTTTCTTCCTTATTCTTGTATTACGTTCTTTCTCCTTAAAGTACTATATATAGCAAGTTCTTCACTTTACTTACAAAGTCTCGTTATTACACTATGTTCAAATTATAAAATGTGATTTAACCTAATTTCAAAAAACTTTATTTTCATTCCACAGAAAAATAAAAATAAAAAGAGAATAAAATAAAATCTAAAGCAAATATTTTCCTAGTGTACATATTACTCATCATTATTATTTTCTTTTAGCAAAACATACAAATCACAACATGTCATCACTTTTTTTTGAGAAACAGAAAAAAGCCAAAGAATTCATCATCATTATCTTTAATCGTTATTATGCTATTTGGTAAATCTCATTCAAGACCAATCATCTGTTTACATCGGATCGAGCGGGGGAGTGACGTAACACACCACCAAGAAATAGAAACCAGCAAAGGCGGAAAAATACTCGCAAGGAATTAAAAGATCGGTTTTTCCATACACACACCAGGAGAAGGCGAGGCTGTGTACGTTACACGGGCAAGAACCAATGACATTTGTTATTTCTCTTCTGATTTATACATTATTATGTCACAGCTGTAATGTATTGAGGTCTACGCACGTCTCGTCACTAAGTTTTAGCTAAAACAGTGTTCGAGGGAGGTTAACGGTGAGCCTCCTCGCAAGGGCTCCAGATGACCTGAGTTGAAGCTACGGACGTGCTCGGAGTAGAAGCCACGTTACATTCTTACACGAAAGGCATGGGGAAGGTTGTCTCTCTCTTGTGTAACAGGCATTACAGTAAAGGTGAAATTGCCTACTATGTCCTCCTGCAGTTTGGTGATCACGTGAACTCCTCCTAACAGGGGTTTCCGAGGTCACAAGCTGAAGGTTTTGTGGCGCATTGACCCCACTGTGTCAGCTGTCAGTGCTGCCTCCGCTAGAATATCACGGGTCGACGCATGCCTTTGTTAATGTTGGAAGAATTCTTTCGCCAATGTAACCCGATTTAGGTGAGTTATCTAACCATATATATATATATGTATATACTTACAGTAAATGAGTGACTTCATTGATATTGGGAGGCTAGTTTTTATTTTCCATATAAAAGTGTTCGGAGGGGGTTGTTTTCTCTGTCCATATATACAAGGATAACTTTCGTATCCCGTCTGATAATCCTGCACTCTGACACGTGCCCTGCCGTATGGACGTCTGTACCAGGCTGTGACCTGCAGTGTCTCTCGTCTGGGCCGTCAAATGCCAACATCACTGCATAATGACATCATGCCAGCGACAGCGGCGTGACAGCTGTTCGAGATCCGACGTCTATCATTTTAATCCTTAGGATTTTCATTCAGCAAAGTTAATGCTGTCATTGAGAATATCCTATTTAGGTTTGTGCTTAAATTTGGGTAGTGATGTCAGCATAAAACGAGCACTAGAAGGCGCTGCACAGTTACCGAGGTCAGGGTCACTCACTAAGGCCATCGCGCCAAGTGCTCAAAGGTTACCACACTGTGGCTACTTCATATACTGGGACAAAGAAAAGGGGGCAGCCTGTCACAGACCTATACGAGAAAAGGCAAGAGACAAAAAATCACAGAGAAAAATAAGAACAAAAAGGCAAAAGGGTTATTTTTCAGACTCTTTAAGAGGATTTTTCCGAAATTTACTGCAGACGCAAGCGAGTTGCGACACGAAGGTCAACCCCTCTCGGCCTGCTCCCTCAGCATCTCTTCTCTTGAAGAACATTTTCATTTTAAGACGTTTCTGCCGACGTCCTTTAAGGACTTTCGAATGATGGTAAAAAGTCCTATAGACGTGAAAGAACGGGAGAAGAAGAGAAAAAAGAGGGGAGAAGGGTAGAAGACGGGAGTGAGAAAAGGGGACAGGGAGTCATGCCTGACGAGCGCCACATTCCTGCAATATCGAAGGTCGTCAAGCATGACTCGGGATTTTCCTATTATTATCATTATTATTTCAGTCTTTCTGTTCCTTTTTTTCGTTTTCCCTTAAGGGGAGGCCACCCGGAAGCCGAAAATAGTGAGATGGCTCCGTTCTGCGTGACTATAGAAGGTGTGCCTCCCTTTAAGGAAACCTTCCTTTGGGAGATATGTACCATTCAACGCCATTTTTCTGTATGTCTTGAAGACGTATAGAACGATGGTGTTATACTCACTTCACCATAAGACCTATCTATTCCTTTACCATAAGTATGAGCTATATAAATTTTGAAAGTAAATTTCCTAGAAAAAAATCTTTGTATAATATGTGTTTGTTCTTAATTTGGGAATATGTGTTTCTAATCGTTACATATTATTTTTTCTCTAAATCCTCACCACCGGTTATAATAATGACAAGATATTAAAAGTTTGATTATAAAATGTTAATATTCATATTTTTTCTTACATTATTCACATCCATTAAGGCTCACTAATACAACACCACATCATTTGAAGACCATCAATGAATACAGGAATTTAAAAAGGGGACTTCTCTAGCAATGGATTCGAAAAAGGGTCTATAAATATCATGATTCCAGTCCAACATAGTTATCATTCTTTAGTCGTCTTTTTTTTAATTCAACTTCTAAATTTTAATCCATACAGACTGCTGACCAGACGTAAAAACCTTCAAAGAAAACTGGATTTATTTTTTTAATGGTAAACTCGTGAAAAGCGGTTGCAAAAGAATGAAGAACTAATTGCAACTCGAAGGATCTTCTCCATGGATGAGCGTTGAAGCTTGATCTAAAACACGAGTGGGCGCTGCTCGGACGCAACCAGATCTATCTGTGGAGAGGGAAAGGGAGAGGACAATTAGTTTTATTTAGATTTTGATAAACTGGAGAGAGAGAGAGAGAGAGGAGAGAGAGAGAGAGAGAGAGAGAGAGAGAGAGAGAGAGAGAGAGAGAGAGAGAGAGAGAGAGAGAGAGAGAGAGATACTAAACAAACTAAAAATGCAATATAAACTAAAAAGCCAGACCTAAAATTTTATAAAAAAAAATCAATATACACATTTTCAAAAATTACACAATGCCACCAATATATACATATATATATATATATATATATATATATATATATATATATATATATATATATATATATATATATATATATATATATATTTATATCGTCAACATAAACTCCATTAAAAACACCAAAAGCAAGAACCTCACAAGACCTCGTACCTGCTACAGAAGGAACTAATCACTGCTTGCCACTTATGTCCTAAGCAGGAACACGGACAGCAGGAGGAGCAGGGCGTTCAAACCAACAGAGCCACTTCCGCTGAGCGTGGACTGCTGGCCTGCTACTTCTGTCGAAAAAGGCGAGCTTAGTAACCTGTTTCCCGATGCGCTTTCAGTTTATTTTGGGAAGTCGTCAGTTATCAACACACACGTTCTTATCTTTATGGAAAGTGCAGTGCTATATTTATATATCATCCGAATCCTGTAACAATGTGCAGATCTAAAAAAAAAAAAAAATATTGGTACAAATTTCCTTAGTGTTAATTGACAAACAGAAGACAAAAAAAAACACAAACGAAAACAAAATATTGGGATTAGTAATGTTTATTTCACACATGGAGGAATTAAAATGGAAGAAGACGTTAGTTTCATCACACAAATATAAGCATATTGATAAGCATATTATCATTTTTTTTCCACATCTTGCTGAAAAGTAGTTTGTGAGAGAGAAAAAAAAAGCTTTAGAACGTCGAGAAAAGAAGTGCGCTGATTAAAAAAAACAAAAAGCATAGTGTCGTGTTAGCAATGCGGAAATTGGGAAAAACGCGTGAGAAAGAGAAAAAAAATCAAAACAAAATTACGAGGTTGTGTCTCATGTCAGCCTCGTGCAGGTAAACGTTCCTTTTTATTTCACCGTCAATGTCATTCAAAAAGGCTTTTGTACAGTCAAGATTTATATTGCAAAGGACTCGACGCTTTATCTTACCCTGTGTGCAGATATTTATGTATGTATGTTTAGGAATAGATATATATGTGCGTATGTATGTGTGTGTGTGTGTGTGTGTGTGTGTGTGTGTATGTGTATGTGTGTGTGTGTGTGTGTGTATGTATGTATGTATGTATGTATGTATGTATGTATGTATGTATGTATGTATGTCTGTCTGTCTGTCTGTCTGTCTGTCTGTCTGTCTGTCTGTCTGTCTGTCTGTCTGTCTGTCTGTCTGTCTGTATGTGTATGTATGTATATGTGTATGTATATGTATATATATGTGTGTGTGTGTGTGTGTGTGTGTGTGTGTGTGTGTGTGTGTGTGTGTGTGTGTGTGTGTGTGTGTGTGTGTGTGTGTGTGTGTGTGTGTGTGTGTGCACGCTGCGAGTATATATATATATATATATATTATATATATATATATATATATATATATATATTATATATAATATATATATATATATATATATATACATACATTATATATATTATATATATATATATATATATATATATATATATATATATATATATATATATATAATACATATAATGTATATATATATATATATATATATATATATATATATATATATATATATACATATATATATATAATACACACAATAAATATAATCTGATGATTTTATTTTGTATTTTGAATAAATTTTACACACAAAAACCTGAACGGTAAAATGGTGAAATGTTTACCTCGTCATAATTTGAAGTTTCTAAACTGTAAAATTTCGGCAACTGTCATTTTCAAGACAATTGAAAATATATGTGTATATATGTGTATGTGTATGTGTATATGTATGTATGTATGTATATATATTATATATATATATATATTAATATATACATATATATATATATATTATATATATTATATATATATATATATTATATATTATACATTCATATGTGTATATATACACACACATAATAATATATATATATATTATATATATATATAAAATATATATATATATATATATATATGTATATATATATATATGTTGTGTGTGTGTGTGTGTGTGTGTGTGTGTGTGTGTGTGTGTGTGTGTGTGTGTGTACATATCCATATACAAACACACACCATAGAAACACCTCAAAAGAAAAGGCAACGTTACAGTAGAAAAACGAGAAAGCAGTCAGTCGTTAGGTGACGAAACGTGTTAGCAGGGCATGCCGAAGGTGCTCTCGCTGGCGGGGGGGGAGGAGGAGGCAGGCGCGGCAGACGAGGGGGCGCAGGAGGGGTGGTGAAGGGGGGGGGGTGTTGGCAGGGCTACGGGGTAAGGGGGGTGTGTAGGGGGGTTGGGGAGGGGGGTTGGCATTACAAACCTTGCACAGAACCACTGGTCGGACCCACTTTATCCTCAACAAAGGTGGTGGTGGGGAAAGTGGTGGTGGTGGTGGTGGTGGGGGTTGTGGTGAAGGTAGGAGTAGTGGTGGTGGTGGGTGAGACTTCCATGCACCAAAAATAGAGCAAAAATTTAGTCTCTTGTGAAATTCGAATTAAAATGTCAATGTGTAAAAGGTTAAAAAAAGAAAATAGGAAAAAAACTATATATATATGTACATAAAAGGTTCTTTTTCGACCTTTTTTTTAAATATTTACAGTAATGCATTACTGTGTTATGATCTGCGGTGAACTCAAAGGAGAAAACTATCTTAAATTCACCAAAAACAGATCAGTTAAATAGCAAAGGAATGTCCCACTTCATGTTTGGTATTTTAAAATCTTGATAAGTATCTTTAGGTTTAGTTTTATGAGAATGTTTTGATAAAATAAAAAAAAAAATTATATTAAAAAGCTATACTACAGACTACAGCATTTTTCTTTTATATTTACAGTTAGCGTTATCCTGGTAACACGGGAGCCGAGAACTTAGTGATATATTTACATTAAAAACACAACTTAAGTTTAGGTGGAAAAAAATAATAAACCCAGAACAAATTAATTATACGTCGCAAACTTCATACCCAAAACTTACATCCTAAATCTACTTGATTTATATCTAATTAATATCTATTTACTGATAGCTAATTATATATACACATGAACCACGGGAAGACTTAGCGTTACCCCTTCTTTCTCCCATCTCTTTTCCCCTTCTCTTTTCCCTTCCCCTTCCCCTTCTCTTTTTCCTTTACCTTTCCTCCTCCGTCTCCGTCTCTTCCGTCTTCTTCTCCTCTTCCTTTTCTTCTTCTTCTGCTCCTCCTCATCCTCCTTCTCATCCATCTTCTCCTTCTCCTTCTCCTCCTTCTTCTCCTTATCTTCCTCCTTCTCCTCTCCTTCCTTCTCTCTTCCTGTCTTCCTACTCTTACTCCTATTCTGCCCTCCCTTTCCATTCCCATTCCCTTTCTCCTTCATCCCTTTCCTTCTCCAACCCCATCAACCCCCCCCCCCACCAAAAAAAACATCCCTGCCCCCCCCCAAAAAAAAAAAAAAAAAAACGGAATCTCCCCCCTCAAACTCACCTTTTCTAGTGGAGAAAGCGAACTGCTGGTTCTCGCCCCACATGAACTGGTTCTTGATCTGCACATTGGCGTGGTAGTCGGTGGCTGGCTCCAGGTCCTCGATGGTGTGCTTCATGGTGTGCATCAGGCCGTTGGTCTCCACATCACTGGCGTCGTAGGTCATCTCGCTCCACTCGCCGGGCTCGTCGGTGGAGTCGTTGGCCTGGAGGGGGTGGAGGTGGAAGAGGGGGTGGAAGGGGAGGAGGTTGGAGGTGGAGGTGGGTGTGATAGAGGTGAGAAGGTGTGGGAGAGGGAGAGAGAGGTTTTGTTGATTACTTTGAGTGTTGATTATGATCGTCTGTGTTATACTTTTGGAGAAAATCAACTTTTCTATATAAAAAACATAGCATCTAATCACCCCTACCACCAGCATTATAAAAAAAGATAGACACGAAAATCAATCCTTACTCCCCCCCCAAAAAAAACATGAAGTCCCTTACCTTAGCCTTCCTGTACTTGAGTCGGTAGGATTCAATGGGATAGTAACTCTCGGTCTCCCACGTGAGGGTGTAGCTGTTCTCCTCGCCGCCGTTGGGGTCGCTGGTGAAGTGGGGGGGCTTGGGGAGGCCTGGTGCCCGAGGGGGGAGGGAGAGGGAGGGAGAGGGGGTTAATGGGGAATTAAAGCTGCTAGGAAATTGTAACAGTGCCGACAAAAATGGCAGAATTTTTTTTCTTTTTTAATACTCCTTTTTCTTTTGTAAGAAACTGTTGGTTTTAGCGTCTATCTATATTTCAAGTAAAATCAACAAGACTTATCATGATGTAGAGGAAGATTCATAATTAAGAATATTAGCTATGGACAGGATACCGCTTACATTAAAAAACCAAACAAACAAAAAAAAAACGAAACATTAGCAAAAATAAAACATTTCTCACATACCATTCCCTTCCTTTTCCTTTAATCCTCACCGCTTCCTCAACTACCCCAACACCTCCCTGCTCTCACACGCACAGCGACAACCACAACGAAGTCCCCACATACCTGCCTCCACCAGGGACACACAGCAGCCACCCGAACACCGAGCAGCCAAGCAAACTCACCAGTCATGTGGATGGATCCGGTGACGGTTCCCAGGTCGTTGTGGGCGGTGCACACGTAGTCCCCGAAGTCCTCCTCCGTCACCTGAGAGATCCTGAGGGAGTGCCTGTGGCCGCCGTCCTTCTCCTCGGCGTGGGCGTCCAGGTCGACGGGCATGCCGTTCAGGGTCCAGTTCACGGTGGGGGAAGGGCGGGCGTGGACGATGCACACCAGCTCCACGGTGTCGCCCTCGCCGGAGCGGATGATGGCCTGCGGGCGGGTGAGAGGGCGGGTGAGGCGGAGGTTGGAGAGTGAAGGTGGAGGTTGAATAATGAGTTTGGATGAGATGAAGGTTTACGGTGAAAAAAAAATCCGCGAAAACAATTTTTTCATTTGACGTACTTTTGTACATGTTTCTCTTTTCCTACATATCAATATATATTGTCATATCAGTAATGGGAAGGAAACAAACAAGGAGAAAGAGAGAAAGACAGAGATAGAATGAAAGAGATAGACAGAGAGAGAGAGAGAGAAGTAGAGACATATAATTTTTTATTAATCAGAAAAAATCACACACAAGACAAAAACAAAAATAAAAAAGAAGATAACAAAGAGAAAAGAGGCTCCCTCACCTTTTCAGTGATGATCTCAGGTTCGTAATCGACGATGACGGACATGGAGGCGGTGGCAGGTTCTCCGATGCCGTTGTCAGCCGTGCAGGTGTAGGTGCCCTCCACGTGGCGGTCGACGTCAGCCAGGGTCATGCTCTCGCCCTGGGGAAAGGGGGCAGGGGGAGGGGTTATGAAACTGCTACCTGGCAATATGCAGTCAGAAAATTGCAAAATATTGATACTAATACTAACAAGAATAACAATAATAATGATGATACTATCTATAGCAATAATAACAGTTATCATTATTATCACCACTTTAATATTGATGCCATCATCATCATTATCATTATTTTCATCATTACTGATGCTGCCTCGCTCACCTCCTCGTGCTGCGCCCCGGACGGCAGGCGGCCCTCCAGGCGGGACCAGCTGATGACCGGCTGGGGGTTGCCCTCGGCCTTGCACTCCAGCTGCACGTTGTCGCCCTTCCTCACGTGGTGCTCCGGGGGGGACACGGCCTCCACCTTGGGGGGGTACTGGACGTCGAGGAAGTGGTGGAGCTCGATGGGCGACGGCTGCGACTCCAGGCGGCACACGTAGGTGCCGGAGTCGGAGGCGCGCAGGTTGGAGATCTCGAGCTGGTTGTTGTCGAACTTGTAGCGGCGATCGCGCTGCACCTTCACGTTGCCCACGAAGATCAGCTTGTCCTTGGCGTCGCTCGTCGCCGCCTTCTTCACGAGCAGCACGAAGGGACCTGCAACACCGCGGGGGTTAACAACGGGCCCATTCCTTGTGACAAACTGATTAAAACAAATTTACATCTACACTGAACCAGTCCCCCCAAATCACCTAAAAATCAAACCCAGCCCCGAGACCCGACACTTACTATTCTCGGTGATCTGGCAGGGAATGTTGACCGTCTCGCCGACCTTCGCCACCAAGCTCTGGGACTCGAAGGCGAACTCGGGGAGATCGCCGTACTCCTCCACCTCCTCCTCGTACTCGTAGTCGTCGTAGTCGGACTCCTGGGGGTAGGCCCACGCTGCGGAGACAGAAAGGCTGGGTTAGTGAGGGCTTCCTGATAAAGGTGAGGGAGTGAGGGGGGTGAAAAAAGGTGAGGGTGAGGGAGAGGGGAGTACGAATCACATTTAATCTTTTGTATAATGCACACAAACACAGAAACACACGCACACAAATAAATGATTATATATGATACAATTCCGAGCGTGAAAAGCGACCTCCTCCCCCATTTCAGCCCTCTCCACGCACGTTTTTCACCCTAAGGAAATGGCCTGACGAGAGAAGAGGGACCACTGATAATTGACGAGTCTATTTACAAGAAGAGGGAGGCGAGGGGAAGCAGGAAGGGGAAGGAGAGGGGGAAGAGGAGGGGGAAGAATAGGGGATGGAGGAGGGGAAAGGGGGTACTATATAGGAATAGGGCAAGGGGGAGAGGGTAGGGAGGGGGACGGTGAGTGAGGGGGCGGAGGAGGGGTACTGCTGCCCGTTAGGAGAGAGGTAAAAGCAGCTTTGAAAAATTGATGAATTTGAAGCCCTTCCTCGACTCTCAAAGGGTTGAAACGTCCTCTGAAGCTCCGGTCCCAATGCATAATTCATGGTGATAATTGCGATTAACTTTGCACATTTTAATGGTTAAAAAAAAATTCAAAGGATAAAAATTACCTTTGAAGTGAAATTTATCAGACTAATGAAGCGGTATTTATTTAAGAAGGTGAATGGTTTGCGCAAAAGTTACACATTTTTCATCGTGAGTTTAACAAGATCGGATTAGGTAAATTTAAAAAACCCAAGACAAATCATATCAGATTATGGAGGAAAGGAGACAGGGAGACGGAGAGGGAGAGGGAGGGGGAGGGAGGGGGGAGGGAGGGAGGGAGGGAGAGGGGGAGGGAGGGAGAGAGAAATGAGAAAGAGATGAGATGAGAGAGAGAGAGATGAGAGAGAGGGAGAGATGAGAGAGCGAAATTTGAGAGAGAATGGGGGTGAATAAGAGAAAGAGAGAGGAAAAAGGAAAAAGTGGCATGGATAGAGAGAGAGAGAGTAGCATATTTAAAAGTAGAAAACGGATGATAATGCGGCGTCACTCACACGTCTCAAATTCCTTCATAAGGGAATGGAATGTGGCTTTTAAGGGTGATCTTCCTACCCTTTTCCTGAAGAGTGACGACGGAAGGGGCGAAAGAGACATGTTCTTCCTTTACCTCTCATTTTCATCATTTTCCCCCTCTTCCCTCTCTTTTTATTTATTTTTTTCTCGATTTATACATTTCCTCTCTCTTCTTTTCTTCTCATATTCATAATGTTTTTTTTCGTTCTAATTTCCCCTTCTTTTTGTTCCTCTCATTTTCATCATTTCCACCTCATCTCACTTTTATTACCTATCTATTCATTCTTATTTACGTTTTTCCTTTCGTGTGCCTATTTATACATTATTGTATAACTCTTCCCTCTTCTCCTATTTTCCCCCACTCGAATCTTCCCATGAATTTTCCCGGTCGTATTTTCCTCTTGATGGATAAGCACAGTTTTGAAAGTCCTTGTCCCTCTCCCCCTTCTCTCCTTCCCCCCCTCTCCCCTTCTCTCCCTCTCCCCCTATCTCGTGGGTTTTCTCTCCTTTCCTGTTCCTTTTCTTTCTCCATCCTCCCCTCTTCCACGCTTCCCCCACTCCCCTCTTCACCCCTTTCCTCCCCTCTATTTCCTTTTCTCTTCTACATCCTTCCATACTTTTCCCCTTTTCTCTTCCACATCCTCCCCTCTTTCCTCTCCTTTCTACTCTGTTTTCCCCTCTTCCCTATGCGGCTGGAAAGCGGAAGCTCAACGGAAATTAAAGCGTGTGGGGCTCCCTTTCTTCTTCTTTTCTTTTCTTCATTCTCCCCCCCCCCCTCTCTCTCTCTCTCTCTCTCTCTCTCTCTCTCTCTCTCTCTCTCTCTCTCTCTCTCTCTCTCTCTCTCTCTCTCTCTTTCTCTCTCTTTTTTTTTTTTTTTTTTTTTTTTTTTAAGGGTGTGTCGGGGCGAACGGAGAGGAGTAATAAACGAACCCGCGCAGTGACTCCTAAAACTCCAACTAAACAAACGGGCGTAGATATGAGGCTGAGGAGGGAGGGGGAAAGGGGGGGAGGAGGAGGAGGAGGAGGAGGAGGGAGGGAGGGAGGCAGGAGGGAGGGAGGAGGAGGGAAGGAGGAGGAGAAGGAGGAGGACGGAAACCAACAAGGAGAACTAAGAAAGACAGAGGAGAAGGGGGGAGAGGGGAGGAAAAGGGAGATATATATATAGAGAGAAGGGAAAGGGAGTAGACCAGAAGGACTTAAGACGAAAGGGAGTGGGAGGGAGATGGGAGAGGAGGAGGAGGAGGAGGAGGAGGAGGAGGAAGGGAGGAGGAGGAGGAGGGGAAGGGAAGGAGGAGGAGGAGGGCAAGGGGGTATCTTGGCAGAGTGAAGAAAGCGGAAAGGATTATTGAGACTCTGGAGGGGAAACAATTTCATCCCCCCTGACCTCCCCCTCCCCCCTCCAACCGACCACGACCCTCTCTTCATTCTCGTCTCTATATTTTTCTTATATATGTGTATTCGGATTTTTTTTTTTGAGCAATAAACAACCGAGGGGAAATTAACAGCTCGAGGGCAAGAAGAGAGTCACAGAAGAGAGAGAGAGAGAAGCAGACAGACAGACAGAGAGGGAGAGATAGAAACAAACAGAGAGAGAGAGAGAGAGAGAGAGAGAGAGAGAGAGAGAGAGAGAGAGAGAGAGAGAGAGAGAGAGAGAGAGAGAGAGAGAGAGAGAGACAAAAGAGATAGATAGAAACAGACACAGACAAAAAGAGATAGATAGAAACAGACATACAGACAGACAGAGAGAGGCGGGGGAGAGAAACACAAAAAGAACATTCCATCCAGCATTTACTGCCGCACTTGATATATATGTGTATCATTTAGACACCGTCCCTCCCCCCCCCCCAAAAAAAAAAAAAAAGATCCATAGGCCTAGGCACTTCCTCCGCTCTGGCGCCAGGGTGAGCGGCCGAGGCACTGCGGAGGCACTCACTCTTAAAGGCGATCGTCTGGCTGGGGTATGCCACTTCTTGCCACGCCGTACCCCAATAGTCTTCTCCGTGGGGTCCATTTTATATATCCAGGGGCTTTTGTTCTCGGTGTGGGGTCCTCTGTTATCGCTGCCTGGCTCCTTATTGTCTTTATGGCCGACTCTTTCCTCCGAGAAAACTATTTGTCCTCGGGCCGACTCTTCTCTCGTTAAGAATAAACATCTAGTTCGTGTGTTTAACCTTTCTATGGTTTTATCCAATGGTCTATCATTTCTTTCTATGGTTATGATAAGCAGAGAGAGAGAGAGAGAGAGAGAGAAGAAGGAAGAGAGAGATGAGAGAGAGAGAAGAGAGAGAGAGATAGAAGTAGAAAGAAATATATATATATATATATATATATATATATATATATATATATATATATATATATATATATATATATATATATATATATATGCATGTATTACAGGCACGAAAAAAAGTTTCGGTGATGATTTCGGTTTAATAAACAAGTGACTAAACGTGAGGTTAAAAAAATGGTGCTGGTCCGTCTACCCGTTATGGTCTTTCGGGATCGTAAAATCTTATATGGTTTTAACATTTTACATTGTCATGTCGTCATTGTGCAGAGTATTTATTTTTATTTCATTTTCCAGTAGGAGATTTCAGAAACATGATAAAGTAAAGAAGAAAAAAGGAAGAAGGGAAAAGAAAAGTGACTTTGAAAACAACAACCTTCCTCGTCGAAAAGCAACAAGTACAGTCACAGGGAAGTGCCAGTGCCATAGCTCTCTTATGACGCCTCCAACGCTCTTAGCAGAGTGGGCGGGAGGGAGGGTGGGGGGGAGGGGGAAAATGGGGGTCGTTGATGATCAATAACCCTCCCCCCTTACCCCCCCTACCCAAATATCTCTTCCCTTCTGCCTCCATCACTCTGTTCTTATCCTGCCCTTCTCTCCCCTTTACTTTTTATCCTCAGGCCTAAAACACAGTGCCACCTAGACGCCCTCTTGCACCGGTGCCAAGATCTCCGATCCCTGCCTCCGCTCCCCTCCCCCTCGTCCTCTTCGCACGTCGTCTTGATGCCCCCCCCCCCGGTGGCACCTGGAGGCCCACGTCTTTAAATTTCGCCGCGATCGTTACGCAACCTCTCACAGTGCCACGATCGTGGCGTCGCCAATGCCACCGCTCGTGCCACGTCCCGGCACTATTACTACGGCATATTTTCGGACTTCACGCCCAGCACCCTTCTCCACCCTTTTCTGCAATCATCTACAATTCCCCCTCTCCTCCCTATTTCTTCCTCCCTCGGGGATGTTCTTCTCACCCCTTTCATTCTCCCCTTTCCTTCCCCCGCCCTCACCTCCTCTTTCCTTCCCTCCTACATTAATAACACCCAAGGGTCATATACCTCGTCAGGCACTTCTACCTGGCCCCCATTCGGGCTGATAAACAACTCGATATTAGGTGAGCTACAAGTCCTCCGAGGGGACGTGCCCGTTCCTAGGCACTTCGGAGGTTATGAGAACGTGCTGAATAATTGAACGCCGCCGCTCGCTTGCGCTGCCTTGCCGTTCATCGCACGCAAGCTCGCGGTTTCGTCCCGTCTGCAAATGCCTGGTGATCACGGCGCTGATGGTAGTCGTTAAATTAGGTGAAATTCGCCTCCATTAAGAATATTCATCGATAACGTGGCCAGGAAGTAAGATGAAATAAAACTGAGAAGCGGAAAATACAAAGGAGAGAGAACGCGACAACACCGCAGCGAATTGAAGTTCTCCACCGAGGGAACGGCTGAACGACAGAGGTCCTCGTTCAATAAGACTATTTATCAGGAAGGAACGCGGAACGGACCGTGAATGATCGATGCCTCCTTAAGGTTTCGTCCTCCCATTAAGGGCCCAAATTCCCACACGCCCGATGCCAATAGTTCGGGGTTTTTTTTGCGATTTATGCTCTCCTCGGATTTTGGGGTTTTTTTTAAATCTTATTCTCTCCCCCCCCCCCCCCTCCCCCCCCCCCCCCCCCCCCCCCCCCCCCAATCACCCCTTCCCCCCCTCTTTTCCCCCTCTTTTCTCTCTCCTTTTTTTCCCCGTTCTCCCTTTAATTTTTTCCCCTTTCTTCCTCCTCTCTCTCCTCTCTCTCTCCCCTCCTTTTCCCTCTTCTCTCTATCTTTTCTCTCTCTCTCTCTCTCTCTCTCCCCCCCCCTTTTCTCTCTCTCTCTCCCCCCCCCCCTCTTTTCTCTTTCTCTCTCTATCTCTCCCCCCCCCCCTCTTTTTCTCCTTCTCTCCCCCCCCTCTCTCTCTCCTCCCTCTCCCCTCCCCTCTCTCTCTCCCTCTCTCTCTCTCTCTCCCCCTCTCTCTCCCCTCTCCCCCCCCCCTCTCTCCCCTTTTCTCCTCTTCTCCCCCTCTCTCTCTCTCTCCCCCTCTCTCTCTTTCTCCCCCTCTCCTCTCTCTTTTCCCTCCTCTCTTTTCTCTCTCTCTCTCTCTCTCCCTCTCTCTCCCCCCCTTCCCCCAGTTAAACCAGGAGGCTGACTTCTCTTCATTCATTTGACAGATAATTCTCGATAGAAAGCAATCCATAAAAGCAAAGGCAAATTCCAACCAGACAGCAAGAGCCCCGCAGAGATCGCCAGGACTACGGAAAGTGTTGCCATGGCGATAGGATGATGTGGATTCTCCAGGACAACGTGGGAGGCTGCGTCGCACACTCGGCTGCACGTGCCCGGGACACCCCACGGCAGCGGGCCACCGTGAAAACACAGCGCCCTCTCAATATCGGGACCGAAGCTCGATTGAGGACGCGGCGCTGGAAAACACCGGTGAGATGAACCTTTCGGGGAGGGAAAAGTGGGCACGTCGACATTCTCTCACATATGTGTTATCGGTCTGCCAACACACTCCAGCGTTAGGGCAGGGACACGCGGACACACGGATACGGACACGGGCACACACACACACACACACACACACACACACACACACACACACACACACACACACACACACACACACACACACACACACAATCTGTCCTTTACCTACACACACATTCCCACCTATTCCCCCGCTGAACAAACACGCCCATCCCTCAACCCGCCCCCACACCTATCCATTCATCCCACCCACACACATCCGTCCCCCCCCCCACCCGAATGCCATCCGTAGAGCCAATATCTGCTGCAGTCCTTTATAGATGGCCCTCGACGTCCCTCCGAACATGGCTCTGCGGCATCTGTCCAAGTGGCCGTTACATCCAGGTAAGCGGGCCCTCGACGGAACAGTTAACAGCCGGCGACTCGGGTTTGGGAATCACCGGATCGACCTTTTTATTTCTCTCTCTCTCTCTCTCTCTGTAAAAATTCATGCTACTTAATGCACACGTGCACAAGCGCGCGCACTCTCTCTCTCTCTCTCTCTCTCTCTCTCTCTCTCTCTCTCTCTCTCTCTCTCTCTCTCTCTCTCTCTCACACACACACACACACACACACAGAGCTGTTCTGTTAACAGCTATTTCATCGACACGACTCAAGTTTTCCGACAAGAAATAATGATTTCAATGTTACGTAAACATACCGATGAAATACACATATACTTATTTTACAGATGGATGAAAATGGAGTTTAATCTTCTACAATCCACCCCCCCCCCCTTGATTTTCTTATCCCTGCCCCTTCCCCTCTTTATTCGATCTTGAGTCTTCGCTCCCCCGCCAGCTGATGAGATGATGGGACACGTACTGGCACCTGTTATGACGCCTGGCACTTCATTAACGAAATGGGGGGAGGGGGAGGAGGAACAGACGATGATAAAGATGAAGAATGCGAATATGGTGATCACGAAGAACATGATGATGATGTTGAAGAAAAAAAGAAGTTATTAATGAAAAGAAGAAAAGGGTAAGGGAAAAAGTGATACTAAACAGATGAAAGAAAAAAAGAAGACATAAGAGAAATAGTAAAAAGTAAAGTAAAACAAAAGAGAACGAAGACATAGAAAAAAAGAGAAAATGAAAAGATGAGAAAGAAGCAAATTGGAATAAAACAGGACGAAGAGAAGACTGAATAATTACAGGCGACGAAGAGTAAAGACAAAGGGGGGACTATTCTATTAATACAACGCCACTATGCTGCTGGAAGAGGTGTAATTATTGCGTAAATAGGATCCATTTTGCTTCCCTGCGATTCATTCAGATCCCATAACTGGGTGATCTAGAAACTTCCTTGAAAACATTTCTCCTTGAAAACATTTCCTCTCTCTAGTACCTGTTGTCCGTTTTCTTTCATTCGTTAATATTTCGTTTTTCCTCTGTCTCTTTGCTTCATCGTCGTATTTCTTTATTTCGCTTTTCATTGTTTTCATTATTGATTTCTTTCTTTTTCTTATCATTTTTATAATATATATTTTTTTTCCCTTTTAGTTTTTTTTTCTCTCCAAGACTTTCATCTATTATCTCACTTTTTCACTCATCTCCTCCCCTTTCCCTACCTTCTTTACCTAAATTCTTCATCTCTCTCTCTCTCCCCCCCCCTCTCTCTCTCTCTTTCTTTCTTTCTTTCTTTCTTTCTTTCTCTCTCTCTCCGTCTGTCTGTTCTCTCTCTTCCCTGTCTGTCTATCTCTCTCTCCCCTTGTCTGTCTCTCTCTCTCCCTGTCTGTTTCTCTCTCTCCCTGTCTCTGTCTGTCTGTCTGTCTGTCTGTCTGTCTGTCTGTCTGTCTCTCTCTCTCTCTCTCTCTCTCTCTCTCTCTCTCTCTCTCTCTCTCTCTCTCCCTCTCTCTCGTTCTTACTCCCCACACCATCTGCGCGGCCACACCACTCCGGGCAACGTCAGAACAAACAGAACAAGAGAAAATAATGAACTTAGGATGAGAACTGTTTGCTTACGCTAATTAATTTTATCTCGAATCTCCAAGGCGTTTTCTTTACGTGGGGGAGGGGGTAGGAAGGGGAGAGGGGAAGGGGATGCGGGGATAGGGGGGACAGGTAGGTAGGTAGGGGAAGAGAAAGGGGAAAGCTGAGGAGCAAGACGGGGATGGGGATAGGAAGAGGGGAAGGGAGGGAAGGGGAGGGAGATGGTGAAAAGTGAGGTAGAGGAGGGGAGGAGGAGAGGAGGAGAAGACGGAGGGAGGACGAGAGAGAGAGAGAGGGGGGGGGGCATGCTGAGAGGGTCGTCACATTTTAATGAAGCTTACTTGTTTACATGTAGCCACTGGCAACTTCCTGAGGGAGTTGGAGGAGATGGGGAGATGGGGGGTGGGGAGAGGGGAAGTGGGGCAGGGGCTGAAATGGGTTTAGTCTCATGATATGATGAAAGATATGGAGGGGTAGGAGGGAGGGAGAGGGAAAAAGTCAGGGGGAGGAAGAAGGAAAACGACAGGTTGAGGGAGAAGGAGACGAAGAGGAAGAAGAGGGTGAGGGAGAAGGAGACGGAGAGGAAGAAGAGGGTGAGGGACAGGTAGAAAGAGAGGCAGAAGGAGAGCGAGAATGAGAAGAAGACAGCGAGGGATCGGATGGAGAGGGTGGGGGTTTGCATACCGAATTATTTGAAGCTTTGGCTAAGATGCTGTCCGGTGCGGCACGAGTATAATGTAATGCCTCTTGTAACTTTTACGTAAAATACTGACGCCGAAGACCTGCATACAACCTGACCTCACATCCAAATCTAAATTCATCACTTGAGAACTTCAGCAAATAAATAAACGTAAACAACAAACGTTACAAGACAACAACCACACCAACAGACTCCCCCCAAAAGCAAGCGAGCCAAACAAACAATAAAGCAGGGCGGATTATGCCATTGTCTTGCTCACGATTATATTTTCTCATCCGCCATTTTTTTCCCGCGCTGACGAGTGACGAAGGTGATGATAACGACCAATAAAAACGCCGCGTTTCACAGGCTTTATCATAACTCTTATTATGATTGGTCGTCGGCCGAGGTCTCCCAGAGCTAGATAACTTGCGCGTTCGGGTCTCGTTATTTTCTCGTCCATATCGTAAGGAAAATGAGGAGAGAGGGAAAGGGGAGAGAAAAATGGGGGTAAGAAGAAAGAATGGAAGGAAAACTAAAAACGGAAGGGAAAAAAGATAAGGGAAAGGAGAAATGGTGGAGGAGAAACTGAGAAAAATAACAAAATAATGAGAAGACGATGGACGATACAAAGAGGAAACAACGAACACCAAGAAGATAATAACAACAACAAAAATAAAAAATAAAAACGAAAAGTACACAAGATAATAACGCAAATAAACGACGATTAAAAAAAGAGAAGACACGACGTGTATAACTAAATAACGAAGGAAAAAAACAGGGGAAAAAGAGATAAAAGAGACAAAAAAGGGAAGATAACAAAGGACAAGGAACCAGCGGCGCCCCCACAAGACGAAACTATAAAGGGAAAATATGACTCTCCCGGTTTAATAATGTCCATTAATTTCATAAACTGTCAACTTCACCCTAATCACAAGGAGGCGAAGCTGCTGGGAAGGAGAGATGATAAAGAGGGAGATGAGATAGGGGAAGAGAAGAGGGCGCAGATGAAGGAATTTTTGGGGGGGAGGGTTGCAATGGAACGGGGGGGGGGGGGATGGAGGAGGAGGAGGAGGAGGAGGAGGAGGAGGAGGAGGAGGAGGAGGGGAGGAGGAGGAAGGAAGATGAAGGGAAGAGAATGTGTAGGTGAGAAAAGAAGATGAGACGAAGACAAAGACGATGAAAAAAAATAAGAAGAAGAAAAGAAAAGGAGGAAGAAACAGCAGAAGAGGAATAACAGGAAGAAGAAAATGTTAATCATAAAGAGAAGAAAGCCAAGAAAATGTAGAAAGCCAACGAAATAAAAGAAGAAATGAAGTGAACTAAAACACAAAACAAACAAACGAAACGGAAAAAAGAAGAAGAACAAGAAGGCGAAGAGGAGACTCAGGGGAAAAAGAGAGGGGGGAGGGGGGGGGGGGATGGTAAATGCCAGGTGTGAATTAAAACATTCCCTGCACGTAAATCAGCGCACGTGCCTGAGTGCCACTTGAACTGAAGGGCGGCCCCGGATACGTGGGAATGAGTGCCCGAGGGTGGTTACGAGCACGGCGATTGACTGATGAAATAAATGTAAAGTTTACTTAATTTTAGGGTAAGGGCAGTGTTGTTTTTGTTGTTATTATATAATAATTATTATAATCATAATTTTTATTCTTATTATGACTATTGTTTTAAGGCTATACAATTTTTACTTTGACAAAATTATTACGTTGTTTTGAATAAGTTCTGGTTCGCGAAGAAAACAACAACAAAAAAAAAGGATACTAACATCACCGCAACTAATATGTCACTGTTTCCTAATTTCACTCGCGCTTCGAACCAAATTATAAAAAAAAAAGAACGAGGCAATGGTTATTATCATGATGACGACCGCGTATATGTGAACCTTATCAACGCATTTTAAATCACAACTTTTTGGTTCGACACGCGGTTCGAAGCAAGATTCAAAAGCCGCCGAAGAAACGTATATCACGATGACAACAAACTATAGATAAACATCAATTAACTTGAGCGTCACCGTTCCCTGATTCGACCCACGTTTCGAACCGAGCCATAAAACCGACGAAGCAATGATCATCTCCTTCGATTCTGTGACTCGACGAGAGACGATCTCTGAGAAGAAAAGCTTCATTCACTTCGACATCGACTTAATTACAGGCACTGATCTTCCGAAGACCAAAAAAAAAAAAAAAAAAAGCTCATTAACTTCTCTCAAATGACTATCCTAATCACCGGCGAATCTTTATCTGTCTCTCCGTGTATTGCCATGTCTTTCCTTTTATTAAAATTTTCCTTTTGATTTCAATTTGCTTCTACTATATTTTTAATAATCTTAATTTTTTTTTTTTTTTTTTTTTTTTTTTTTTTAATCTTCACCATGATTTCTCTTCTTGAATATTTCTCTCCACATCATCCCCATAATCTCTCGTTTTATTAATCATCATCACTACCCCCTTCTCACCTTCACTCCTTTCTCTCTACCCTCTTTTACTCCTGTTTTTACTCCTCCTTCCCCCAACTCTAATAACTCTTGCATTGCTCCCATTCCTCCGCTCCCCCCCCCCCCCTCCCTCCTTCCATCTTATCCTCCACCTGCTCCTCCGGGTGCTTGCTCCTTGAGGATGAAGTGGATGCACTTGTCCCACCAAACACACCACTTTGGAGTCCTTACCCTCTACCTGATTTTCTTTCATTTTCTTGCTTTTAATCTAATTTTCTCTTTCCCCTCTCGTTCTCCCTTCTTCCTCGGTTATCCGCTTAGGACTTATTTGTTTATTTAGCCTTAAATTGCTCTCGCTCCTCTTTTCTTTCGTCTCGCTATTCCCTCTCTCCCCTTTACCTCTGCTCCTTAACCAGGCACGGTCCTTCCCCTCTCCTGCTTCTCCTCTTTACTCTCTCTCTCTCTCTCCCTCACTCTCTCTCTCTCTCTCTCTCTCTCTCTCTCTCTCTCTCTCTCTCTCTCCTCTTTCTCTCTCTTCTCTCTCCCTCTCCCTCTCCCTCTCCCTCTCCCTCTCCCACTTTCTCTCTCTCTCTCCCTCTCCCTCTCCCTCCTGCGTCCAAGTGTTGTACTTACGACGACCGAGATTCCCGCGGCCTCCTCAAGTGAGCTCCTTGTCAGTCTGGAGATCCCTTTCAGAGCCAACCCATTCCTTTGCCCTCCTATTGCCCTTCTCCCCTTCACCCTTTCTGCCCCTCTCCCCCTCTCCTACCCACTGGTTCCGCTCTCTCCCCTCTTTCCTCTTTCCCTTTCCTCTCTCTGATCCTTCTCTCCCTACCCTTTCTCCCACTATCCCTTTTCTCCTCCTCCCCTTTCTCCGCCTCTCCCTCCTCCTTTTTCTCCACCTCTCCCTCCTCCCTTTTTTATCTCCCATTCCCATTCTCTTCGGCTTTATAACACTGTCACCAATTGCCAAGAGTGATGTCGTTATAAGATTAAAACGCCAAGAATCTCGCTCGCGTCCGTCACCCTTAACCGCCACCTCCTTTTCCTTCTTCTTTCCTCACCACCAACTCCTCTTTCTCCTCATCTCCCTTCTTTTCCCCCCACCACCAACTCCACTTTCTCCTTCTCTTCCTTTTCCTTTTCATTATTATCACAATTATTATTATAATTATTATTAGTAGTGGGACAAGTAGTAATAATGTTATTATTACCATTATCATTGTTCCTTTCCCCCTTTCTCCTTCTCCTTTTTCCCCTCCTCCTCCTTCTCTTTCTCGCCCTCCTTTATCATCTTCTATTCCTCTTTCTCCTCTTCCTTCATATTCATATTTATTAACATCAGCATTACCGCTATTATAAAAAAAATATAATATTTTTTCCACATCTCTCCTTTTCTTTCATTTCTCCTCCTCTCTCCTTCCTCCTCCTCCTCCTCCGCATTCCTCCCAGCTACAGTAGTCTGTCTAAGATTCAAAAGCTTCTTGGAATACCGAAATCCGCAGGTGTACGCAACACCTGAGGTGAAGGCGAGATAACAGGATACACCTACATGTTTTCAAGGAGGGACGGGGGGGGGGGGCAAGGGTCACGGAAGGGAAGGGGGGTGGAAGATTAGAAGGAGGAGAGAGGAGAGAGGGGAGCGGGGAGTAAGGGAGGAGGGGAAATGGAGGATGAGGCTGAGGAGTGGAATGACTGGAAGAAGAAAAGGAGGCGTGGCAGAGAGAAGCGAGACGAAGAGGAAAAGGAGTGGGGGACGAAAAGGGACGAGTGAAGGAAGTAAAGGGGGATAGAGGGAGACGAAGGAGAAAAGAGTAGAAGGGACGAGGGACAGCTGGGGGACTCTCCGCCGCCGCCGCCGTGTGCCGCAACATGACCGGGGCGCAAGCGGGCACGGGGACGCGGAATGCGCGTGTCTTCTTTCTTCCTCCGCCCGCTATCGCGTCTTGGGTTACATGCGGGCGTGTTATATCATAAACACTCGGGGAAACGCCACCTGTGGGGAGGGTGGGCGGCGCTGGAGGTGAGGGGGATTGGGGAGGAAGGAGGGGGAAAGGGGGATGGGGGAAGGAGAAGGGAGAGGGGGGGGGAGAAAAAAAGAAGAGAAAAAGACGAATCAGAATAAGAATAAAGGAAAATAATATAAAGAAGAACGATGCGAAAGGGTGGTGGAAACGCCTCCTTAATCGCTGGTCTCCAAGATGTGTCACATGTAGATGCCCCTCTGTCACCCAAAGAGCCAACTAAAAGGAAGCACATTTACACCCTTTTAAGGAGAGAAATGTATACATAATGTGCCACGCTGAATCATCCTCTCTTCTCCCTTAATTCACCCTTCTCCCTACACCCTTAAGACACTCTGAAGTCTCTCTAAATAAAGGAAACAAGTGGCGTCGTTTAAGAGTGTGACATGTTGAGAAAAGAGGCGACATGAGGGGGGGGGGAGAGGGGGGAGGGGGGGGGGTTAAAGGGAAAAAGGGATGGGAGAGGGATGGAAGTGGTTAGAGAATAGGGGGGGCATAAGGCTATGAGGAGGGCACAGGGATGGTCAGAGAGGGATGGAAAAAGTTGGGTATATGCGGGTATATTTGTGGACCGCACAAAACAGTAGGCCGCCCGCAACGCTACACAGCAGGCCCCCTAATCTTTCGCTGTCTTTGTCGTGTGCGGGTGTGTGTGCTGAGCTGCGATGTGTTATGTTGTGCTTGTTTGTTTGGTTTTGTTTTGGGGGGAGTGTATTGTGTTGTTGCGGGCACATGTGGCGAGCGCAGAACACGCACAACCGTTGTCTGGTCCTTATTAGTGTGTGTGTGTGTGTGTGTGTGTGTGTGTGGTGTGTGTGTGTGTGTGTGTGTGTGTGTGTGTGTGTGTGTGTGTGTGTGTGTGTGTGTGTGTGTGTGCGTGTGTGTATAGAATGATATGCATAAAGAAAACGCAAACCTAGAAGCGCCCATATACAACCATTCAAGAAAAAAGGAAAGAAAAAAAATCCCTCACAAAAAAAACAAAACAAAAAAAAGGCCTTATTTCCCTCCCGCTGATTAGATTCCCAAAAGCAACAGAAAAAGAAAAAAAAAAAAGAAAACGTAAACCATAGGGGGAAAAGCATCCGGATAAAAAGAAAAGAGAAAAAAAAAGACAAAAAATAATTCAGAAAGAACAAAAGCCGCTTCACCTCAAATAAATACAATATTCACCTCGTACAGACTCCCGCCGCATTGCCCTTCCAAACATCACATAAAAAACGATGCAGAAAAAATGGGCCAGTGGTGAGGCCCGCGGGGAGAGAGGGAGAGGGCGAGGGAAGCTATGGGAAGGAGGGAGAGGGAAAGGGAGGAGGGAGAGGGAGGGAGGGAGGGAGGGAGGGGAGGGGGGAGGCGGAGGGAGAGGGAGAGGGAAGGGGAGAGAGAGAGAGAGAGAGAGAGAGAGAGAGAGAGAGAGAGAGAGAGGAGAGAGAGAGAGAGAGAGAGAGAGAGAGGGGGGGGAGGAGAAAGAGAGAGAGAGATAGAAAAAAGAGCGCGCACACGAGGAGGAGAACCAAGCCTGAGGGTGCACAGTCCGACAATACACAAACGTCGAGCATCTCCCCCTCCCCTTCCCCCCCCTTCTCCTCCTCCTCCTCCCTCCTCCTCCTCTCCCTCCTCCTCCTCCTCCCCCCTCTCCCCCCTCCTCCTCCTGTCGGGAAGGGGTTCAGAGAAGTAAAATGGATTTCATGTGTTTATGATTAAAGCTGCATTGCCCGAAAGACCTCTATTGTCAGGCAGACAGAATGAGTAAAAGGATTTTTTTTTCCCATCCGTAATGGAATTGCTTAACAAACTAAAAAGTGTGATTCAGTATGATTAAGAAGAGGAGAGAGTGATAACAACAATGATATGGAGTAATGATATGAATTATATAATGCTATCAGATGGTAATTATGAAATTAGATATATATCTTAAAATTTTCTAGATGTCTATATGCCATCTCACCCAACTCTCGACAAAATTCTCGTCAAAATGAAAAAATATTGAAGGAAGAAAAAACATGTCTTCTAGAAACAAAGAAGAAATGAAGAGTAAATAAATGAATAAATATACATAAATATTTACACACACACACACACACACACACACACACACATACACATACACACACACACACAAATACATTATCATACTCCCTGTGCTTCTATTATCATAGAGACATCTTACGAAAGTAAGAAAGATGGTAATAACAGATATTTTTTTCATTATTATTCTATTTTTTAGGCTGTGGGTGAGACAAGCACAGCGCCATTGTTCGACTCACCGGTTCCCGCAACAAAACTCCCGCCTCTAACAATAGCTAACAGCACATTGAGAAAATTTCATCTAAATGTAAACTTGGAGGAGGGGGTGAGGGGGGGGAGGGGGGCATCTTGAATCCATGGTCGGACTTTCGTAGCCAGGGGGGGAGGGGAGGGGGAGGAGCAGGGGATAAAGAGAGGGGATAGAAAGGGGAGAGGGCCAGAAGGGGGGGTGGGGGTGAAGGGGAGGAGAGGCGAACTGTGGCGAAGGCAACAATGGGAAGAAAGAAGGGGGAAGGAAATGGAAGGAGATAGAGGGGGGGTGAAGAAACGGAAGAAAGAGTTAAGAAGAAAGGAAAGGAAAGATACGGAGAAGGAAAAAAACGGTTGGATAGTGGACAGAAAGCCGGAGGAAGAGGAGGAGGAGGGAGAGGAAGATCAGGAGAGAAAAAGAAAAAGAAGAGGAGGCGAAGCAGAAGGCGAGGGGGGGGGGGGCAAGAAGTGAAGGGGATGGGGAAGGAGAGGGAGAAGGGGAAGGGGAAGGGGAAGGGGAAGGGGAGAAGGGGGAGGGGTGCTCATATAATTCCGGCGCTCGGACCCGCCGGCGCATTTCGAGATATTGAATGGTCAGGCATGCACCGTTGAAGGCCGTTTCAGATCGTCTCGTTTCTGTCTCTGCCCGTTATCCCTTATGCCTATTCTTTTCTCTATTACTTCTTCCGCCTTTCGCGTTTTGTCATCCTGTCCGATACTTTCTTTTTAGTACCGTTTTTTTTTTTTTTCTTCTCTTCTTGCTCTATTTTTGACATCCCCTCTTCTTCTTCGTTTATTTGTTCTATCCCCCCCTCTCCCCTCCCTACCCACCTTCACCTCCTCCTCCTCCTCCTCTTCCCTCTTTCCCTCTTCTTCTCCCCTTCCCTTCCTCCCTCCCTCTCTCTCCCCCCTCCTCCTCCTCTTCCTCCCCCTCCCCCTCCCCCTCCTTCTCTCCTCTTCTTCTTCTTCTTCTTCTTCTTCTTCTTCCTCTTCTTCTTTTCTTCTTCTTCTCTCTTCCTGTTCCTGTTCCTGTTCCTGTTCCTGTTCCTCTTCTTCTTCTTCTTCTTCTTCTTCTTCCTCTTCCTCTTCTTCTTCTTCTTTTCTTCTTCTTCTTCTTTTCTTCTTCTTCTTCTTCTTCTTCTTCTTCTTCTTTCTCTTCTTCTTCTCTTTCTCTTCTTCTTCTTCTTCTTCTTCTTCTTCCTTCCTCCTCCTCCTCCCTCCTCCTCCTCCTCCTCCTCCTCCTCCTCCTCCTCCTCCTCCTCCTCCCCCTCCTCCTCCTCCTCCTCCTCCCCCTCCTCCTCTCCTCCTCCCCCCACTCTAACCGCGTATGCCTTGCGTCTCCTCCACGAAATCCGCTTCTCATTTAACGAACAATTGATTAAGGGAGAGCAACGCCCACTCAACGGGAATTTGCTGCTTAAGTTCCAAATAAAGTTGTTCTGCAAAGCCCCATTACCGTCAGTGACAACTTCGATGGGATCAGCGAATGGCTTTTATCCCCGAGTTTTCTTTTCAAGCTTAAGAATGAGTTTATATATAATATATATATATATATATATATATATATATATATATATATATATAAAAATATATATATATAATATATATATATATATATATATATATATATGCATCTTCTTTTAACGGTAGGTTCATGTCTGAGCCGCCGTGGTCACAGCATGACACACTTAATTGCAGCTCTCATGCTGTGATGCTCTTGGAGTGAGTACGTGGTAGGGTCCCCAGTTCCTTTCCACGGAGAGTGCCGGTGTTACCTTTTTCGGTAATCATTCTCTCTATTTTATCCGGGCTTGGGACTAGCACTGACTTGGGCTGGCTTGGCCACCCAGTGGCTAGGTAGGCAATCGAGGTGAAGTTCCTTGCCCAAGGGAACAACGCGCCAGCCGGTGAACCCTCGAACTCAGATTGCCGTCGTGGCAGTCTTGAGTCTTATGCTCTAACCATTCGGCCACCGCGACCTTGGCGATCATGGGTTTCCATGATTTTTCTTGGCAATTTAGAGCGGTGGTTTGCCATTGCCTTCCGCCCGGTGTTTTTTTTTTTTTTTATCGAGTCACCATCTCTATTTACCCGGCACTGACTTGGGCTGGCTTGGCCACCCAGTGGCTAGGTAGGCAATTGAGGTGAAGTTCCTTGCCCAAGGGACACAACGCGCCGGCCGGTGACTCGAACCCTCGAACTCAGATTACCGTATATATATGCATACACACACATATATATATAATGGGATTTTTTTCATTACAGGAATGAAGAAGTCTATGACCATCTCTTACTATTCCCCCACTCCATCTCCTCCTGTTCTTTGTCTGTCTTTCTCTCTCTCTCTTTCTTTCTCTCTCTCTTTCTCTCTTTCTCTCTCTCTCTCTCTCTCTCTCTCTCTCTCTCTCTCTCTCTCTCTCTCTCTCTCTCTCTCTCTCTCTCTCTCTCTCTCTCTCTCTCTCCTCTCTCTTCCCTCTCTCTCCCTCTCTCTCTCTCTCTCTCTCTCTCTCTCTCTCTCTCTCTCTCCCTCTCTCTCTCCGCTCAGCTGACTGATTACAAGTCGTTTGCATGTAAGAGTCTGAAGTGCAAAATAGAATGGGGGAGATTGATGGGAGGCATTCTGGCACGCGTCGCCGATGCCAATCGCGGAGAAGCAGACGACCTTCCGCGACGTCGGTGGTGATGACGACGATGATGATTATGATGATGATGATGATGATGATGATGATGACGACGATGATGATGTTGATGATGACGACGATGATGATGATGATGATGACGATGATGATGATGGTGGTGATGATGATGATAACTAATAGTCGTGATTATAACAGTAGTGCTAATATGATGCTGCTCATGATGGCGGTGATGATAATGACAATTGTAATTATGATGACTATACCAGCGATGACGATGCGGATGACTGTCATCTGTCGGCCATGAAGAACCAGGCGTGAAGTAATAAGCCCAGTCACCCCTCTCGCTTCCCCTTCTATTACACGCTGTGGTGCCTACTGCGAGAGAGAGAGAGAGAGAGAGAGAGAGAGAGAGAGAGAGAGAGAGAGAGAGAGAGAGAGAGAGAGAGAGATACATCCCTTAGTACTGTCCTAAAAAAAAATAAAATGAAGACACGCAGCAGATACTTAACTAACACACACGACAGACGACTGACCAAGCTGCCCCGACCTGCCAGCCAAGACGACCCCCAAGAACCCGAGGTCAAAGAAGGTCAGCGCCAAGACGGAGCTCATAAGGGCGGCGCGAACGGGAGGCGCTCGAGGCCGCTACGCCCGCGGACAATAATAACAAGAGATGCATCTCCATCACCATGAATATTTAGCGAATGCAAAACGCCGAGAATTAATTTTCGACATAAAACAGGTCGGACTTAATTGCGCGGGACGTCAGCCGTTATGCATGCAACATCAGGTCGGTAATAATTAATGACATTTCCGCTAATGGCAGATAAAAAACAAAAAGTTAAAAGCTGTAGATAAAACAAACGGAAAACAACAGTATCTCCTAACGTAATTTATCTATATTCCATAACATTTGCCTTTCTGTATCTTAAATTCCATTAGCATCATCATCAGTAATCCACCGTCACGAAATATTACCAACCAGAACACCGAAGCCACAGAACCGAAACACCGTAGCGACAAACACACCAGCCGTGGAGTATAAACATTCGTTCTATTCATGGACACCGCAGCAGGGACACAAGAGGACACTCTAACTACTCTCTTGACCGGTGTCTCGTTACCCTTTTTCTGTAAAAAAAAAAAAAAAAAAAAAAAAGAGGAGGAGGAGGAGGGGGGGATGAGCGATGGGGGTGGGGGGAGGGGAGGTGGATAAGGGCCGGGGAGTGGGGGTGGTGGGAAGCTTGTATAACCCTCTGATGGTTTTCTTTGAATGGGCTGTATCCTGTTACTTTTTTCTCCTCTTTCTCCCGTTCTCTGCTTCCCATTGTCTGCCTACGCCTCCTCCTTCTCTAGTTTAGTCATTCCTCTCTCTCCCTCCCTCTTCTCCTCTCTTCCTCTCTCTCATCTCTCTCCCTCCCTCTTCTCTTCTCTCTCTATCTCTCCTCCTCTTCCTCTTCCTCTCTCTCTCTTCCTCTCTCTCTCTCTCTCTCTCTCTCTCCTCCTCGTCTCTCCTCTCTCTCTCTCTTCTCTCTCTCTCTCTCTTCTTCTCTCTCCCTCCTTTCGTCTCTCTCTCCTTCCATCTCTCTCTCTCTCTCTCCGCTCTTTTTCTTACACCAATTTCTCTCTCCTAATTACAAAAACACAATTGAAACATCTCAATCTAAAATCATTAAAAAAAATGCCTCCCATTCTTTTGAAGGAGACACCAAGAACCCGATGCAATTAGCGGAGAGCGAAGTCTTCCCCCGACTGTTTTGTTCATCTCGGAGGGCACCTTGAAAGACGTAATGGCCGACTGCTGTTTCATCTGCTCCGACCTGACTCAACTCTTGGTCTTTCGAGCAGAGTTTTCCTTGTAGGTGAACGAGTGAATGAGTGAGCAAGTGGACGAATAAGAACGAGTGGACGAGAGAACCAGCGGACGAATGAACGAGTGAACAAATTAACGAGTGGACGATTGAACGAGAGAACGAGTGAGCGAGTGGACGAATAAACGAGTGGACAAATGAACGAGCGAACGAATGGACGATTGAACGAGAGAACAAGTGAGCGAGTGAATGAATAAACGAGTTGAAGAATGTACGAGAACGAAAACGCACGGTAACTTGGTACTGTGAGTGTACAGAAATAAAGGATATGCGCTTGGTGGAGCCTGTTTATAATAAACAGTCCATTTCTATTCGGCGCGACGTGCCACTTAAAACTGTGACTAATTCCCTGTCTTAATATGTCAGTCTATCTGCCTGATTGTCCGACTATCTACTCCCTCTCCCCACCCGCTAACGGAGCAGCAATTGAACATGCGGTCGAGGCCAGCCCTGATATTTCCCAAAGGATTTCAATCCTATGGCCCCGATAGGAATGAATGGCCTGTAACCTGGCCTCGAACACCCCCTTTGTCCTAGAGTGGGTGTGCTGTACTAAGCAGGACTCCTCTTCTTACGTCGCGGGGTCCTAGGGTCTGGCGTTAGTGTCCTGGATAATTGGGGGAACTCACACACCAACACCACACACCACAACACACACACACACACACACACACACACACACACACACACACACACACACACACACACACACACACACACACACACACACACACA
This sequence comes from Penaeus monodon, assembly GCF_015228065.2. NCBI lineage: Eukaryota > Metazoa > Arthropoda > Malacostraca > Decapoda > Penaeidae > Penaeus > Penaeus monodon. The sequence goes on from NC_051399.1 coordinate 35,134,859, forward strand.
CACACGCACACATACATACACATCCTTGGCGACCATACAAGCGTACCCACGCTGAAGAAAAAGGGACACTGTACGGAGATTTTCCCGGCTGATAATCCCCCGGGGTTTTCTTGCTGATTCTAATCCCTTATCTGAGATGAGTTCGTGGGAGAGGGGGGGAGAGGGAGGAAGAAAGGGGCGAAAGGAGAGGAAGAAAGGGAGGAGAGTTAGAGAGGGAGGGAGAAAGGGAGGAGTTAGAGAGGGAGGAAAGGAGGAGAGTTAGAGAGGGAGGAAGGGAGGGAGGGAGGGAGGGAAGGAGTGACTGAGTGAGTAGGGAAGAGAGGAAACGAGGGAAGGAGATAGAGACAGAAGCTAACTAGCGTGTATCTAATATCTGAAGGTGGAATGTGATAAGCGGATGGCGCGCAATATTAGAAAATTCCTGACACCCGCGACTTGGGGACTGTCACACGATCACCCCCCCCCCTCCAAAGGACAGGGAGAGGGAGAGGGAGAGGGAAGAGGACAGGGGGGCTAGAGAGGCGAGTAGAGAGGGTATCTCACTTAACAATACCCTGGAATCTGGAAGCCGAGATGTGGGTATGGAATTAGGGCTGCCATCCGAAGCCACTCAACGTAATACAGATGTTTCGAGGCATCTTGTGGGTGGGGGAGGGGGTAGAAGGAAGGGGGGGGGTTGGTGTCTTCACGTTACGCCACAAAAGCAATGTTTGCTTTCGAAGGTATTTCTTCTGTTTGGAAGCACACTTGGATGGTAGCAAAATTGGTATCAGTACTATGGTAGTGGTGGTACTGGTAGAGGTAGTGATAGCAATAAGTAGTTTTTGTATTGTAGTAGTAATAGT
>NC_051399.1:35140703-35150703 GCF_015228065.2 Penaeus monodon
CCTCGAGGATTCACGGCGGCCAGAAAATTCCCCTCCGCTGCATTCCCGGCAGAGCAAAGGGCGTGCATCCGAAGCCTGTATCCCTGAGCGCGTGCAGACTTTTGTGGGCGGCCGTAATGTGGGCGCAAATGAGCCTTCCATCATTCGCTGGTGGGAGGAATTTCGCCGTCGAAGCCACGCGCGCCGCCGAGGCCATGGCGAGCGGGTTTTGATTAGGTCTGCTTCCCTTTTTTTTTTTTTTTGTCTTTTCCTTTTTTTTTGGGGGGGGGGGGTAGGAAGAGAGGAGGATGTTTGACGAAAGAATGATAAACCATTTCTAGATTTTTCGTCCCTTCCTCTTTCTTGCTGCCTCTCCCCACTCCCTTTTTTTAAATTTTATTCTCCATCTCTCACTTTCTCTGCCTCTGTCTGTCTACCTGCCTCTCTCTGTCCGTACTTATGTCTGTCCGTCTGCCCTTCTCTCTCCCCCCTCCCCCACCTACTTCCCCCCTTTCTTTTCTCCCCACAAACTATCACCATATCTCTAATGAACATCTGGATCGTTTAATGAAAACTACTACTGCTGTACCATCTCCCCCACCCCCATCCCCCCATCACCCATCCCCATCCCCATCCCCATCACCCATCCCCACCTCCCCTCCTCGCCATCATTCATCAGTAACAGAACGACTCGGCGACGGTGACAAACACACAAGGGAAAATAAATATACGTGAGCTGGGGAAGCGAGAGGGAGGGGAGTGGAAGGAGGGGAAAGACAGGTAGGTAGAGAGGGTAGAAGGAAAGAAGGAGACGGGTATATAGATATACATTTATAGATGCTGTGTGTGTGTGTGTGTGTGTGTGTGTGTGTGTGTGTGTGTGTGTGTGTGTGTGGAGAGAGAGAGAGAGAGAGAGAGAGAGAGAGAGAGAGAGAGAGAGAGAGAGAGAGAGAGAGAGAGAGAGAGAGAGAGAGAGAGAGAGAGAGAGAGAGAGAGAGAGAGAGAGAGAGAAAGAGAGAGAAAGAGAGAAAGTGCAACAGCAAGAGTGGAACGAAAAGCAAGAAAGATAAAGAGAGAAAGGAAGAAAAACAATCGAATAAAGAGCACACCAAAGAGAAAAAATGTAAAAAAAAGGGAGGAAAAATAGAAAAAGACAAAGAGAAAAAGGCAGGGCATGAGTGCAAAGGTACGGGTACGAAGGTCAGCTCAGAGGACCACCATCACGTGGGTCGTATATCACACGACCTTCCCCACGCCACGGCCGCCCCCACCAGACTCGCTGCACGTACGACCGCTATCAACTTGGTGATGGAGACATGCCGGACTTGAGGGGGAGAGTAGAGGGTAGAAGGAGGGAGGAAGGGAGGGAGCAAGGGAGGAGGAGAATGTGGAGAGAAGGAGAGGGAGGTAGGGAGGGAAGGAGGGAGAGAGGAGGGAGAGAGGAGAGAGAGAGAGAGAGAGAGAGAGAGAGAGAGAGAGAGAGAGAGAGAGAGAGAGAGAGAGAGAGAGAGAGAGAGAGAGGAGAGAGAGAGAGAGAGAGAGAGAGAGAGTGTGTGTGTGTTTGGTCAAAGGCCAACAGAAAGATCAAACAGACAAAGACAGATACACAAAATTAATCTCTCTTTTTTCTCGTTCAGTCTGCTCTCTCTCTCTCTCTCTCTCATCTCTCTCTCTCTCTCTCATCTCTCCCTGCCTCTCTACCTCTCCCATCTCTCTCTCTACCTCTCCCACCCCCCTCCCCCCTGTCCCTCTCGCGCCCACCTTTTAATTGCCAGGTGCTCGGGATTGGCCATCGATGGGATATAAAAATTTGCCTCCCCTCTGTCAGCCAACAAGCGACGTGACGAAGTGGTTTAGTACCGCTGTTTCGCCGGGATGGAGCTAAGCCGCAAAGGGCAGTTTCGGAGCACATTGGACGGAGGGAGAGGGGAAGAGCGAACGAAGAGGAAGAGAGGGAGGGTGGAAGAGAGGGAGGGAGAGGGAAAGAAGGGAGGGAGGGTGGGAGGGGGTGAGGGTATGAAAGGGAAGGAGATAGATAGAGATAGAGATGGAGAGGGAGAGTGAGAGGAAGATAGATAGACAGATAGATAGATAAAGAGAGAGAGAGACAGATAGCTTACGCAAGGGAAAAAAAAATAGCCCAGTCCAAGAACAGAAACACAAAAGACATAAGAGCGAACTAATAATAATAATAATGATAATAATAATAATAATAATAATAATAATAATAATAATAATAATAATAATAATAAAGCAAAGCACGTAAAACCATCATCATAATTTTTTTCACTTTTTCCCGCCGCCGCGTGACGTCACAAACTGCGGACCTCAATCGCCAAGAGGCTGATCAGTTTTTGGCGACGATTCGGCCGTAAACTTCGCGGAGAAAATATTTTACCGAAAGAAAGGAAAATGGAAGCAGGAGAAGGGAGAGAAGAGAATTGGAAAGAAATTTACAAAAGATGTGGGATGAGGAGAGAGAGAGAAGCAGTAGGAGGAGGAGGAAGAGGAGGAAAATGAGATCTGAAGAAGGGAAATAAAATAGGAAGAAGAAGAAGAAGGAAGAGGAAGAGGAGGCATTACTACTAATAACACTTATTTCATGAGGGAATACATGGTAACGGCCTCCGCGTATGAATTAGCAGTAATATAACTAATCGCAGTATTCACACATTTTCTGAATCATAAAATACAGTGAAAAATAAAATTAAACACACACACACACACACACACACACACACACACACACACACACACAAATATATATATATATATATATATATATATATATATATTTTTTTTTTTTTTTTTTTTTTTTTTTTTTTTAATGACATGGCACTAGTTTCTAATCTACCTTATTTAAAGAAAAAAATCTAAATCTCTCGTTCTTTTCTAAAATAAACAAATAAAAGTAACAAAAAATCAATAAAAAGTTAAATAAAGGAACGAGTCAATAAAAATAAAATTGCTATTCCTTTTATCCCCCCCCCTTCACTCGCCAGACACCTGAATGAACTATCATAAAAATAAACCATAACCATAACATTTTTTTTTCTCTTTTTAGGTGTGTGGAAATTCAATTAAAAGAGAGAGAGGGAGAGAAAAAAAAGGCAGATCAAATTTCATCAATGACACGTAATTAATAAAAAAAAAGGAGGGGGGGGGGGAGGATTTCGTCACATTAACCTAAATACAATGCAGTGCGGGAGGAGGGGGAGGGGGGAGGGGGGAGGGAGTCGATGAACAAAATCGATGAACAGTCCAATAGCGCGGAACAATAACTTTGAACACCCGCAGCATCCGGGTCAAGGCACCCCCACCCCCCACCCCCTACCCCCCATCCCCTACCCTTCCATTCCTTCTCTCTGTCCTCTATCTCCTTCCCTCTTCCCTTTACCCCCTCTCCCTTTTTTTCCCCATCTATCCTCTTTCCCTCTCTCCCTTTCTCTCCCTGCCTCCTCTACTCCCCCTTCCTACCCTCTCCCTAACCCCCCCCTACCCCCCTCCCAGATATTTCTAATTCCTCTAGGGAAATTCTTTCGTTACATGACCCGATTTTTCAATGTTTTTTCCCACATTCATTCTATTGTATTTCCTCGGTTTCTCTTTTTTTCCCCCTCGATTCAGCATTAATAATATAGATAACCATTTTCACTTCTCTCATTTTCAATTCATTTCCTCTTGTTTTTTTTATCAAATTTAGGACAAGAAAAAAAAAAATTACAAAATGCGAAAAAACAAGAAAAAAATAATAATAATACAAATAACCTTGAAAAAAAGAAAAAGAGAAAAGTAACCTTGAAAAAAAAGGAAAGAAAGAAAGAAAAAAAAAACGAATTAACACCGAAAGGAAATTTCGTAAAAACTAAACGAACTTCATCACACTAAATCTAGACTACATTCATACGGGTTCTATTAAATCAGCAATTGTTTGAACAAGGTATAATATATTGCTAAACTTTACCTGTTCACTTTTTCTGAAAAATGAAATACAAGTTCAATATGCAAATTAAACTTTCGTGGTTGGTCTCACCGTGGTTTCCCTGCATATATTACGCTCTCACAGAAACCTGATATGTTGAGGGAAAAATTATACTAACATAATCGTAAATATCTGTCATTATTTTATTTCATTACACAATCAGCTTGTGGTTGACAGATAATTGTCCTAAAATACTATCACCGATATTAAATAGTCTGATTTAACTTTCCAAGAAAGAGAAAAAAAAATATTTTTTTTTTCTCTCTCTCTCTTCTCTTTCTCTTCCCTTCCCTTCTCTTCTCTTCCCTTCCCTTCCCTTCTCTTCCCCTCCCCACCCTTCCCTTCCCTCCCTTCCCTTCTAATCCCTCCCTTACCCCAATCCCCCTCCGCCTCCCCCCCCCCCTCACTAATATATACACAATACACTGCACACATTTAAAAGGTGCAAAACGAAATATGTCCAAAATGGATTACCCCAAATTGACCCATTAAAAGCAAAACCATTCGAGGCTTAACAAAACCAACCGGAAACTATTTCAAAATTCAACACTTTCATCGAATAACAAGACCAGTTCCATACCTAAGCTGGTCCCAATCAGCAGCTCATTTGCATATCCGGCAATGACGTCACGTTAAATCAGTCGCTACACTACTGACACGACTAATGGCCAATCATCACTAAGGTCGACCAACGATAGAAAACGCGTAGAAAATTAACCTCTAAGCCCTTGATCGCCTGCCATCAATTACGGGATATCATAAAATAACAACAACGCCGAGTCAATGTGCCTCTGTATGTCATTATCTTGATTACAGAATCGTAATTCATAAATGATTATATTTGCGATGTGTCTATGGGCCGGAGAGTCCCGTGCGGGGAACGATCGATCGTCGACTGTTTCTGGTCGCGGTTTGTTTGTTTGTTGGTTTCCGGGACGCGAGTTATGGTCTTGTGTACGTATATACACGCAAAGGAACACATGAACGTGTCCATGCACGAACACACACACACACACACACACACACACACACACACCGCCGTACTACCATAACCCCCCCATACACAAAAAAAAAAAAATATATATATATATATATATAACTAAATAAACAAAATAAATAAATGAATAAAATAAATAAATAAAACTTTCTGGAAAAAAAGAAAATCACAAGGTTCTGCGCCAAGAAAACTCCACAAGAACTTTCCGAAATTTCTCAAAGAATCAGTCAAAATTCCGAAACGTTTTCCGAGCGAATTTGTCGTAATACCTTTAATAACCAATCTTCCTTTTTTCGACGCGTTTCGTAAACAATCGTTAATGACTTCAGTTAATTAAAGGCATCGATTATGGTAATTCAAGATCGTTATTGCGCATTACCGTGTTAATTAAAGGAAATTGTTTCCAAAGGTAGGTAGAGGACGGAAAAAAATCTGTGAAGAGTTAGAATTTTTTTTTTAAGATGAAAGAATAGAGATTTGGGAAAATAAGAGGCAAAAAATATATAACGAGAGAGGGGAATAAAAACTAATGCATAAAATGTATCTGAAAAATGAAGAGGAAAAAATGAAAAATAAACCCACTGGCTAAATAATCCTAAAAATAAAATAAAAGTAATAAAAATTAAAATTGCACATTTCTAACGATTCACTTCACTTCTCAATGCTCTCTTCCCAAACGACCATCCCAAATGACCTCTACAACACTCTTACATAAAGCTCATTTCCCCAACCTCCCTCCTCCAGGCAAGACTGAGCTCACCGTCGGGTCCATCAACCCGTTCGAAGCTGCTTAGTTGAAGATGGACGCGGGAACTCTAACTCTAAGCTTACCGGGAGAGGGAAGCTGAGCCACAGTTAGGCAGCACACGCTTTTTAAGAAAAGATGCGAGAAAGTACTGACATAATGATGATCATGAACCACATTTTAGAATAGAAGAAAGTACAGGAAGAGAGGCAGACAGAGTACAAAAGTGAGAGAAGAGAGAGAGAGAGATGAAGAGAGAGAGAGAGAGAGAGAGAGAGAGAGAGAGAGAGAGAGAGAGAGAGAGAGAGAGAGAGAGAGAGAGAGAGAGAGAGAGAGAGAGAGAGAGAGGAGAGAAAGAGAGAGGCGCAGCGACGGAACAGACCGTGAGAAAACCGGCGAAACGCCATGCGTGAAATGCGAGGACATGAGAACGTGATAGTAGCGGGAAGCTCGAGGTACCGAAGCTTCTTATGACGATAAAGAAAAGCTTTAGTTTCACGGCTTTGGTCGTTCATGGTGGAAAGAGGAGGCGGAAAGAGAGAAGGAAGGAGAAAAGAGGAGAAAGGAGATGGGGAGAATGGAAATAAATATAGGATGAACGGATGGGAAGAAAATGGAGATTTGAGGAACGGAGTAGGAAAGTGAAAGGAAATAATGAGAGAGAGAAAAAAAGACGAAACAATATCTACCAAACAAGCGAATATACGAACAGAACAATAACAAAGATAATGGCAACCACAATAACAATGATAACGCCAATAAGAACAGGAATAACACCGATAACAAAGAATAAACAACAATAACGACAAGGGAAGTCCGACCAAGCTGTTGGGATGCCTGTTCGACGTAGCGTGCATGGCGGAAACAGCTGTTCTCCAAGCCAGCGCGGGAAAGCCCTTGATATATTCACAAACGGCTAAGACCACCGCTCGAAGAAAGGTCGTTTGCACAAAGAGGGAGAAAAATGGCTGTTAACCTCACATAAACTGGGGGATTTCTTTCTTTTACAAGAAGTAAATGCGATTTGGTTTACTGTAAATGCCTTCGAAAAATTTCTGTTTTCGCGGTGTGTGTGTTTCTTTTTTTATGGGGGAGGGGGGAGGTGCCGTTTTGATCGTCAGGAAAATTACTCAAAGAGAGACAAACAGGGAGAAAAAGACATAAGGGAATTGAACAACAAAGATAAAACATTCTCTGTCACTGTCTGTCTGTCTGTCCGTCTGTTAGCACAGCAGGACGCCTAACAAAAGGTAGCTTTAAAGTAAGCTTGACGCGGCCCCTCGCCGGGAAGAAGGAAAACATAAAATATCAAAGGTCTCAGGGTGAAGTAAGATGTCCTGCTGTTCCTTCGTTCTCCAACCCCTTCCCCATTCCCCCCTTCTCCCTCTATCCCCTCCCCCTCATCTACGTCCTCCTCTTCCTTCAAAGGAATCCTCTCTCTCTTTAACCCCTCCCCCCCCCTCGACGTTCTACTCCTTCAAAGGAATCCTCTTTCTTTAACCCTCTTCTCCTCTCCTCCCCTCCTCCCTCCCTCCCTCCCTCCTTCCTCGTCACCTACTTAGAAAAATTGAAAGCCGAGAGAGAAACAAACCCTAAGGAGGAGAGTGGAAAAGACAAGGCATTTCGACCAAACGGATGGAGGAAGAGCTCAAAACATGGTGCCAGGAGAGAGAGAGAGAGAGAGAGAGAGAGAGAGAGAGAGAGAGAGAGAGAGAGAGAGAGAGAGAGAGGGGGGGGAGAGAGAGAGAGAGAGGAATGTGAAAAAGAGAGGGGGGGGGGGAAATGAGAGAACAGGGAGAGAGAGGGGGAAGGGAAGAGAGAAAGGATGGGGAAGAGAAGAGGGAGAGAGGAGGGAAAGGGAAGAGGGAGGGGTTGCGAGGAAGGATTTGGTTGGCTGAAGTTATTGGCAGGATTTGCTGGAGGTTTAGACATTAAATAATTAGGGAGTAGTTGGTCGAGCCCTGAGCCGGCTGGAACGAGGTGAGAGAAGGAAGGAGGGAAAAGAGGGAGAATGATAAGCAGATAAACAAGGAAAAGGGAGGGAGGGAGAATGACAGATAATAGGGGGAAGGAGCATGAAAGAGGGAGGGAGGAGGGAGGCAGGGGTAGAAAGGAAAATATAGCGAGAGAGAGAGAGAGAGAGAGAGAGAGAGAGAGAGAGAGAGAGAGAGAGAGAGAGAGAGAGAGAGAGTAAAAAGAGAAAAGAGTGGGAAATTGCGAGAACGAGGGGAACAGAACAAGGGTAAGGTAGAAACGTCAGCAGAATAGAAAGAAGCGGATGGGGGGGATAGACCAGGTGCAAAGGGGGATGGGGGGTAGAGGAGGGAAGGTGGAAGGGGGGGGGGGCAGGGAAAAGGCCAGGCCGTGTACTGTACAAACATCACCGCTCGGCAGCAGCTGTCATAACGCGATAAAAAAATTTGCATCGACGGGTCCGTGTGTAAACAAAATATCAAAAATTAATGTTTCAACGTCAGCACAAAATAAAAAGGAAGAGCCCACAGCAGCCTCACCACAGCTGTGTAATTATGTAACGGCCGGCCCTCCGGTGCTCCAACTTCCCTAGCGCTGAGGCAGACCCCCCGCCCTCCCCAGAGACTTCCCTTACCTTAGTCCCTAGGCCCTCCCCATGCTTTCTTACCTTAGTACCTCTCCGCTTCCCCATCTTACCTTCCCTTAGTTCCTACCTCTTCCCTTACTCCCTTACCTTAGCTCCCCACCCTACACATAAACATCTCTTCTTATAAGTAAGCCCCCAACTTACTCTTACCTTCCCTGCTTCGTCCCCTACCTTCTCTTCCCTTGGCCCTTAGCTCCTAGCCCCCTCTACTCTCATCTTCGCCCCTATCCCCCATCTACTCTTACTTTGCCCATCTATATGCCCATCTATCTAAACCCTCTGCCCCCATCTATTCTTACCTTAGCCCCTTCCTTCTCTCCTCCTTCTGACCACGTCAATACTCCAGTAAAGAATGTCATGTCTCAAGCTTCAAAGACATTGCTGTTTGCCTTTTGCCCTTGACATTTTCTTCATCCTCGTTTCTCTTCTTGTCTCTCATTCTCTGATTTATTGCCTTAACTTTCTACTACTTTTCCGTCATATAATCTATTTTCTGGTTTTCATTCTCAACTTAGATATATCTATCTCTTTTTCCTATTCATTTTCTTGCCTTTCTTCATCCTTCTCGATCTTTCACTTCCTTGTCTATCTACACCCTTTCTTCCCTCCTCGTTATCCACCCTGCATCTCTTCTAATATTGTCCTTTCCCTTTCTCTCCATCCTCTTTCCTCTCGGTCTTTCATTCTCCTGTCCATCATCCACTCTTTCCTTCGCCTTCTCCTTACCTATCTCTCCTCGCTTACGTTCATCTAATCCCTAATAATGCATCTCCCCAAAAGCCAGGTCATGGCACTTGACCTCTGACCTGGATGTTATCGTAAGGAAATGACCTAAGGAAGAGGGGAAAGGAAAGGGGTAGTGAGGGGCAGGCTGAGGGAGAGGGGGCAGGATGGTGGGGTACTGAGGGAGGAAGGGGGAGGGGCAGAGAAAGCATAAGTGCAGGGATAAGAATAAAAGGGGGCATGAGAGCAGGGCGGGCAGCCAAAACGGGAGGTGGGGGAAGGGGGGGGAGGGCGGCGGTGATTCCTTGTCCTCTTCCTAGGGCATACTTCCCGTCACCTTCGAGAAGATTCATCGTCTCTGAAGGCCCGAAATACCTCGCCCAAACTTGTGGCGAGAAGTATGCAGACGGGGGTGAGTTCGGTGTATTATAAATCCAGGTTCGATCTATTTTCGCTAGACCTCTCTCACCTCTCGTCAGCCGAATTTGACCTCTCCTGAGTCGAGTTCAAAGTTCGACCCCGGTAGACGCCAAGTCTGACCTATCCCCAGTCGCGTTTGACCTGTTACAATAAAGCTCGGCCTATTCTGAATCGAAATTGACCTTACGCAAGTACGGACAATTTCTAAGCTCGCCCTGAAATTTGTTTACTTTACGAGCAAATATTTTTTTTTATCTCTCGAGTGTTAAACCATTCGGATAATCATGTCCATTAATCAAAAGGCTTTTAAGTGTTTGTTGAAGCCCAAGTATAATACCGTTATCGAAAGGAGAGGAAGGGAGGAAGGGAGGGAGGGAGGGAGGGAGGGAGGGAGGGAGGGAGGGAGGAGGAGGAGGGATGAGGATGGAGGAGGAGAGGAGAGGAGAGGAGGGAGGGAGAGGAGGAGAGAGAGAGAGAGAGAGAGAGAGAGAGAGAGAGAGAGAGAGAGAGAGAGAGAGAGAGAGAGAGAGAGAG
>NC_051399.1:35155703-35158203 GCF_015228065.2 Penaeus monodon
TTACCGCTTGAAGTAAAACCCTTATCGAAAACAACAACAACCCAATAGTATCAACACAACACAACAACAACCAATAGCGTCGTTTCCCTCTTCGATGCACTCACACTTCACATTCGTGCATCATTTTCGTAATTCCGATCGAAGCAATAACGGCTCCGGCGAATGTAATTAACTTCGAAAGTGAAGTTAACGGGGTTTCAGGGAGATAGAGGAAAAAGGGCCATCGCGGAACTGTCACTTGCCAAGGGCAGTTTGGGACAAGCGATAATTTTTTTTTCTGTGTTCGTCTGGGTAAAGTCTCTCTTTTTCTTATGTGGGCTCTGCATCGTATATTATGTGTGCATGTATTTGCATTTCTCTCTCCCCTCTCTCTCTCTCTCTCTCTCTCTCTCTCTCTCTCTCTCTCTCTCTCTCTCTCTCTCTCTCTCTCTCTCTCTCTTCTCTCTCTCTCTCTCTTCTCTCTCTCTCTCTCTTCTCTCACTCTCTCTCTTCTCTCACTCTCTCTCTTCTCTCCCTCTCTCTCTCTTTCTCTCTCTCTCTCTCTCTGACGGACCAATAAGCATATAAGCTTCTAAAATGGCAGCCACACAAACCCAAGCTAAGCCAGGCTCCACGAGGCTTCCACGTAGGTTCCAAAACCAGCGCCCCGGAAGGAAACCAAGACGACAATCGTGGTTGACCTGGGACGACCCTCAGAACGTGCCCCGCCGTCATCCAGGGAACAACCACCAGCCGCCTGGCACTCTCGGGGGCCAGCCGTCCACGCCGCACTCAAGATCGGAGAGAGAGAGAAAGAGAGAGAGAGAGAGAGAGAGAGAGAGAGAGAGAGAGAGAGAGAGAGAGAGAGAGAGAGAGAGAGAGAGAGAGAGAGAAATTCGAGATGGACATACAAAGAGAGAGAGAAAGAAAAAAAATATCGGAGACCGAAAGACAAAAAAAAAAAAAACAAAAAAAAAAAACAGGAACAGAAACAACACCGAGAGACATACAGACAGACAGCCATAGCCACGAATCCCATCCAGTCGCCATCAATCAAATCAGGACAGCCCAGCGGCCTCGATGACGCCCCATCAGCTGCGGCGGCACATGAAAGTTTTACGCCGCGCGGGGGGGGGAGAGGCCGGGCGCGTTTTCCCCTTCAAAGTTCCAAAAATACCGTCCAACTTTCGGTAAATATTTAGTCACTACACTTCACCCTGACTCTTCTGTTCTGTCCTCCAGCCCCCCCTGACTGTGGATATTCAGGGGTAAAAAAGGGGAAAATATGTATCGAGTTTTTTTTTCACCTCCTTTTTCTATAGGATGGGGAAACCGCAACAACTATTTAAGTCTTTTTTTTTACCTTCCTCTCTCCGAGTCGATACTGCAGTGCGTCGATAAACAAATAAAAAAACAACAAAAACAACTCCATCGGCAAAACAACAACAGAAAACGGAACAAAGAGAGAGAAAAAAAAAAACACCATCCGGGTCATACGTGGCCGGGGTTCAAGGTTTACACTACAGCAAGTTCGCGGAGACAGAGTTTACCGAAAAGGCAGAGGCACTACAAACTGTATGTCGGTCCCGCTTGCTAATGGGTCGAAATATTTAGCTTCGGGTACGGCCTCCCACGCCCCTTTGAGGATTCGGGACGAGGGGAAAGGGAGGGAAGGGAAGGAAGTGAACGAAGGAAGGAGAGAGGGAGAGATGGAAGAAGGGAGGAAAGGAAGGGAAGGGAAAGAAGTGAAGGAAGGAAGGAAGGAGGGAGGGAGAGAGGGAAGGAGGGAGAGAGGTAGAAAGGGAGGGAGGGAGGGAGGGAGGGAGAGGGAGGAGGGAGGGAGGGAGGCGAGAAAGATGGGGAGAAGAGAGAGAGAGAGAGAGAGAGAGAGAGAGAGAAAGAGGGTAATTTCGTTTCATTTCCTGTATGTATGTATGAATTAACGAGAAACAGAAAGTAACAAGAAAGTGAAAATTGTAATTACATATACATGAATTTCTCTGAGTCACATAAAAAAAAGAAAAAAAGAGGTAAAAATTAAGATGGAAAAAAAGAACAAGCGGCAACGCAAAACAAAAGAAGCTGAAGAAGAAAACATACGAAATAAATGTAACGAAACTAATTACACTAATCACTTGAATTCCGCAAAGGCAATGCTAACGACGACTATACTTTTAATGAAGCGAAAGGAGTTCGAGTTTCACTGTCCGTCATTGCGTTCTTTTGTGTGAAAATTACGCGAGGAAAATAATCGCAGGGTAGATTCAGATAATGATCAAACTTATAACCCCATCTTATTCAGGGGAACGTAATTGCGACATTCATTAGCCCATTAACGACACCGTAAAGTATCAAAATATTAACAATGTTAGAATTAACCCCATCATCTTCCTACAACTTTTACGCTGTTATTAATACCAATTATTCCCCCAGCGAGCTATAAAAACGCTCTAATTATCACGGAGTATCTACCTAAAAACTCTAAATTAGAAGGAAATATACATTTTATCTCATTCAACTG
>NC_051399.1:35163203-35188203 GCF_015228065.2 Penaeus monodon
CTTTAAAGGAGACGTTAAAAAAAATATGTTTGGCGTGACGAAGCATCTCCCGACGACGCCAGGAGATGCTCTTCCGGTCGCCAGCGCTCAGGAAGACGCGACTAACAGCATTACGTAACGTTCCTCACCGCAGCCTCCCATTGTCTTCGCATCAGACACAGTTCTATTCTCCTTGGCCTCCTATTTTCTCCTTCATATTCTCTCCCCTTCTCTCTCTCTCTCTTCTCGCCTCTTCCCTCCTTCCGTCCTTCATCTCTCCTTCCTCTCTCCCTCCCCCCCTCCCTTGCATCTCTTCCCTCCATCCACCCCCATCCCTCCCTTCCCCGTCCCATTTTCTTCTCTTCTCCTCTTCAAAAAAGAACGCATCTCGCCTTTCGAAATGCCATTTGGCAAACGCAATCACACCACTGTCAAGGATGCCGAATTCCTGGCTAAACCTGGATCCTAAACGCCCCTCCCTGCCTCCCCCTCCCTTACACCCCCTCCCCCACTACTACCCTCCTTCCCGTTTTTTCCTTCCCCCAACTCCCCCCCCCAAAGGGGTTCTGAATTTAAAATTCATCTTCTCATGATAAAGAGTCGGAGAGAGAGCGGAACAGAGAGAAAAGAAGAGGGCGGAAGGGAAAAAAAGAGAGCTGAAAGTGAAACATACTTATCATAAAAAGATAAAGAGAGAGAGAGAGAGAGAGAGAGAGAGAGAGAGAGAGAGAGAGAGAGAGAGAGAGAGAGAGAGAGAGAGAGAGAGAGAGAGAGAGACCGCCAAATAAATACAACATTACAAAAATAGATTAAGATTGAACAAAATCTACAAGAAAAAAAGGAGAGAGGAAAAAAAAAAAAAAAAAAAAAAAAAAAAATCAAAGCTACAATCCTCGGACGTGGAGCATCTCGGTGAATGATTTAAGCTGATTGTGCAGACGAGGTCCCGAATTATAGATAAATGCCACGCCCACTCGCCTCGTCGCGCTTCCTGGAGGGACGCGGGGGTGGGGGTGGGGGTGGGGGGCACGTGAGGGGGCACGTCGTGGTTACTCTATTTGTTTATCATGATACTTGTTGTTTTATTACTACTATCATCATCATGGTAATCACTATCATCATTATCACTATCACTATTATCATCATTATCACTATCATCATCAATATTATTATTATCATTATTATAATCATCATTATTATTATTTTCTTTATCATCTTCATCATCATTATCATTATTATTATCATCATTACTCTTATTAGCATCATCATTACTCTTATTATCATCACTGCTATTATCTTTATTACTATCATTACCTTGTTATTAATTTCATTATCCTCTGACAAATCTTTCGTTCACATATGTCCTCTATGATTTTACTTATTTATTCAATATAATTTTCTTTTTGTGGAGTGCCTTTGTCATCTCCTGGATCTGAAGAGGGAAAAGAAGATGAAAAAAGAAGAAAGGGGGGGAGAAGGAAGCGATCCATAAAGAAAGAAAAGAAGAAAAGAAAAGAACGAACGAAGGGAGATGGAAACTCTATAGGTCAGGGGGGAGGAGGGGGAGGGGGAGGAGGTGGGGAGGAGGGAAGGAGGAGTGGGGGGGAAGGAGTGGGGGGAGGAGGAGGAGGAGGAGGAGGAGGAGGAGGAGGAGGGAGGAGGAGGAGGAGGAGGAGGAGGAGGAGGAGGAGGAGGGAAGGGGGGAAGGGTGGGGCAAGGGGATTGTTAAGGTGATTGAGAAGGAAGTAGCAACAGCCAAGAGGAAGGGGAGTGGAAACGTTTGGCAGGAAGAAGAAGCGGAAGAGGCAAAGAAGAGGGAAAGAGAATAAGGGTGAAAATAATAATTACAATATGAAGGAAGTGAATGATGATAACAATCATGATTATCATGATGATGTCAAGTATATATAATATCAATAATAATAATAATAAATAAATAACCGCCACAAAATTTATCCGAAAAAAAAATAAATAAAAAAAAAAATAGGATAAAAACTCGAAAAAAAGAATACTAAAAATCTGACAGCAAAATCCTAACTCTCCATGCCACTCACGATGTCACTTACCGAAACAAAACAAGAATGCAAAAAAAATCAACAAATGTGACATACACTCTTTAAAAAAAGGCACATCAATCGATGACGCAATGCTTCACTCCCAACTGTGAAACGCCGGAGAGTGTCCCATTCATCAACGCGTGAATGGCGATGTATAACGTGAAAGAATACAGCGCAAAATCTTCCTGCGCCATAATCAAGCGGTGGCGGCAGAAGGCAAGTGAAGGATGGGGAGAGAAATTAAATATTAAGGCTTCCATCATGAAGGGAAGGGAGCAGGGGAGAAGAATGAGGGAGAGACAGATAGGGGAAGAGAGAGAGAGAGAAAAAGAGATTGAGGGAGGGGCGGTAGAGAGGGAGGGAGGGAGGAAAAGAAGGGAGGAAGAAATGAAAGAGAGAGAGAGAGAGAGAGAGAGGAGAGAGAGAGAGAGGAGAAGAGAGAGAGAGAGGGAGAGAAGGAGGGGAGAGAAGGGGGAGAGGAAGATAGACGAAAACAGAAAAAAGAAAACTAGAAAAGAGTAAAAAAAATTGAAAAAACCCAAAACAGAGGGGGGAGAAACAAGGACGCTCCCGTTCGCCCGTAAGAAGGATAATCCCGCCCCAAGGAGAGCTCCCTAAGGGCGGCATCCCCGGGCGCCCCTCCAGAGCAGGCGAGGACGGGCGAGCGTGAGGAACGGGGTTTGCGAGCGAGGCAAATGAGGACGGGCGGCGGGCGCGGTTGGTGCGTTTGAGGTCGAGTGTGACTGTGAGAGGAAGACAGTGAGTGACGGAGTGAGAGGAAGAGGGAGGAAGGAAGGAAGGAAGGAAGGAAGGAAGGAAGGAAGGAAGGAAGGAAGAGAGAGAGAGAGA
This sequence comes from Penaeus monodon, assembly GCF_015228065.2. Taxonomy (NCBI): domain Eukaryota; kingdom Metazoa; phylum Arthropoda; class Malacostraca; order Decapoda; family Penaeidae; genus Penaeus; species Penaeus monodon. The sequence continues at coordinate 35,166,089 of NC_051399.1, forward strand.
GAGAGAGAGAGAGAGAGAGAGAGAGAGGAGAGAAGAGAGAGAGAGAGGGAGAGAGAGAGAGAGAGAGAGAGAGAGAGCCGTCATCGCCGTCCGAATGAAAGGCAAGCGGCGGTCGTTCCTTTCGTCCTGGCGCGCTCCTCCTTTGCATTATTAAGCGCCGAGGATCTCCCCAGTGGCGTCCAGCTCTCGGGCTTTCCGGTCATATGGCGAGGCGGCGAACAGATTTCCTCTGCTGTCCGGAGTGGGGAGGGAGTGTGGAGGGAGTGGGGAGGGAGTGTGGAGGGAGTGGGGAGGGAAATGGGATCGCTGCTGCAGTCCGGTTGTGATGGTTGTGTCGCCGCGTTAGAGTGTGGGGAGTGATTTTGAGTCGTCCGAGGCACTTTTAGTTTTAGTATCAAGAATTGTAGAAGAGAGAGAAAAAAGAAAGATAATGCAAAAGAAGCGAAAGATAAAAAAGGTACAGAAGAATGAAGGTTATTCTTATAAAGGACTCTTTCCTTCCTAACATCCCGTCTTCCCTGCCTCTCCACTGTTCCCTCCTCCTCCATTATTCCATTCACTTCTCTCCCTCTTTCCTCTTCCTTTCTTCCTTCCTATTTCCTTCTCCTCCTTACCCGTCTTCCCTTCCTCCATCCATTCCCCCTCTTTTCCACACTCTTCACTTCCTTCCTTCATTCCATCCCTTTCCTTTCCTCCCTCCATTCACTTCTTCTATTCCCTCCTTCTCCCTCCATTCCCTCCCTTTCCCTCTGTTCCTCCAACTTCCTTCCCTCACTCCATTCCCTCCGTTCCCCCCAACTTCCTCCATTCCCTCCCTCTCTCCCTCCCCCTCCATTCCCTTCCCTTTCCCACACTGTTCCCTCGCTGGGCTGAAGGTCTCCCGTCTTAAGTATGGTGATGCGGTCGCACTTTTGCTTACACTATTATCCCGATTCGTGGAGCGTGGCGTCCTCTCGGCGGTTCCTTCCCTCCCGTGAGCTTTCGAAGCCGCGGACTCAGTGGAAAGGGAGGGGGAATGGGGGAGTGGAGGGAGAAGGGGGAAGGGGGAAGGGGGAAAGTAGAAAGGAGAGGGAGGGGAAAGGAGAAAGAGGAGGAGGGGGATGATGCAAGAGGGGATGGAAAGGGGGAAGGGAGAGAGGAAAAGGAGGGAGGAAAGGGAGAGGGAGGAGGAGGGGGATGGATGCAGGAGGGGATGGAAAAGGAGAAGGAAGGGTAGGTTGTAGGTGAGTGGGGGGGGATGAGGATGGGAAAGGGAATTGGGGAAACAGGAAGAGGAGAGAGTAGAGGACGCGGACGGAGGAAGGTGAAAGAGAAGAGATCAGATCGGAAAGGACACGGGGTTGAAGGATACGTATCACCGTATCCGTCGCTCTCTCTCGCGCTTCCCTCTATTCCTTCCATCTCCATCAACACCCCCCCCCCCACCACCAGTCTCCCTCTCCTCTCCAACCCTACCTCCCCCTTTTCATCCATGTACTTAATCATACATCACATTCAATTAACCCTGAGGATAATTGCCTAGTACATGCACTCAACCTTTTTTTTTCCAGACAAAGCTGTTAAGAGAGCGCGAGGGTACAGCGGACACGACAAAAATAGTTAACCCGGCGACTGCTAATTGAGGGCTCACATTCCCAGAACGAACTGCTATTCAAGTTTTCTGCTGGTAGTTGAGGTTATCTTTACTGTTCTTTCTCTCGATACAAAAACAAATTTATGGCATTGTCATACACGAGAGGAGGAGGGGGGGAGGGGGGGAGGGAGGGGGAGGAGGTAGGGAGAGGGAGGAGGCAGGGAAGGTGGGTGAAGGACTGGCGGGAAGTATTAGTAGGAGAGATGGAGGGAGGATGCAGGAAAGGGAATTTGGGGAGGAGGAGGAGGAGGAGGAGGAGGGGGGAGGAGGAGAAGGAGGTAGAGCGGGAGGGTAATGGGGGAGAGAGAGGGGGGAGGTGAGGATAGTGGAGGAGGAGGAGGAGGTAGAGGAGTCTTCGTAAGGAAGATATGGAGGTAGGAGGAGGGGAGGGAGGGGGAGGAGGAGGGGGAGGAGGAGGAGGAGGAGGAGAAAGACGTGAAAGTAAAAGAAGGAGGGAGAGGAGCAAGAAAAAAAAAGCAATAGAGGGAAAAGAAAAGTAAGAGCGCTGCGCCAGACATCACGCGTACCCGCTGTATCAATAATATCCAGGAAATGCTATTTACGAAGAGGCAAGGACCCCCAGAGCCGAGATGATGTTCCTAGGATGCTGGGCGGCCAGGATGCAACCCCTGGGGAGGGCGCGCAGGGCTCTCAGGATGCGCGGGGATTTGATACACCCAGGGCAGCTGGGGGGGGGGGGGTCGTAAAGCAGTAACGGTGCAAATAGCATTTTATGAAGGCTTCATAATATATATATATATATAATATAATATATATATATATATATAATATAATATGAGTATAATATATGTATATATATATATATATATATATATATATATATATATATTATATATATATATATATATAGGCGTTATATGTAGCATATATTTTTTCTCTTTCTGTCTGCCTGCATGTTTGTCCTTCTTATCCAGATTCTATCATTATAAGAAATCTGTTACATCTGCCCACCCTCTCTTTGTCTTTCTATCTCCTTCTCCCTCTCCCCCCCCCCCTCTCTCTCTCCTCTCTCTCCCTCTCTCTCTCTCTCTCTCCTCTCTCTCTTCTCTCTCTCCTTCCCTCCCTCTCTCTCTCTCCCTCCCCCCTCTCTCTCTCTCTCTCCTCTCTTCTCTCCCCTCCTCCTCTCTCCTCTCTCTCCTCTCTCTCTCCCTCTCTCTCTCTCTCTCCCTCCCTCTCTCTCTTCCCCTCCCTCTCTCTCTCTCCCTCCCTCTGTCTCTCTCTCCCTCCCTCTCTCCCCCTCTCCTCTCTCCCCTCTGTCTCTCCCTCTCCTCTCTCTCTCTCCCTCTCTCTCTCTCTCCCTCCCTCTCTCTCTCCAGGAAAGCGAAACTTTTCCCACCGAGGAAAATCAGAACAACTTCATTCGGAGGAAACTTTCGCCTCCGCAGTTAAGGAACTTCAGCGAGTCCTTGGAGTCCTTGTGGATTTCCTCTACTTTCGTTAGATGTCGTCCCCCCCCCCCCATCCTCCCGTCCCCCAGCCATTCCCCCCTCCCCAAAGATGGCTTAAAACACCAATTAACCATATTGCACGCACTCTAAAACTGAAATAAAAGAAAAAGATACTGTATTATGATGATAAAAACCGGTGGAATAATTCTAACGATTTTAACCAAGGTCAATAATGATAATTTGCGTCGCGTGTCCGGCCGCCTGACCGCCATTTTGATGAAACCAGGATCACGATCAAACGAAAACAAATGAATCTACAACTGCACTAAATCACTTAAAACCGCAATGTAGGATTCGCCCAATCCCTGTTATGCAATGCGTTACATGATCTAAAACGTTCTCTAAATGGTTTATTTGAATATATTGCCGTTACGAGACGAGGAAATAGCCAATCAGATCTCGGCATCGCGTACATCCCGGCGGTGATTGGTGCGTCCATCTTCCTGCGGCGAGTGTCGGGAGTTCGATCAGCTCTTGGCAGCTCGGCTATCTAAATCGCAAAAAAAGATGTAAAGATTGATATGGCGATTACGAAGCCAAACAATTTCCCAGCGGATATCATCAGAAGAGAAGAAAATGCAAAAGAGGAAAAGGAAGAAGATGGAGAAGGTAATGAACAAAGAAAAGAAAAGAAAAGGAAAGGAAATAGAGGATAATGGAACTCCAGCGAAGTGTAATACTTCCATCTTATCCTATATTTCCTATCCGCGTATCATCCATCACTATCAAATGCCTTACATTATCCCGATCTCCTCTCGCGGCTGGAAGCTCTTTGCTGCATACCCCACCCCCTCCCCCCGTCCCGAGCTCCCGTATTGCTTCGTCACCTTCCTCCAGATTTTTCTTTTTCTCTTCCTCTTCGTCGTCTTCCTCCAGATTTCTTCTTCTTCCTCTTCGTCCCCTTCCCCAATTTTTTTCTAGATATATATATATATAATAGATATATATAGAGATATATATAATAGACTATATAATCATGTTTCTAGTATTATTGTTTTATAATATGATCATATATAGGATATATAGCTATATATATATATATATATATATATATATATATATATATATATATATATATATATAATAGACAACTAATATATACATGATATATAGATATATATATTAGAGAGAGTATATCTATATAGATATATATATGAGAATATATAAATAGATATAGATTATAAGATGATAGATATCTGTCATGTATAGTAGATATATATATAATATATATATATCTATAATATATATATATATATATCTATATATATATATAAATATACAAATTTTAAAAAAAAAAACAAAAACTTTTATCTACCTATAGTTATCTATCTCCATTTTCCTCCTAATAACTGTATGGTTAGATCAATGAACATCTGAAACCGAAGAAAATATACATCTACTTAATTACGCACTTCCTGGAAGAACTTACCATTCTTATTGTTAGTGCTACCACTACAACCACTAATTACCATAATTTTCTCGGTATATTACGATAATTACCATTTCTCCAGCCGTAATCAAAGCTATGTCCTCCGTAACCACTTATTAATAACAGTGTACTTTAGATTTAATGCCCGACTTTTTTCTTTACCTTTTTCTTCATTGTTTCCAAGTCGAGATGACGAGAGAATTGTATGGGAGAAGACTGGGGAGAGGGGGAGGGGAGAGGGAGAGAAGAAAAAAAGGAGGGGGGAAGGAGAGAGAAGAAAAAAGGAGGGGGGAGGGGCAGGGAGAGAGGAAGGGAGAAGAAAAAGGACGAGGGAGGGAGAGTGAAGAAAAAGGGAAGGGAAGGGAGGGATGAAGAGCCATTAAATAATGCTGGCCGCCGCACATTACATAAGTCTCAGTTCCCTTGCGTTCTTAACGAACCACCCTTTCGCCTTCCTACTTAACTGTACATCTCGTTATTCCGAAAAAAAAAATAAAAAAAATAAATGAAGGCAAAAAATAAGACACACTTCCCCGGGTTCGCGACTTTTTTCCTTAAGCCATCATAAGTAAAAATCCCATTCAATAAAGTTAAAACCCGTTTAAGGAGGGTCGCACCCTAGAGCTTCGTTTAATATTAATATGAATTTACGTCGTCGCTTCCAGCAGCGTGATAAGGCTGTATTTTTTTTCCTTTTTTTTAACACTTTACTCTCTGGCTGCGAAAGTCCTCTTCTCAGCTCTCCCTCTCCCTCTCTTTTTCTCGAAATTCACCTTCAATTCCCCTCTTTGGTTTTACAGGTCCGCTTCTTCCCTCTTCCTTAGCCCCAAGAGTCCTGTTCTTCCTTACTCTTCGGCTCCGAAAGTCTTTCTCTGCTTTCGGTTCAGTCCTCTTTCTTGCTCTTCGATTTCCCGAGTCCCCTTTCTCTTTCCTCTTCACTTATTACTCTTCCTCCCCCTTCCTCTTGCCCAGACAAGATGAGTCCAGAGTCCCCTTCCTCCTTCCTCTTTACTTATTCCTCTTCCTTCCCCCTTCCTCTTGCCCCGTGTCTCGCCATTTGCTCGCCCCAATGCAACACCTCTAGTGCTACATCCTTTCCCAGCAGTGCTTTCCGTCGTCCAAACACGAGTTTTCTAAAGGGCGTAACCTCTCATGTGTTGCTTGCCTGTGCGTGCGCGTAAGACTTTATACACTTGAGCTTGAGATTCTCACTCTCACTCACTCTCTCTCTTACTCTGTTCCTCCTCTTGTCGTCGAAAGAGAAAATAGAGAGAGAGAGAGAGAGAGAGAGAGAGAGAGAGAGAGAGAGAGAGAGAGAGAGACAGAGAGACAGAGAGAGAGAGAGAGAGAGAGAGAGAGAGAGATCAGAGAGAGAGATCAGAGAGAGAGATGAGAGAGAGAGATGAAAAAGAGAGAAAAGAGAAAGACAGACAGACAGATCGCATTGCACAGGGCCGTGGCGAGGCGGCGGCGCATATGGCAGTGTCGCGGCGCTGCAGTGTCGTGTCCCTTGTAGAGCGAGCAGAGAGTCACTATTGTGTGTGTCTTCGTCGGGGATTGTTGTTGTGTATACTGTACCTCTGAATGGCGTCTCATTAACGTTATGAAAGCACATGTTTACTCCTGGTGCTAATTGCATACATGATGAGCGATGGATTTTTATTTTTATTTTCATTTTTTTTTCTTTCTCTCCCTTTTCTAAGAGTCGGAGTGTGTGGGGGGGAGGGGGGAGGGGAGGGCTATGTTATCTTTGCACCTTTCCCTGTATGTTTAATTCTTTTTTTTTTTTTTTTTTTTTTTTTTTTTTTTTTTTTTTTTTTGGGGGGGAATGGGGCGTCTCCGGGAAGTCCTTACTATGTATCATTGTTTTTAATTCTAGTCGTTATTTCGGAGGAAGGATTCCCTCCACTCCCTCTCGCTGGAGTGTTTGGCATCTCAGGAGTTCCTCGTTCCCGCCTTTTCTTCTCGGGGACTCTTTTCGTGTTTATTTTCAGCCCACTTGCAAGCCACCTCCACAAAACATTTTGCGCGATTCACAGTGGAGGATGCTTTTATTATCCTGTATGTGCCCGCTCATCTTCCATCTTCTTTTGCCTTCTCTTTCTCCTCCCCCCCCCCTAATTTTCCGCTCGCCTACTTTTTTTTCCCTCTATCTCTCTATTCCTTCCACTCCAAAACTATGACCTTGGATACCTCTTCTTCTTCTTCTTCTTCTTCTTCTTCTTCTTCTTCTTCTTCTTCGCTAGAACTCCCTAACCGCCCTTAGTTGCAGTAGCAGTCACAAGGAGTGAGGTTGAAGGAGGTAGGAGGTAGGAGAGAGATGAGAGGGTAAGCGAGGGGAAAACGAAGGTTGGTGATAGGGAAGAGGTATGGAGGGGGGGAGGGGTAAAAATGCGCTGTCACCTGCAGCTCGAGCGCACCTGAGAGTGACAGATCAGGCGATAAGCGAAGGCCGGGATACCTTCTGCTGTCGGTTGCCCCGCATCAGGTGGTCCTTGCCTCCCGCACCTTCGTGTTCCGACCACGACCACCTACAGGGGAGGGAGGGGGAGGGGGGGATGCGAGAATGAAGAGGTGTTGGAGAAGGAGAGGTGTGGGGGGGGGGAATACCACAAAAGAAAGGTGTCAAATTCACGAGTCGCTCTTATCCTAAAGACTGGAGGCAATCTTGATCGAGTCTTGACAGAATCTTTGGAGAATTTTCGAAAGGTTTGTTTTCCGTTTGCTGGCGATTCTCTCTCCGCCTCTGGTCGTCGCGGGCGGCCGGTGGGAATGGGCGTAAGGTCGAGAATGGCTTTTATTAGATTTGATATAAAAAAAAGTCAATAATGTCAAAGGCTCTTGCTGGAGCTGATGGAAAAAATATATAGAACTACAAGTCATCTAAGTTATATTTTCCGGACAACAATTCGTATATTTCGTTCTCTCTCTCTCTCTCTCTCTCTCTCTCTCTCTCTCTCTCTCTCTCTCTCTCTCTCTCTCTCTCTCCCTCTCTCTCTCTCCCCCTGTCCCCCTTCTATCCCCCCCCCCCCCAAAAAAAAAAAAAAAAAAAAAAAAGAATTTTTGACGAAGCAAAGCAGTCCCTCGAGGGCGAGCGCGGTGTTGCTCATTACCATCTAAAACATATCCTTTGAAGGGTTGTTGTGCGAACGCCTCCGAGAAAGCCCGAGAAGACACGCGGATCCAAGGAAGTGTGATGAGATAAACCTTCCGCGGCCAGGTCCTCTGCCAGGGAAGATGGCTGATGATCGATGCTACTGTTCCGATTGTATTTCTCTCTCTCTCACTCACTCTCTCTCTCTCTCTCTCTCTCTCTCCCTTTCCTCCTCCCCTTTTCTCTCTCTCTCCCGCTCTCCCTCTCCCTTTCCTCCTCCCCTTTCCCCCTTCGCTCTCCTTTCTCCTGTCCCCCCCTTTCTCTCTTCTCTTCTCCCCTTCTCTTCTCTCTCTCTCTTTCTCTCTCTCTTCTCTCTTTCTCTCCTCTTCTCCTCTCCCTCCTCTCTCTCCGTCATCCTGATTTTTTTCTGGACTTTTTTTTTCATATTTTTTCTTTATTTGCCCTTTTCATTTATTTTCATTTTGAACACCCCCCATCTTTCCTTCGTGTATCTCTTCATTCGAATCCGTTATTCTTATGTCTTCTAATCTTTTGTTTTTCTTTGTTCTTTTACGCCCGTTTTCTTTCAGTTTCTTGAAGAATTTCGCACTTTCTTGGTCGTTTTGTAATAAACCTTTCATCTTCCTCATTGCGTCTTTTTTTTACGTTTTACACATTAAATTTGTTTTTCCTCTTTTCCCTTATATCAAAAGCTCCTTCCCATTCCTTCCCTACCTTCTCCTTCCCCCTACCCCCCGTTCTCTACCCATACCCCCCACCCCCCTACCCCTCCATCGAACGGCCTGCTAGAAACATCAGCGGCCTCGTCCCCCCCCCCCCCCCCCCCCCCCTCCTCCCCTGTCTTCACACGTCGCCCCGGAAACCGTCGTCCTCCGTCACTTCATTAATAAGCTTCGTTACTCGTCACTCCCGGGAGTTTCCCCTTAACCCGTCACACTACCTGCCACTCCCCCTCTTCCTACTCCCTTCTCTTCGTATTACCTGCCTCCTCCTCCTCACTCCTCCTTCTCTACCTTTGTTTCTCCTTCTGCTTCACCTTCCAACCTTTTTTTTTTTCTTCTCTCGGGAATTCTCCCTTTCTCCTTTCCTGTGTTTACTTTTCTCTCTGCTCTTCTTTCTTTTCCTTTTTCACCCTTCTCCCCTTTTCCCTTTCCCTTTTTTTTTTCTTCCCCCTTTTTTCACTTTTGCCTTTCTTTATTTCTCCCCGACCCTTCCCTGTCTTTTTCCCTTCTCCCCCTCCCCCTTTCCATTTCCCTCTCCAAAAACCCCGACTGGTTAAGTGTCCAGCCGCCCCCCCTGCCTGCGTGAGGGGGGAAAGGGGTTCTAGGGAGGGGGAGGGGAAAAAAAATTGGGGCAGTTTCCCCCGTCATTTCCCCCCCCTTTCAAATTTTTGTCCTTTTTTTTCTTTTTTCCCCCCTTCCTTCATCCACTCTCCCTCTACCCCTCTCTCTCCCCTCTCCTCCCTCCTCTCTCCCCTCACCTCCCTCCTCTCTCTTCCCTCACCTCCCTCCTCTCTCTCCCCTTCCCGCATCACTCCTCTGGACAAGAAAGGAATTCCTGCCTTACTCAAACTTCCCCATTTTAAGGCACTCAATTACCTAGCTTGTTACCATTCTTTCCCCTCTCCCCCCTCTTCGCTGGTCACACTGTTACGCCCTTTTCCCCTCTTTCTCTTTCTCCCTCGCGCCCTCCCCCGCGTCCCTCATTCCCTTAGCGCTGAATAGCCCGCCCAAGAACCTTGTTTACCCAACCCGAAATTTCCCCTCTTTCTGCTGCGTAAGTGTCCCCTCGGTCAGCCTCGCTCCGCCCTCGGGCCCTTTCTGCGTTCGAATCTCTCTTTTTTTTGTTCTTTTTATTGTCTATATATATGAACTGAGGACATTTCTCTCTCTCTCTCTCTCTCTCTCTCTCTCTCTCTCTCTCTCTCTCTCTCTCTCCTCTCTCTCTCTCTCCTCTCTCTCTCTCTTTCTTTCTCTTTCTCTCTCTCTCTCGTTCTCTCTCTCTCTCTCCCTCTCAGTCTCTCTCTCTCTCCCCCTCTCTCTCGCTCTCGCTCTTTCTCTCGCTCTCTTTCTCTCGCTCTCTTTCTCTCGCTCTCCTTCTCTCTCTCGCTCTCCTTCTCTCTCTCGCTCTCGCTCTCGCTCTCGCTCTCGCTCTCGCTCTCGCTCTCTCTCTCTCTTTCTCTCTCGCTCTCTCCCTCGCTCTCGCTCTCTCTCGCTATCCACTTCCTAATCCTCTTCCTCCCTCCCTCTTCCCTTCCCCCTTCTCCTCTCCCACTCTCCTTCTATTTTACCTTTCATGGACTATCCACCGTCTATGACATGCAAAAATCCTCGCGTGGCATCAGCCCGGCGTCTGGTGGCGGCCATATCTGTCTGCTGCCATACCGAGAGTGACAGCCGAGGGGAACGAAATATGCAAAATATTTTGACACCGGAGGGAGACTGTGGCACGCGGACATCGTAAAGGTAGCAGAGGCGTGTGTGCACATGTGCGTGCGTGCGTGTGTTTGGGTACATTCTGTATACATGGAGGTATGTTAACTATGTATCTGTAAATGCATATGTGAATAATGTGTGTACATGAGAATGCTATGAATATATGCATAGAGCTGTGTATTTATAGACGTATATATGCATATATCAATAAATGTGCTGGCGAGAAGGAGAAGGAAGGGGTGGGATAGAGAGAGAGAGAGAGAGAGAGAGAGAGAGAGAGAGAGAGAGAGAGAGAGAGAGAGAGAGAGAGAGAGAGAGAGAGAGAGAGAGAGAGAGAGAGAGAGAGAGAGAGAGAGGGAGAGAGAGAGAGAGAGAGAGAGAGAGAGAGAGAGAGAAGGACCACGACTGTGCATGCGCATCCGTACCCCTGCCCCGCCCCGCCTATCCACATACAAACGTAGATTCCGCTTGCACCTGCCACGCACCGAACGCCCTTCTCGGAAAGACGGATTCGCTGCTGGAGTCGCAAGCGGAGAACCGGCTGTCTGAAACCGAGCTCCCTTCCCCACGGCTGCAGAGGAAGCGCCCGACCCCCACGCCTCCCTCCCTCGCGGCGCCGCTCGAGTCACACGCAGAAAACATCTTGCAAGTCCGTTAGGGGCGGCCAGCGTCTCGTCGGCGGGGGAGATATGATACGCGCGAGGCTCCCCAGCAGTCAGTCGCCAGCTGTGGCCGAGCATCACGCCCTCCCTCGCCCGCCGCCGCCCCTGCCTCGCCTCGCCGCCGCCTCCTCCTCCTCCCTCGTGCTCATTTCCTCTTCTCTCTCGTTAGCTTCATTCAGACTTTATTTCCTTGTAGTTACAGCTCGTAATTTATTTATTCCCCCGCTCTCTCTCTCTCTCTCTCTCTCTCTCTCTCTCTCCCTCGCTCTCTCTCTCTCTCCCTCGCTCTCTCTCTCTCTCTCCCTCGCTCTCTCTCTCTCTCTCTCTCTCTCCCTCGCTCTCCCTCTCCCTCCACTTCCTCCTCACACCCTATCTCCCTCCTTCGCTCTTTCTCCCTATTCTTTTCTTCCTCCTTCTACCTGCCCTAGCACCTCAAGATGTACAAGGTCTGCTTCCCTATATAAAAGTTACATTACGAGTTTCAGTACCTCTACGGTTCTCGGAGGAGTGGGTGCGAGTTTTTTTTTTGTTTCACTTGAGATATTGATGAATAATGTAGGGGAAGATTTAAAATTAACGAATTAATAAATTAAAAGAGCTAAAATTCAGACGTATGTATGTTTTTCGTTCTGGGATGAGAAATGATATTTGCCTCACATCCATCCGTGCACAGCCTCCGGGTAAACCCCCATTCCTTCTTGGCAAAACAAGACATCATTTTTCCCGCCAAAATATCTTTCTCCCTTATTCATAACGCTCGAAAAATGTCAAAACAAAACTCGATCAGAAAAGGCCGTACCGGAAACCGCCTCAGACGGAAACCTCTTATATCAAGCGCGGGAGTATTAATACCCCAATGCTTTTGTTCTTCACAGAGCAGCGGGTGCAGTAAACAGCCCAGCGGGTCGCCATCTTGGATTTCTTTTCCTTCATAAAAACCACATGCTCCCCCCTCCCCCCTGCCCCCCTCAGCGCTCGCCACACGCTTGGCCTCGCTTTTGCTTGCTTGCGTGTCTTGCTTTCGGTCGGGCGGGTGTGACTGTATCATGCACGTTCGCCTGTAATGCCTGCTAATGTTCATGCATGTATTATCTTCGCGCAGGCTGGGTTATGTGTATCTGCAGTGTTTAAATATTTGGAAATATTGCCAACGCTACTTGGAGCGCGCGCGTGTACGTGCGTGTGTGTGTGTGTTCGTTAGCGTATCCGTGTGTATGTGCATTTGCGTGCTAGTCCTACGTGTGGCCGCGTGTACAGGCAGGAGGGGAGGAAAGGGGGAAGCGATCTCGCTTCTTGTGAATGTGTATGGCTAGTGAGGGAAGTTCGGAGAAGGGATAGGGGTGAAGTATTAGTCTGGTAGGGGAATGGGCGTGGCTGGAAGATCCGGGATAACAATAACTCGAGAGGTTATGGCGCTTTATTTCCATAGCGTTCAATTGGGGGTGACGTGTTGCTAGCGTGGGTCGTCCGGTCTTGGCTCTTCTTCTTCATCTTCTCCTCCTCATTCTTCTTCCTCTTCTTCTTCTTCTTCTTCCGCGTCGCGCTCCTCCTTCTGTTTATTTACTTTCTTACATCAATTCTTCCATTTTCCCTTCCCCTTTCCTTACCCACTGAATACGCACTTAAAAAAAAAAAAATCCATGGATAATTTACTAATATTTACAGCTAGAGATTTATTATCCCCCCCCCCCGTCACATTTGCTTTACAAATCACGTGTATGAATAATCATCATCAATCTTATTAGTAATCATATCAACAACACCACCGTTATCACCATTGCACGTCATTATCAGTAACAAACCTCATCATTATATTAATTCAAATCAAAGCGATCTGTATCATCATCTGTATCACAGTTTCCAAAGAAAGAAAAGAAAAAGACATAACATGAAGAGTAAAAGAAAGAAAATATAAAAGATAAAGAACAAGAAGAAGAAAAGAAATAACAAAGAACAGTAGCAAGACAAACGTGTTTATTTAATCTTAATCGTTTTTTTTTTTTAATATATACTCGCACAACCTCAACACTATGATCTCAGGCTGTCCCAAGGTAAATCTGGAACGGATCCTTATTTCTCCGATGGTGCTGGTAATTTAGCCGAGCCTTCGTATCATAATATTTGCACAAGCAAGTCATTCTCGCTGGCAAACATGTTCGGGGAAACGAAAGATGGGGGAGGAAGGGAAGGCGAGACAAAGAGAAAGAGCGAGAGGGAGAGCGAGAGCGAGAGCTAGAGAGCTAGAGAGCTAGAGAGAGAGAGAGAGAGTGAGAGAGCGAGCGAGCGAGCGAGAGAGAGAGAGAGAGAGAGAGAGAGAGAGAGAGAGAGAGAGAGAGAGAAGAGAGGGGAGAGAGGGAGAGAGAAGAGAGAGAGAGAAGAGCGCGAGAGAGAGAGAGAATAGACAAAAGGGAGAAAATGATCTTGAGAGTGACAGAAAGAGACAGGAAAAAAAAGAAACAGCGATAACCAGATAGACAGCCAGGAACCCCCCCCCCCCCAAAAGAAAAAAAAAAAAGACAAGGAGAATAGAATGAAACGGACGAGCTAGTCGCCGAATACTTCCAATTTCGCTCGAAGTCGGTAGAATCCTCAGCGAACAGTCGATTCGGATGTACTGCAGCTCTTCGACTACTTTCTTATTCGCCGAAGTCTGGTCCTTCTAATCTTTGTCTCACTTACCCGACTTTTTCCGTGTGTGCATTTTGATTTGCTTGCACTGCTTGCACCCCAAATACGAAAAGGAAAAAATAATAAGTCTGAAAAAAAAAAACGCTCGTATCCCTCCAAGCAAAAAACCGAAATCTCACATCTGTTTCCCCGACATGTATCACTGCTTGCGTCTTGCCAATATTGTTTCCATTTCTTTTCTTCTTCTTCCTTCTTTTTTATTATTATCATTCTTTCTTATTCTTTTTTCCTCCATTATTTACTTACATTATTCACCTCCCCCCACTACTCTCCCCCTACCACACACACACCCTCCCCTCCCCTCCCCACTCCTCCTCACCTCACCTCTCCCCTCTCTCCCCTCCCCTCTCCTCTCCTCCCCTACCCTCTCCCCCCCCTCCCCTCCCCTCCCTCCTCTCCTCATGTTTGTCTTCTGTCCAGGAATAATATCACTAGAGTGCTGTGGCCGGGCAGGTATGTCATAAAAATACAGTATTTTCACTTCCAGTTTGGATAATGCAATTTCCCTTATGACTCACATGCCCTGAAGGTAAATGTGCACATGTGTGCACGTGTGTGTGTGTGTGTGTGTGTGTGTGTGTGTGTGTGTGTGTGTGTGTGTGTGTGTGTGTGTGTGTGTGTGTGTGCGCGCGCGCGCGCGCGTATGTGTGCAAGCGCATATGAATGTACGGGTGCGTGTGTTCCTATGAGCGCATGCTTGCCTTCACATGCGACTGCGCGTCTGCCAGAGTGCGAAAAACCTATCTCTGCAATGACACGAAGACGATGCATACCAATACTTCAGACAATTATGCGAACACCTGACGACTGCAGCATTGTTCTGCCGAGCGCTTCTTCGCTTCGGCGGCCGGAATGCTGCCCAATGACGTCACCAAAGCACGGGACATTCTCGGGGAAAATTTAGTCAAAAGATAACAAATAACGCAAAAGTAAGACAGACCCTTTATTCCTCAAGATAAAAAAGGAGGGAAAATGGGAAGAATAATTGTGAAAAGAGAAGAGAAATAAAAGGGTAATTGACAACCTTACCTAAAAAAATATATGATAAAACCTACTCTTGACAAACGCAATGGATAGGTGATTTCGGCTAGACATGACTTATTCATACACGTGACAAACTTCTCTGATGATCCATTACCCCGCTCACCCAGCTGGCCATTCTCCCGTCTCTCATTACCCAACCCACCCCTGCCCGTTTCCCACTTGCCCCTCCACTTCTCTCCTGTGCTCTCTCTCTTCTCTTCTACTCCTCCTCCTCTCTCTCTCTCTCTCTCTCTCTCTCTCTCTCTCCCTCCTCTCTCCCTCCCTCCCTCTCCCTCTTCCCTCTCCCTCTCTCTCCTTCCCTCTCCCTCTCTCTCCTTCCCTCTCCCTCTCTCTCCTTCCCTCTCCCTCTTTCTCCTTCCCTCTCCCTCTCTTCTCCTTCCCTCTCCCTCTCTCTCCTTCCCTCTCCCTCTCTCTCCTTCCCTTTCCCTCTCTCTCCTTCCCTCTCCCTTCACCTCAATTTCCCCAACCTTCCTCCTCCTTCCTCTACCCCCCCCTCTCCCCTCCCTTCCCCCAGTGTCTCCCTCAAGCACGACCTGCCGTTGCGTGTAAGGCCCATCACCCTGATTGACAGACAAGCGGACATACTGACAGCTTGACAGGCAGAGTTATGGGGCAATTCCATCCAAATCCATAAGTCAGTTCTCCTCTCCGCCCTCGCATACCGTATATGTAACTTCCGTCTTCCGGTCGACACGTTTGTATAACGAATAAGCAACGTTGTTATAACTTCTCTGCGCATGAACGTTTTTTTATAGCGGACGTTACGCATTTCATTTCGCTTTTGTTCTCGTAGGAAAAGAAAGAATAAAAAAAAGGTAAAAAAAAAAACGAGATTAAAAAGGAAGTGCAAATTCTCGGGCACTTCGAAAGGAGTAGCAAAAAATAAAAGATAATAAAAAAGAAAGAAAAGAAAGACTCAGATTTAGAGACGAAAAAAGTGTGTCATAAAAACAACAGACGAAAGACACCCCCCCCCCCCATCTGGCACTCGAAATGTAAACACAATCTCCCAGCCGAATCAAGCGTGGTGGTAATTCACTTACGTTTTTCTCTCCTCCGTTTCCTCTATTTATCTCTCTTTTTCCTTTTTTTCCCCCTTTCTTAACCCCCCACCCCCCCAGCAGTAAAAATCACTGTTTACTTCTCCGCCCAGACCACGTGACCTTCCTTACCAGACAACCTGACGTAATTCGCAAGGCAATATTTAACCCCGCGGCCAGTCATCAATCACAAACTGTCTCGGTGATTCTCCACGGCTTCTTCTTATGCATTCTGAGCATGGGAAGGAGAGGATGAAAGAGGGGGATGGAAAGTATTCGAAAAAAAATTCAGGAAAGAAATTACAGATTAATATATAGATGTATAGACTGGTAGACAGAGACAGACAGATAGATAAATAGATAGATAGATAGATAAGACAGATAGATAAACAGGCACACACACAGAAAGAAAAAGAGAGAGAGAAAGAGGGAGGGAGGGAGGGAGGGAGGGAGGGAGGGGGAGAGAGAGAGAGAGAGAGAGAGAGAGAGAGAGAGAGAGAGAGAGAGAGAGAGAGAGAGAGAGAGAGAGAGAGAGGAAGGGCGATGGTATGGGGTCATTGGCTTCCGCCCTATGCTGTTCAGGAGGCGTTCGGATAATATTTATCAAGCCTCTAGCTGAAAACAAGTGTAAATATTAGGACACTGAACTAATTAAAGTGGAGTTTTCTCGAACGATTTCCCAAAAGACGGATGTTTCTTATTAAAGCAACGATTTTGCCCCCCCTCCTCCCCCTCTAACTTTTTTTCCTCTCTCTCTCTCACTACTCTTTTTCTTCTCCATGTCCTTCTCCTCTTACTCTCACTCCCTCTCTATCTTTCTCTCTCTCACCCCTCTCCATTTCTTCTTATCTTTCCTCCTCCCTCTTCCTCCCCCTCCTCCCCTCCTTCACTTCCCTCACCCCCCTCCCTCCCTCATCCCTCCTCATCCTTTTCCCCCTACCCCCCCTCCCTCCCTCATCACTCATCCGACAACGAAGGCCACCGTCGTTAAAAGTCGCGATCCCTTGCCCCATCGCCATTGTTTAGCCGCGGCGGGACAGCACCAGCGCGCAGCATCTCCGGATTACGTAGGCCTTGCCCGGAGCAGCTGCAGGTCGCGCTCACGTTTCGGGTTTCCGGGAGAGGTTGTCGTTCGGATTTCGAGAGAGAAGCGCGTTCTGATTTGCGGCAGAAGTCAATTTAGATTTCGCGACAAGATGTGCGTTCAGATTTGCGAAAGCGTTGCGTTCAAATTTACAAAGGAATTGCATTCAATTTGCGGAATCGCTACGTTTAGATCTGCGCGTAGTTAAACCGTATAATTTTCGAGAGATTCAGATTTAGAATGAACTACATTAAAATTTCCAAGAGAATCGCGTTCAGATTTTAGCGAGAATTCCGTTCAAGATTCGGAGAGAATCGCGTTCAGCTTTCCAACAGAGAATCACGTCCAGATTTCCAACAGAGAATCACGTCCAGATTTCCAACAGAGAAACGCGTTCAGATCACAGAGACAACTGGCCCAATGCCTTGCCTACCTACTCCACGCTGAGCCACAGGTAAAGGGGACGGCCCGACATCATTACAATCGCATTACACACTCCGCCGACTTCATTTGGCCGGTTTATCCAGGGTAACCACGTGACTTTTCGTGTGTGCGTATGTGTGTGTGTTTAGGGAGGCGGAGCGTCGACAGATGGTGCAGCTGTTCTTTCGGTCGAGAATTGGGAGTGTAACGAGCATTAGGGGGAGGGGGAAAGGAGGATGAAGAGAAAAGAACAGAGGTGGATAGATAGATAGATATATAGATAGACAGGGAAGGAGAGAGGGAGAGAGAGAGAGAGAGAGAGAGAGAGAGAGAGAGAGAGAGAGAAGAGAGAGAGAGAGGAGAGAGAGAGGGGAGGAGAGAGGGTAGAGGAATGCTGAAGCCACACGTGTTGAAAGAAAGCGTGTGACACGGGGGGGAAAAAGGAGAGAGAGAGGAAGGAAACAGAGAGGAGGGAGAGGAGAGGAGAGGAGGGAGGAGAGAGGAGAGAGGAGGAGGAGGAGGAGGAGGAGGAGGAGGAGGAGGAGGAGGAGTAGGAGGGGAAGGGGGAGGAGGAGTAGGAGGAGGAGAGGCGCGTATGTCTGCTGCGTTCGAGCGTGGGCGGGTCGCGCAGATAGGCCGGGGAAGGGCGAGTGAGTTCCGTGAGAGGGATTTAAATTTCAAAGTTCAATAGCGACCATTTGTTGGTGGGAAGAAGGGGGGAGGGAGAGGGGGAAGGACAGGGGAGGAGGGAGTAAGGGGGAGAAGGAGGGGGAGTAAGGGAAGGAGAGTAAGGGAGGGAAAGGAGGAGGAAAAGAGCGATGGAAGAGAAAGAAGACTAGTAAAAGGAAAGACGAGAAGAGAAGAGAAGAGGAGAGAGAAGAGGCGGAAGATAAGTAAAGCGAAAGCAAACGCAGCTGTTTGTTCTTCCTCTAATTCGTGTTTTTGTTCTTCCTCTCATTCGTCGTTTTCCTCTAATTTCGAATGCAATGAGATACCCTTGCAACCTAAGGCCTCAGAGATGTTCGCAGATGATTGCCTACGCCGCTGTGAATACGTAAAGATGTTTGTATTTCACATTTTTCCGAGTCAGGAAACCGGGACTCGAGGTAAGCACATATAATGAGGGCAAACATGTAAATAGGATGAAACCTGCGCTAATTTCATACACTAACAAATAAATAATCAGCCGGGGCAAATCTCAGCCCTTGAAAATGAGTAAAAGATCAATAAGCATTAACATGCATGAGAAATTAGGGCAGTCGTAATCCGCACGCTGGAAAATAATGAAAACAGTATGGGTTTAATATTCCGGTACGAGTTTCCCTTCATTAACGGAGAGGAACCCAGCTAATTTGATGCGCTGTTTGTAATAAACAATGTTTAATCCTCACTG
Organism: Penaeus monodon; assembly: GCF_015228065.2. NCBI lineage: Eukaryota > Metazoa > Arthropoda > Malacostraca > Decapoda > Penaeidae > Penaeus > Penaeus monodon. The sequence goes on from NC_051399.1 coordinate 35,184,504, forward strand.
AAGCATTATGCATATCGCAGCTACAGGTAAAGTACACAGATTTATACAAAGCAAACGAGATATTACGTTTTCATTTCCTCGTTTGTGTGTGTATTTTCTTAACTCATGTTGACTAACCTACCTCATAAAAACGCGCTAAGCATTTTCCCCAAGCCCTCATGACTATTCCCATGAGCTACCGTGTTTATGGCATATTTACAGCCGCAATCGAGCTCCTTGCCACGCACTCGGGGTACTAAAAAGGAATTGAATTGTCTAAACAACGAATGAATAGCCAAAGGCCTCTTCGTGGGTCATGTGTCAACACACAGGGGTCGTGACGCCATGAGAACCACTGCCACTGTGCCAGGCCGCGGGGCTGAGCACCAGCTGCCACACCTGCCTTGTGAACGTAACTCTGTAAGACAGTCATGAACATTAGAGATGATGTTTAGGGAAGTTTGTTAACGAAATGGATCGGTTTAAGTGCTATTTTGCGTCTCGTTTTGGGGGAAATGCGAAAATGAGAGGAAAGGAGGACCATCAAAATACGCGTTCTGTTTCCATTACGTTACAAAACATGAGGTTTTCTCTTAGCATGGGTGTATGTATTCTTTTCTTCTACAATTTTACTTAGCATAATAAAAAAAAGTCGGTCTAATACATTTTTTGTTGCCGTCTGGTGAGCACAGCTTTAATTTGAGAGGTACGAAGAGAACTTTGAAAATTGCTGTTTGGCGTATCGTATTTTGTAGTAGTGGATTTTGGTGGCAGTTCATCACGCTTATAATGTCATTCACTCACACACACACACACACACATACACACACACACATGCACACACAAACGCGAGCACATTAACTGCCACATTTTGACCAACTGCCCAGAACACATGTTCGCGAATTTAATTTATTTAACCTTTTCCAATAAGCCGCAAATACACAGGAAGTCAGACCAGCCGGATTAAAGCAATATCTCGCGTGGATCAGCGAGGAGAACAGGCTATGCAAGCAAGAAATGAAGCCATGCGCAGTTGACTTCAAAGGCAACCACCACACAGCCTGGGTCGCCTATCATTAGCCGGCCGTTTTCAGGTAAACACACACACACACACGCATACACACAAACACACACACACACACACACACACACACACACACACACACACACACACACACACACACCACATGTCTTTCTCTCACGCACACTCCTACCGCGGGACTCTTGCACAACCTGGATTTAATGAACGCGCGCCTCGGGAATCACGGAGCGGCGTCACTCAGCTCGCGGGCCATTACGATCAGCGGCTTTTGTGCGGGATATTTACTCTTAAATCTTTAGAAGGAGCGGCTTAGGCTGTGATCCTACGCGTGGGCTTGTGTGGGATGACCGCCCGCTGTCAGGTACAGAAGGCGCGGGAGAAAGGGAGGATGGGACGGGGGAGGGGGGTAGATCCGCTTGGGAGGGGGAGGGGATGAGGGGAGGTGGAGGGGGTAGAGGCGTTTGGAGGGGAATGGGAATGGGAAGGGGAAGGGGAAGGGGAAAGGGAGAAGGAGAAGGGAGAGGGGAAGGGGGTAGTGGCAGTTGGGTGGGCCAGACTATAGACTTACGGTGGGGGTGGGGGGTAAAGGAAGAGAGGGGAGGGGGGGAGGCCATTCCCCGGGAGTTCCTTTGACCTCGTGTCGACGTTCAAGCACATCCCATTCACGAGCACTCGGTCGAACAAGAGCAAGTTCGCAACGTAGACCGAAAAAAAACGTACGATATTGTAAACGAACTTAAACCCAGTAACGAAAACAAGTCCCAAGCATTCACATAAATATTGCTCATATACTCTGTCAGGTACAGCGTGTTGTTCGCAGTAAAATCTATTTCTGTTTGAAGTTCGTTTGAAGTTTCGTCCACTTGGCGACGGCGTGAATACTCTCCCTCCCCCCCTCTTGTTGCCCAACTGAGTGCCCCATCCATACCCTCCCCCCCGTACATGAAGGAGTACGAGTGTAAACAAGCAAGTATTGACCTCGTATTCTGGAATGTTAAGAATGCTTTATTCGTGATCGTGTGTAACGTTAGTTCGTTTTGCTTCTCTCTCTTTCTGTCTGGTTGTTTTCTCTTTCTTCCTTTCTTTCTTTTTTTCTTGCTCTGCTTCTTCTGTTTCTCCCTTCTCCCTTCCCCATTCTCCCTCTCGTTCTCGTTCTCGTTCTCCTTCTGTCTCTCTCTCTCTCTGGTATGTGTGTGCGTGTGGGCGTTTCTGCGCGTATGTTTAACACTTGCATATGTATCTGCAGATTCGTGTACATGGCATATGCGTACTAGTACCCAAAGTTGGTATGTGCAGGTGCATGTAATGGAAGAGGCGTACTTGTTGAAAGGGTGGAGTGAGGGTGACTGGAGGGGAGAAGGGGAAAGGGAGAAGGAAGGAAGGAAGGAAGGAAGGAAGGAAGGAAGGAAAGAAGGAAGGAGAGAGAGAGAGAGAGAGAGAGAGAGAGAGAGAGAGAGAGAGGGAGGAGGAGGGAGAGGAGGGAGGGAGGAGGGAGAGGAGGAGGGAAGGAGGGAGGGAGGGAGGGAGGGGAGGGAGAGAGGGAGAGAGGGAGAGGGGGAGAGAGGAGAGAGAGAGAGAGAGAGAGAGAGAGAGAGAGAGAGAGAGAGAGAGAGAGAGAGAGAGAGAGAGAGAGAGAAAGGGAAACAAGCGATAAGAGAACGAAAAGAAGAGGAAAATTAGAGTGATAAAGAGTTGAAACACCAAATCAAGCAGAGAGGGGGAAATCCGGTGTGGAGGAAGAGTGCGAAAGAGAATGAGAAGTGAAAGGGGAAGTGAGAGAGAGAGGAGGAGGAGAGTGGGGAGCATGTGGTAGGCGTTGCGTGCTGTTGCTTCGGTAAATGGACATGTAGTGCGGTTTTGCTCCTGTTGCAGCGACGCCAATCGATGGATATTATTCGTTGTATGCAAATAAGTACATGCATCGGGTGGTCAGAGCTTGTTGATGCCAGCAGAAATGCAGCCTTGGACAAAGTCATATGGCAACAACGCCATGTGGCAACATCTAGTATGGCAACAAAGGGGAACCCCTCTCACCAATGCCCTCTAGTTGCAAGCACTAACATCACCAAGCAGGCACCGTGACAAGTTCTTGAATCCGCAACGTCATTTTAGAAATTTCCGATCCTACGACTTGCAAATATTCCGTATTTCCCCTTTTCGACCAGCATTTTAAGGGGAGACATATACCTTTCACGCAGCTCTTTGAACTCTTTGACGCCGTCAGCCGCTGTCCCTTCGGCCCGGAAGTGGGCAACCAACGTACCTGCAAAGAGGGGAAAAAATGGTCGTTAGATGGCATTCCTGGGGTCAGTTAGTCGTTTTGTGGGTCCTGTTGCAAAAACATTATCATATTCAATGTTCCCCTTTCCCCTGTCTCTTTGTCTGGCAGTGTATTTTTTTTTTATATTCCCTTTTTTTTCTCTCTCTTTTTTTAATGTTGTCTATTTATCAGTCTGTTTATCTGTCTCTCTCTCTCTCTGTTTCTGACTTTCTCTCTCGTCACTCTCCTTCCCTGTCTCCCTCTCCCTCTCTCTCTCTCTCTCTCTCTCTCTCTCTCTCTCTCTCTCTCTCTCTCCTCTCCCTCTCCCTCTCCCTCTCTCTCTCCCTCTCCCTCTCCCTCTCCCTCTCCCTCTCCCTCTCTCTCTCTCCCCCTCCCGCTCCCCCTCTCCCTCTCTCTCA
>NC_051399.1:35190703-35200703 GCF_015228065.2 Penaeus monodon
GCTATATAAAAGCAGATACTGTTCATTTCAAAAGTGTTGCGAGAACGAGCGAGGTCTGGCTTTATGGGAGAGTCACACACACACACACTACAGTCCACAGCAAATGCTCCATATGCAAAGACTCACACATGTAATTCCGGTGTAGATGGGATTTTTTGTGATCGGAAACATTTGTTAACACACATAAACACATACACGCCAGCAAACTCACGTACACACACTAACAGCCTAAAACACACACACACACACACACACACACACACACACACACACACACACACACCACACACACACACAACACACAAACACAACACCACAACCACACACACACACACACACACACACACACACACACACACACACACACACCACACACGTGCGCCACCTCTTCCACTTCCTTCCTCTCTCTCCTCCTCCCCTCTCTTCCCCTCTCTTTCCCTTCCCCTCTTCCCATGGCCTAGGTCTATGTTCCTGCGGTTCCTTCTTCAGCAAAGTGCTCGTGACTGCGATGCCATTGATGGATGAGAGAGGGGAGAGAAGAGGGGGAGGGGAGGAGGGGAGGAGAGAGAGAAGAGGGGACGAGGGAAGGGAGGGAAAGGGGAGGAGAGAGAGAGAGGAGAGAGAGAGAGAGAGAGAGAGAGAGAGAGAGAGAGAAGAGGGGATAGGGGAAGGGAGTGAGAGGAAAGGAGAATGAAGGGGGGTTATATAGCATGCAATTAAGGGGGGAGGAGGGCAGAGAAAGATACAGAGAGGAGACAGGGAAAGAGGAGAAGGGAACGAGAAAAAAATACTATATAATAACAAAGCGAAAGGATATAACAAAGTTAGAAACGGAACCAGGAGAAAAAGAAATAGCTAACTAAAGGATAATGATGACGATAACGATAATGACAATGAAATATTACTACTACTGCTGCTGCTAACAATAATGATAATAATAATAAGAATAACAATAATAATAATAATAACAGTGATGATGATAAAAAAAAATACAACAATAAATAGAGGAAGAAACCAAAAAGGAAAACAAAAAGATGAAGAAGAACAATATAATAACGACAATAAGAATAAAAACAATAAGAAAAAGAAAAAGAAAAAGAAAAAAAAAGAAAAGAGAAGAAAAGGAAGAAGAAAGAAGAAGAAGAAGAAGAAGAAGAAGAAGAAGAAGATGATGATGATAACAACAACAAAACACCAATAATTGTGAAAACAGCAATGACAATTATAGCAACAACAATAACAAGAATAATAAGACAAAAAGGAGAAGAAAAAGCAGAAGAAAAAGCAGAGGTACTTGGCGGGAAAAAAGACCAAAAAAAAAAAAAAAAAAAAAAAAAAGTTATCGATCGTTAGAGAGGGGAAAAATCAGAGGGAAAAAAATCAGAGAGAGAAAGAAGGAAATGGAAAATACAAGATTGGAAGAGCAGATGGCGTGGCCGATTGATCTTTCGAGCATGGAGAGTAAATCAACATGAAAATGAAATAAAAGTAGCGTTGCAGTAAGGACTGGAATATAAAACGGGTGGGACGTATGTTAGTGACAAGATGGATCAAACAGAAAAATAAACGTAGAACATCCACTAAACAAAAGACACACCACACAACACACACACACACACACACACACACACACACACACACACACACACAAACAGACAAACACAAACAACACAAACAGACCCGCACGCAAGCAACGCACGCACACACAATACAAAACAACACAACACACACGCAAACACACAAAAACACACCACAAAACACAACACACAACACACACACACAACGCGCGCGGGCGCGGCAACACAGAAATAGATAGATAAGAATATAAATAGGTAGATAGACGGATAGATACAGATATAGACAGACATGCTCGTAAAGACAGAAACAAATCAAACGCAATAGTAAACGAAGAGCAGCGATTCCTTCAAGAGGAATACCAATAATGACATGAGGAGGCAGAATGAACGCGAATAACACTAGAGAAGGGAGGGATAAAGGGAAAGGGAGGAGGAGAGGGGGGGGAGAGGAGGGGAGACGGACAAGTGGGGAAGTAAGACAGGAAATCGGCGAGGAATGAGAGAGAGAGACGAGAGAGAGAGAGAGAGAGAGAGAGAGAGAGAGAGAGAGAGAGAGAGAGAGAGAGAGAGAGAGAGAGAGAGAGAGAGAGAGAGAGAGAGAGAGAAAGCGAGGACAGGAAAGGAAAACTCTAACGTGAGAGGTCCTGCCCCACTGCCCAACGTCACGCATCACTGGACGCTATCCCTCTTTCTCTCTCACACCCCCTCCCTTCCCTCTCCCCATCCCCCACCACCCTATCGGCGCCCCTCCCTCTCTACCCCTCATATCCCTTCCCCCACCCCCACCCTTAACACCTCGTCTCCTATAATGGCAAATCTAGAAGCTCTATCGATATCCCATCTGGTCAGATTTCCATTGTATGTAATCTCCCAAGCTTATTGCTAATGAGAGGAGGAACCGATGCTCATATCGCGAGGTCGACAAACAACAACAGCTGTTTAGCATCGGCGGTTTGGCGTTCTCTCGAAAATCTCACGTATTGATCTATTTCTTTCGATCATAATTCGGACTTCATTGCTTTATCAGATATGGATACCTTGACTCAATAATGCTTGGAAAATAATCGTAATTCGTGCTACCATTCCCGTGAATTCGCACTTGCGTCATATCTTCACGGAATATCTATCATATTTCTTTTTTTTTCTCTCTCTTTTACGCTTCCCGGTGTCTATCGCACGCCATCCGGAGGAGATTATATCAAGTGACTTCTTTCCTTCCACTTCCCCGCGTTCGTCTTTCGCGCGAGTGCCCTCCGTTCCTTCAAAATAGATTTATCTCTCCATCTACCGTATTCCTCTTTTTATTATTTTCTTTACTGCCATCTCCTACCGTTTATCCCCTTCTTATCTCTCCATCTCTCAATCTCGGCGCATTCTCCTCACGCAGCGTTTCCCATTTCTCTTCCTCTTCCTCTTCCTCTCTTCGGTCACGTATTTACGACGCTCGAAATGTAGCCTTCCAATAGCTTTCCTCCGAATCGCGCTCCGAGACAGCTGAAGTTTCGGATAATTTGCGAGCCGAACGCGAGTGTAAACAGGTCGGGCCACCACCGGGTCGGGTCGCGTCGGTCCTGCGGGTCGTTAGGGATTCGCAGCGGGTCTTTGAATCAGCAGATAGGCCTAAGGGAGCCATTCGGAGCGCGCGGGACGACGCAGGTGATCACGCTCTGGGGAGACACTTTCCGTGGCGCCTCGTAATCACGGCTTCGGCGGCGCGACTCCCGATCCCGCGTGGGCGAATCGGGAGGGAAGGAAGGCGGGGAGGGGGGGGGGTAAAGTCTTCCCTCTTCTCCTGCTATCCCATCTTATTCTCTCTCCTCCTTCTTCCCCCATTTCTTCTTCCTATTCCCTCACTTCCTTGCCAATTGCTTCCTTTCTCCTCATCCGTCCTATCCCTTTATGAAACGTCTTTGGGACATCTCGCCAGCGTCTGTGAAGCCTCCGTCTGGGCTTCCGCGGTGCCTCTAAAGTGGCTTTTTTCCTTGAATCGAGTCTGATACAAAGAAAGAGATCCTACCCCTCCTCTCCACTTCCGCCCCCCCCCTCGCTCCCCCCTCCCGCCCGAATCCCATCCTTCTCCCCTTCCTTCCTCTGATCTGTTTTATTGCCTCAATCTCGTCTATCGCGCTATGTCTGCCCTCCTCGCCTCCCCTCGCCTCCCCCTCCATCCCCTTCCGCCACGCGTCCTCCCCTCCCCTCCCCCTACTCCGCCTCCTCCTCCTCCCCTCTATGGGCGCGATTTTCGATCCCCTTCTAACCAAAACGCAATCATGTTAATCGATTAATGGCCAATTTCGTGTTTTCTTCCTCGCCGTTAATATCAATGTGACTTCCGGGCAGCGCGACTCCTGTCACATACGCGTCGCCTCAGGGGGAAAGGGGAAGGGGGGGGAGTGGACAGAGCATGAGAGAGAGAGAGAGAGAGAGAGAGAGAGAGAGAGAGAGAGAGAGAGAGAGAGAGAGAGAGAGAGAGAGAGGAGAGAGAGAGAGAGAGAGAAAAAAGAGGAGAGAGAGAGGAGAGAGAGAGAGAGAGAGGGGGGGGGGGGCAACGAGAAAAGGCAAGCAGCGCTTTCGCTTCGAAACAGAAGCACGCCTGGGGAGTTAGAATCCGCGGAAAACCAAAGACATTCTTTTATATCCTCATTCCAGAGACAAAGATGGAAAAAAATAAAAATAAAGAGCTTTAACCAAACCAAAACCAAAAGCCAAAAACTCATACCAGATAAAAGGAAAGACCAGAACTGACACACAAGTCCCGGCCGACGATACCGAGTCCTGCCAACCATCTCGGGGGAACATGTCGCTGTGGTTTAAGGCGACGCGGCCAAGACTAAACGCAAAGATATTCGCCAGTAAACGTCGAGTTCCTCTGTAGTTTGGAAATAAAATGTTTATTTATGAGGAGACGAGGAGGGCGAGGAGGAGGAGGAGGAGGAGGAGGAGGAGGAGGAGGAGGAGGGGAGAAAACGGAAGGGGGAGGAGACAGAAAGAGAGGGAGAGGGAAGTGGGAGAGGGGAATGACGAGAGAGCCAAGGGGGCCCTCTGCCACAGCCCGCAGGCAAGGTTTTAGTCGAATAGAAAAAGGAAATTATATCTCTGAACACTGCGGGCTACACAGCACAGATTATGGAAATGTAGCATGGCTTCGGGACACGGGGGGAAGAGAAGGGGAAGGAAGGAAGAGAGGAGAAGAAAGTAGGGGATAAAAGGAAAGGCAGACTGAAATGTGAAAGAATGTCATGGGTATAGGACGAAGAGAGAAGAGGGAAAATGAGCATAAAATAAGGAAAATATACAGACAGGCTGGTAGAGGAAGTAAGGGGAAAGGGAAACCTGAAGAAAATGCGAGGGAACGAGAGAGAAAAGAAAGAAAAGAGAGAGAGAGAGAGAGAGAGAGAGAGAGAGAGAGAGAGAGAGAGAGAGAGAGAGAAGAGAGAGAGAGAGAGACAGAGAGAGAGAGAGAGAGAGAGAGAGAGAGAGAGAGAGAGAGAGAGAGGAGAGAAAGAGAGAGAGAGAACAGAGAGAGAGAAGTTAAATGGGAGACACAAAGAAAGAGAGAAAGAACAATATAAGAAAAGAGAAACGAAGACACGAAAACACGACAGAGAAAGAGCAGGTAAAAAGACGGAAAACGAAGGGGACTGAAGAGGAGGGCCAAAGTGCATAGTGATTACGCCCATCTCGCCCAGCCGCACGTGTGGGCGACAAGGCCTCTCCGCCGAGCCTCTCCACGTAATTGAAACTCGGCCACACGCCCTGCATCGGAAGCCCGGCCATCAAGCGCCACGGATAGAGCAGGGATAGAGCGTCTTGTTCGGCCGTAAGTCACCGTGGGCGTCACATCCGAAAAAAAGGCGATGCGGCGGAGACCCTTGTTTTGATTGCGTGAGGAGGCGGCGTTCGGATGCTCGCATTTATTAGGCCTAGTTGGTGATGTTCGGATGCGTCGTTGAGGTTTTATATATAAAAAATGCGGGATTGTGGGTTAAGGTAAGGGGGCAGTGAAAAGCGATTATTCATTCTGACGTTGTTTTTACTCCACACGGCAAAAGTACGAGGTCCAGTTGTCCACGCAGCGACCACGCCCAATCATTAATTAATCACCACGCCCACGGAAACACAACCACAACCCCTCCACAACACAAAGAAGAAGAAAAACCTCTATCGTCATAAACACGCCCATTCATTCTCTCTCTCTCTCTCTCTCTCTCTCTCTCTCTCTCTCTCTCTCTCTCTCTCTCTCTCTCTCTCTCTCTCTCTCACACACACACACACACACACACACACACACACACACACACACACACACACACACACAAGCACACATATCGAGAATCAAACGAGACACCACCAAATCTTCTCAATTGCGGGAAGGCCATTAATCTACGTTATCTGACCCAACACTCTGTCGCATCTGTGGTGTCCCAGTCCACACCCCTGCCACGCCTATCCTAAGGAGGCGAGGGGAGGTTCTGGGGGAGGGGAAGAAGGAGCTAGAGGAAGGGGAGTTCAATACGAAGGGAGGGGGGAAGGGAGGGGATCCGTGTGAGGGGAAGAGAGTATAGGGTATGGGAGGGAGAGGTTCTATGTGAAGGAAAGATGGTATGGAGTGGGGGGGGGGGGTAGGGAAGGTTCTATGCAAGGGTAAGAGGGTATGGGGTAAGGGAGGGGGAAGGTTATATGCATGGTAAGGAGAGCCGGGGGAGGGGGGAATTTCTATGCGAAGAGGGGGAAGGTAAGAGAAAGGAAGTCTACAAAGGTAGGGTGAAGGGAAAAGAAAGTCCCAAATGAGGGGAAGGGGATGAGAAGAGAAAGGAGGTTCTGTACAAGGGTGGGAAGGAAAGCTAGTAAAAAAAAAAAAAAAAAAAAAAAAAAAAAGTGGGGAGAAGGGGGGGGGGGTAGCACCAATCACCCTGCCGTGGTTTTATCCTTCCCCTCCAGCCCCCCCCCCCTCCTATCGAAAATACTAAGCGATAGGGGGAATACCAGGGAGAGTAAGGGAGAGTAAGGGAGGGAGGGAGGGGGAGGGGGAGGGGAGAGACAAGAAGGAGGCTCAAGGGTAGGGCCGCCCCCCCTCCCCCTAAGGCAACCCCCAATGCGCTATTGAAACGGCATATGGAGGAGACAGCAGAGAACTTCCGAAGTAAAGGTTAAGGAGGGGAATCAAAGTGATGACGCGACCATAGGCAAAGGTAAGGAAGCGGATGGGGGATGGGGGTGGGGGTAGTGGCGGAGGGTGGAAGTGGGGAGAGGGGTAAGGATGGGGGAATGGTAGGCTGTGTGCGAATAAGAAGGGGAAATAGAAGGGAAAAAAGTGAGATAGGGGCTCTTGGGGTTTCCAATAGGCCTAGAAACTGCAGGTAACAATGGGAGAGAAAGGGAGAAAAGGCGGGAAATGGAGATAAATAGACGTAGTAGATAAATAAACAAGAATATGGGTAGAAAAACAAATAGGTATGGAAGATAACTAGATAGATAACAAATGAACCAAAGCCAGTGCAGGCTGAAGGGACGTGAAATAATATACAAATTGGAAGAGAGTGGAAGTGGGAGTGGGAGAGGGATTGGGAGAGGGAGAGGGAGAGGGAGATGGAGAGGGAGAAGGAGGGAGGGAGGGTGAGAGAGAGAGAGAGAGAGAGAGAGAGAGAGAGAGAGAGAGAGAGAGAGAGAGAGAGAGAGAGAGAGAGAGAGAGAGAGAGAGAGAGAGCAAAACAAGTTCTGTCAAAGAAAGACGAAAAAAAAAAAATACAAGCAGCTAGAGACCAACTAAAAAAGAAAGACTGAAAAGAGATCGAGCAAGAACTCAAAAGTAGGAAGTTTGAAGTGGGTCACAAAAAAAATATATAATTGTCGAAGTTTTGACATCTACGTGTGAGGTGTGAGTGAGGCATAATGAGGAATGAGGAAGTATGAGGGGAAGACTTAGTGGCAGCAGATTTATTGAGGATAAAAGCGGAAAGAAGTGAGGAAGAAGTCTTGCAGAAGAGTAATATTAATGAGCGTGGAGGCGACTTGAATCATGGAAGAGTAAGAAACTGTAGCGATTTTTTTTTCTTTGCAGTACAGAGAAATTTATAGATCCCGTATCAGAATAATAATTTTGTTTTGCCAGCTGATGCTAAAAATACATATACAGATATGAAGAACTTTAAGAACTTTATTAGATCAATAAAAAATAAATAAAAATACACAGAAAAAAACGAATTATGATCATGGCCAAGAGACATTACGAAGATAACTCAGCGCGGGCGCCCTCACACCCTCTCCATGGGCGGCTTCGCTCCATAAATTCCCTGGCACTTTCCCCTCCCCCTCCCTCCCCCCAACTCCCCATTATCCCTCCCTCCCTCCCTCCTCTATCCTTCGGCGATAAGTAAAGCATGACGACCTTTGGTTCCTCTTTTTTCCCTCTCCTTAGAGCTTCATTTATGAGCTTCGTCTGCAGGATAATCGGTGAACGTAACTGGTAGATGGGCGAGAAGCTCGTTACGCTCCAACAATAATTCCTCTCTCCCCTTTGCCGTCGTTCTCGTGTAGGCCTATGACGCTTGCTCCCCCCCCCCCCCCCTACACACACACACACATATATTATCTGACGGCACTGCAGGCTAGGTCGTCCCCCTTTGTTCACTTTGCTGGTCACGCGGGCAGTTAAGATTAATATTTAATTGTCATATGGAGGGACCGAAGCCGGGAATCAAGAAGAGCCTAAGAGCTAATTGGCGCTTCGCTCGTGCGCTGGGTCTTCGATGCCGGCCGCCCACGCTCTTACCCCGAGGCGAGTTCCAGCCCGCTCCTTCGTGCTCTTCCGCCCACAACCCACGCCCGCTTTTCCGCGCGCCCCCTCGCCCCCACGCCCACGACGCCTCCATGCTCCATTAGGGCATTGGCAACTTTTTCCGCGACGGCAAAAGTTAAACCATTTGTTTCTCGTTGCTTGATTTTTTCCCCTTGGCGTGTGCGTTTGTCTCGCAAACTGTCGGCAACACTTCGGCCCTGTTTTCTTTTATAGAGTAGTTTACTTCTCAATTCGTTTATTAATTTACTTATCGATTTATCACCTTTCCTCCCGCTCCCTAATTCCCCGATACAAGACGGACAAAGAAATACGTAATCAGTGAAGGGGGAAAGAAAACCGACTTATAAAACGCTGCCTCCACTTCGCCTTTGCTCAGGTCACCCCGGCGGCCCTCGTTCGAAGGCGTCGTTTGTGTTCATAAAACCGCAATCAACTCCTCGCCTTCCCTCTCCGCCCACCGATGTATCTGAGTTAATCGTGTTCGGGGGAAGAGGGAGAGCGGACGAGGGATGGGGGGGGGAGAGGAAAAGAGAAAGGAGGTGGGAGGGAAGGGAAGGGAAAGGGAGAGGAATAGGGAAAGGGAAAGGAGAGGAAAATGGAGAGGGAAAAGGGAGAGAGAGGGAGGAGGAAGAGAGGAAGAGGTGCTCCGTCCCGCATATGGAAAGACAAGATGAAGATCGAGTGCCAAGACGTCAGGAGGTGGGTTGGGGGGGGGGGGAGCAGGGGAAGGAGGGTAGATCGTCAGCGCCATCAGCAGCAGTAGTTGCTTGAGACATCGCCCTGAGACGTGAGGGGAAACCTGATAAAGCCTAAGTCACGGCGGAGCGTCGGGGCAAATGACTCTTGTGTGCCTCGTTGTTCCCCGTTACTGCCGCCATTCCTTTTTCTCCTTCGGAACGGCTGCGGCGCTCTTATTTCCCCCGCTGCAGAGGAGGGGAAATTACTCCTTGGAGGAAGATCGTCCAGGCGCGGCGTGACCACAACGATGCACATTCAGCGTGTCGGCTGCGCACTCCGAACAGAACAACGCTGGGAGATGCAAGGACATTTTCGTCACCTCGTTCCTTTTCCTTCCTCTCTTTCTCTCTCCTTTCTCCTTCTCCTTCTTCACACACACACACACACACACACACACACACACACACACACACACACACACACACACACACACCAATCCCTACCGCCTTACGCCATCTTTTCCTCCGAGCGTTAGTCAACCTCAGTTCTCGTCCCTGCCATGACAACACCACACCTCATCACTCACGCCTCATGAGTTGGAATGCGCGAATCCCTTACAGCCTTGACATAGGACGCTAACAGAGTGAATAGATCTGACGGCGAAAACTCTCATGGAATTTTTCGTCTTGAGAAATTTAATATAACAGGGTCGACGGCGTGGGTGCTGCTATTTTCTCAGGACGTGATAATGGTTTCATATATAAACCCTGTTTGATGTAAACTGCGTTTTCAAAGTAATTCTGCAATAAAGTCAAATGCCGAATATTTACCGCTCTTATATAATTTACGTTCCTAACAATTTCTTTTGAAATAAATGAATATGACTGTTCCGTAAAGATTTATCTCTTAAATGGACAACAAATGCCATGAAACGAAAGAATTGTAA
>NC_051399.1:35205703-35210703 GCF_015228065.2 Penaeus monodon
CCAAGAATTTCTGGTCCCATGATCATTTAAAAATCTTGCGCTACGCTTTTTTTTTTTCCTCTCTCTCTCTCTTCTCTTCTTCTCTCCTCATTCTCTTCTCTCTCTCTCCTCTCTCTCTTCTTTGTCATTATTATTAATCGTCCAGCATTTTCTCCTCTTCTCACGCTACTCTTTATCCCCATCATTCATTCTCCTCCCTCGTCCCATCCCTCTCCCCATTCCCCTCTCTCCCTCCCTACCCTCACTCCCTCTCTCCATTCGCCTCCCTCTTTCTCCCCATTCCCTCCCTCCCTCCTTCCCTCTCCCCATTCCCCTCTATCCCTCCGTTCCTCCCCCCCTCTATCCCGTCATGCGAATTGACAAGATACGTGGAGGAAGAGTCATGCAAATTCCTCCCAGTTGCCGGACGGGTATTTTAAAGAAGGTCCAACGGCGCTAACTTTGGTCTAAAAGGATCTCAGGACAATTTGCGACTCTTCTCTGACGACGGAAGAAGAGGAAGGAGGAGGAGAGGAGAAAGAAGGAAAAGAAGAAAGTAACTAAGAAGACAAAAAGAAAAATATGATGTAGTAGTAAGATGATGATGATGATGGGGAGGGGAAGGGGGAGGGGGAGGGGGAGGGGGAGGAGAAGAAGGATCAGGATGATAATAATGTTTATGCTAATGTTAATACTAATTCTAATATTACTACCACTACTACTAGTAATCCCGATAATAACTATAACAATGATGATAACAACAGCAAAAACAACAAAACAATAATAATGATGATAATAATATAATAATAACAATAATAATAATAATAATAATAATAATAATAATAATAATAATAACAATAATAATAATAATAATAATAATAGTTATCATTATTATAACAACAAAAATGATAAAGATACTAATAATAATGATAATAAGAAGTAAAAGACTAGGCAGAATCAGGAGGAAGAGAAGAATAAGGAGAAGCAGGATTCGATTCCTTGGCTTGAATCCCCTTTTGAATTTTATGGAAAGAAATTCTCGTTTTTTCCTTCCTTCCTTCCTTCCTTCCTTCCATTCACTTTTTCTTCTGGATTTGTCTCCTGGCCCTGCGCCATGCAACGCTAATAAAACATAATTGTAGAGCGGAGGACGTAGCTGTGTTAGAAACTACGGCTATACTCACCCTTAGCGTTCCTTACAATAAACATTTCTTATTCCACAGACTCACAGACAAAGAGACATTTTTAATTGTTTACAAACATCGAAGGAAAGTGAAAAAAAGAAATTTAAAATTTCAAATCCACCAGGGTTCTCCATCGCACACCTCGGCTTTATTTTGGATATGAACCTCCTTCTCCGCAAAGATAAAGATAAATAAATAAAACCAATGATCCCTCAGTTACGAGAACCTCAACGCCATCTAGGTCCTCGTCCTTTTATTATATTGGCTTGGGAATCACATGCGAATTTTGGCCACAATATTATCTGGAATTAAGTGATATTTGCACTAGACCATAACCGGCCTTGCATATTGCCTGCTTAAGGGTTGTTACTGTTTGCGTTTATGTAGTTTTGATATTCTAGAGGCATTGGGAGGGTAGGGAGGGAGGGGAAGGCGGAAGCGGAGTAGGAGACAGAGAAAGAGAAAGGGAAATGCGAAGGAAGAGAGAACGTGGAAGGGATATGTAAATGAATAGGGAAAGGGAAAGGGAAAGGGAAAGGGAAAGAGAAAGGGAAATGTGAACTCAGAGAGAAAGTGGAAGGGAAATGTAAATGGAAATGGAAAAGGGAAAGAGAATAGGGCAATGTAAATGAAATTTGTAAAATGTGGAAGAAAACGGGAAACCAAAGAGGACTGACAATTAAAATACACACAAAAAAAGGGAATCAACGACTAACTAACTGACTGATAGACAGATCGACAGACGAGAAGAGGAGATTTTCAATGATTAAGCAGGCATTGATGCAACTTGATTCACACACACACAAAAGAATGATTCAAAAGACCAAGAAAGAACAGAGAGAAGAGAAAATGTATCATTATATTGCCTTCACGGCTTGTGTTTCAAACAAACTTTATTCTCTGCCTTTGATATGCGTGCCTGAAGCAAGCATTAATGTCTCGGCTACTCTTGCTTTGCATTTTGAAGTCATGATAATAGCAACTTTAATATGCTGGGTTATTACTGTACGAGTCTTTCTTATTTCTTTTTTTCTCTTCCTTTCATCTTTTTTGGCTTTTTTTTCTCTCTTCATCTACTTGTGTTGATTCGTCTTCCTTTTTTTTCTTCATTTATTTCTGTTTATTCGTCTTTTTTTTTTCCTTTAATTACTTCTTCTCCTTCTCCTCCTCCTCCTCCTCTTGTTTCTGCTTCTTTTTCTGTAACTCCTTCGGAAGTTGATTTACTACACCAACATACACCTATCTATCTATCTATCTAGCCATCTATCTATCTATCTATCTATCTATCTATACACACATTCAAATCCCATCCTTGAACATAATGCAACAAAACGGCCCCACCCCGCGGGCCAAGTTCCCTCAGGGTGCCACGGTGGCACTCCTTGGCCCGCGGGAACTGGAACGGAGATAAAGGATCGTCTGCAAGTGGCACGGCGAGGGGGCAGAGGCAGGTGGGGGGGGGGGGACGTCGAGGGAAATAAATGAGTTGAACTTTATGATAAGGAAAGAGGGAAAGAGTGGAAAGGGGGGCGGGGGGTGAGGGGAGGTGACGAGAGGGGATATTCCTCATTCAGTGAAAGGTGATGGAGGTCAGGTTTTGATGTTCTGGTTTTGATCTTTGATATGATGCTCCAGAGGGCAAAGAGCGGAAAATTTTATTTATTTATTTATTTATTTATCCTCCCTCCCTTCATCCCTCCCTCTCTCTCTCTCTCTCTCTCTCTCTCTCTCTCTCTCTCTCTCTCTCTCTCTCTCTCTCTCTCTCTCTCTCTCTCTCTCTCTCTCTCTCTCTCTCCCTCTCCTCAACCTCCCACCTATGTCATATCTCCCTATCGCCCGCGTCGCCTCCAGCATCTCTGCGTCAGAAGTACGAAGTTACGTCCCCCTTCCCTTCCCTACCCACTCCTTCCCTCTCCCCTCTCCCCTCTTCCCATCACCCATCCCTCACCCCCTCTCCTCTCCCCTGCCCTCCCTCCTCACCTTCCCCCTCCTCTCCCCACCCCCGTCCAGCTTCTTTTATCCTCCCCCCTCTCCCCTCTCTCCCTCTCTCCCGTCTCCCCCTCTCTCCTATCGTATCCGGGCCAGTGTGATATCAAGAGGGGAAAGAGAAGTAGGGAATGAGGGAAGGAAAGCGCCGAGGGCAACTTATGAATTACCTCTTTGTGTGTCGTATCCAGATGCGGATGCCTTCTGAGGGGAAAGTTCTTCACGGGTGCTCGATAAGGAGAGGAAAAGAAGGAGAAGGAGAAGAAAGAGGAGAAGTTGAGAAGAAGGAGGAGAAGGAGAAGGAAGCGGAGGCGGAGGCGGAGGCAGAGGCAGAGGAGGAAGAGAAGGAGGAGGAGGAGGAGGAGGAGGAGGGGAGGAAGAATAGGAGAAGGAGCAGGCGGAGCAAAAAGAGAAAGAAAAGGAGGAGTGGAGTGAGGAACAGGAATAGTAGAATGTGGAAGATAAGTAATAAGAACTGGGGGAAGAGAAGAAGAAGAAGAAAAAAAAAAACAGACATTTACCAACGAAATCAAACTAAATCAATAAAACCAACCAACCAACAAACAAACAAACAGAGACAAAACTTCAAGAATCAAGATAAATAAATAAGTGAAACGCGCGTCCACGACATTCGCCCCGGAAGCTTTAGACTAAGTAAACGGCCTAACAATACCTATGCATACCAATTCCCACGAGATGGTATCGGGCAATGGTCGTGGTAGGAAGGGACAATAGGGGCTAGGGGCTAGGGGGAGGGGAGAGGGCAGGGAGAGAGGGCGTAGGAAGGGATGAAGGGAGGGAGGGAGGGAGGGAGGAGGGAGGGAGGGAGGGAGGGAGGGGGTCTAGTACGTGCCTGTGGGGGGTGGAGGGGTGACGGAGGGAAGCAACATTGTCCTACACTATCTTTCCCCCTATCTATTGCCGCGACCCCTCCCCCCTCCCCCGTCTCCCCTTCCCTCCCACGCCTCGACCATAGACACTAACGACCTCTCGGATCAGATGCTTTATCCGGCCATTCTCTACGACCATCGGCCTCCCTCCCCTCCCCTTCCCTCCCCTTCCCTTCCCCCTCCCTTTCCCCCTTTCCACTTTTCTTCCTTCTTCTCCCCTTTCTTTTTTCTATTTCTTTCTCTTCCCCTCCCTTTTTACTTCGCCGTTTATACTTCTTTACCCTCTCCTTCCCTTCCCCTCCCTTTTCCCTTCCCCTTCCTCTTCTCTTCCCTTGCCACCTTCTCTTCCTTCTTCCTTAATCATCTTCGTATCAAAACATCGCTCGAAGGAATTAATCATAATAATGACAAAGATTCTTTTTGCGTTATTTTTTATCGCTTTCGTCAAGAACCTTAGCATTAGGAGTGAAATCATTTATCAGCTCATAAAGGATGCTTTGTGATGTTTAAAAAAGTAAACAAATAAAAGAATAAGCAAATATGAAAAAATAATCAAGAACTTCATTCTCTTCTCTCTTTCTAATTCCAAAGACTACGAACTGATAAAAAAAAGTATGCGTACATGTATACAAACATGTGTATGCATATATGTATGTGTTTGTATGTATGTGAATATGTATCTATATCTATCTATCTATAATATAGATATATAGATAGATAAATAGATAGATAGATATATAGATAGATAGATAGATAGATAGACACACACACAGAAAGACAAGCTGAGGCGTTATTCAAAACCATCTTCTTTCGCACACGTTATCTGAGGCGCGAGAAAAGGACTCCCAAATCCGTTTTAAAAAGACGTTCTTACCGTGTTTCACTCTAATCTCCCTCCTCCCTCCCCCCCACGCCCCTCCCCCTTCCTTTCCTTTGTAAAATGTCCCGCGTTTTGTTGTTG
>NC_051399.1:35215703-35238203 GCF_015228065.2 Penaeus monodon
GTTGATAACAAAAGGGCCAAACTGTTTTTATCATTATTGATGAGCTTGCGTGGGGACGAGTTACAAAAATCGAAGCGAAATTGCACGCCCGAGAGTAAATAATCACAAAGGCGTCTAATGTATGAAAGCGAGAGCCGGAGTAATACGGATGAGGACTTCATCAGCGGGAAATCGACGAGACAAGAGAAAATTACCGCTAAATAGCCCTGGAATTACGGGTCAGTCGATCCGCACTCTTTCCCTACTCGTAAATCTAAAGATTCGCTAGTAGTAATTGCACTAATATTCACCATTTTCGTCGAATTATTTCTTCGCTTTGCCATTTGTCTTTGTCATACCGTTTCCAGCACGTGCCTACAACATGCTGTCACGCACAAGCTAAGTGTCTCTCACTTTGGTTTGAGTCTTTTTCATCTATTCGCACTACGGAATAATATTCAAAATTCCACACAAGCAAATATCCCAGTAATCTTCACTAGCGAATAGAGGAAAGCCTTTACTGACGAATAATATCCAAGAATTCCTCACTAGCGAATATCCGAAATTCCTTACTAGCGAATATCCGCAATTCCTTACTAGCGAATATCCGAAATTCCTTACTAGCGAATATCCTAAATTCCTTACTAGCGCACAATATCTGAAAGTCATTACTGCCGAATCATAACCGAAATTCTCCAGTTCTCTTGCCTCAGTCGCCGTAACTTGGGAAATGAAACCAGTAGGCGCTACGAGGGATATAGATTATGAACACGATTCTGTTTACATTTCCCTTCGCTTCGACGGCCGGACAGTCAAGGGGGTATTGCGCTGCGGACGAATGACGAGGAAAAAGAAGAAGGATAAACCAGCAGTAGTAGCAGAAAAAAAATATAATAAGAAAATAAAAAGAGAAGAAGAAATAAAACGAAAAAAAAAAAATGATGATGAATATTAAAGATAAAATAACAGTAGTGGTAGAAAAGAAGACGAGAAGGAAAAGAAAAAGGAGAAGAATAAAAAGAAGAAGAGAAGAAGCAGAGACGGCGAAGAAGAACAAGACGACTGTGAAGAAGAAGAAAAAAAAGCCAAGGAAAAGAAGAGAATGAGATCTCCAGTTTATTTCTAACGAAAGAATTGCACATGAATATGTGAAACGCATAAAATAATTAATGAAGAAACTGTGCAACACACTGTCAGCTCTACCAACATGAAAATAACGATCGGATGCTAATAAATATACAATTCACTGTCCATTACTTTTTTACGCACAAAGCTATAAAATGACCTTAATATTCTTTATACTTTCTTTCCTCTCTGAAAGCTTCTATTGTCATATAAAATTTATTCTCCCGCCAAATCCCCCCTTCCCTACTATGCCGCTTCTCCGCCTTCCCACTTGCCTTATTTTCAAAGCACTTCTCGTTCGTAACAACAGTAATTGCTATCAAAGCGCAATCGAAACGGGTCCATTCACACTGACACCCCTTCCCTCTAATCCTTTATTCACCCTTCATCCCCTTAACCCTTGTCTCTTCTTCACTCCTCTTTTCCTGCCCCCCCCCCCCCCAAACACACACATACACACCCACAAACACCTTTTCGTCCTCCTCTCCACCCTCACCCCCCCAAACCCCACCTTCCCAAACACGCTCCTACTCATCTTTCCCTGTCTCCCCCTCCTCCCTCTCTCCCCCCAACCTCACTCCCCTACGCCTCTCAGTCCCACATCCCCCCCCCTTCTCTCCCCCTAAACACCCTTTCGTACGCCTCCCCTCCCCCTCCCCTTCACCGCCTCCTCCAAGAATCCTATCGGGTATCGACCGGACGAACAGCCACTTTTCGTGACGTCCGCCTGCCTCTGACACCTCTCTTATCGGGTCTTGAGGTGTTTACCGGCCGGGACGCCACTCGCGTACCCCCTCCTCCCCTCCCCTTCCCCTTCCGCCTCCCCTCCCCCTCCTCCTCCCCACTTCTCTGTGCCTTCGGGGTGTGCGAACGTCGGGGAGGGATAGGGAGATGAAGGGACGGTGAGGGAGAGGAGGAGAGTGGATAGGGAAAGGGGGTGAGGGGAGAGGAGAGAAGAGAAGGGACGGGGTACGAGCTGATAGGGAGTGAGAGGGAGGAAAAGGAAGGACGACAGAATAATAAATGCAGATCGTTAAGAAATAAGGGAATGAGGACACTTTTAATGAAAACAAAGGTGACGGCGAAAATAATGACGGTTATAATAATGACGATTGAAAAAATAGCAAACACCGTAACAACCATCATCGTATATACCTACATTCTGTAATATCAACATAATTTCTATCCGTAACCAATCACCAAGACTAGCCTGCACTCAACTATTAAGATACATATAACGCAAAACCACACAGCCATACCTTTAAGCAGGTCGCAGTACTCACCGTTATCAAGGAAGGGAGACATTGATTATATTAATAATTTAAAGGCGACGCTACCCGAGGCCTACCCAACGTCCCCGAGAACAAAACAGACGAAGATAAAAAAAAAGAAATAGGACAAAAAAAGAGAGAAAAAAAAAAAAGAAAAACTGAATATTACCATTTGGTCAAAATTACTTTATAAAATGAATAATTCCGATTTATAAGCCCCCACGCCCCTCGAATTCGCGCTCATTGGGTAATAAGGCCGGACCATTTTAACACGTAAGCCTATCAGGCACACCTGAGCACTGAGGGGGGTAGGGGGAGAGGGGGAGAGAAAAAGGGAAGGGAGGGAGGGAGTAGGAGGGAAACAGGGGTAAGGGAAAGGGGAGGGGGTAGGGGAGAGAGAGGAGAAGACTCACCTGCAGAATCAGGGATATAAATGGCAGGTAGAAAGGGGGAGAACGAAATACAAGAATGAAAGGGTACATGGAAAAGAGAAATAAAGCAAGATGTAGCATAAAAAAAATATATATAAATAGATAGACGGAGAAAAAATAGGGAGGAAGAAGAACAGGACGCTGGAAAAAAATGGAAGAAAAGGTCATAGAGATATAGTGAGAGAGAGAGAGAGAGAGAGAGAGAGAGAGGAGAGAGAGAGAGAGAGAGAGAGAGAGAAGAGAGAGAGAGAGAGAGAGAGAGAGAGAGAGAGAGAGAGAGAGAGAGAAAGAGAGAGAGAGAGAAAGAGAGAAAGAGAGAGAGAGGGAGGGAGAGGGAGAGAGAGAGAGAGGGCGGGGCCACACCATAAACATAACGCGAGGGGAGGGGGACAATCAGCTAATGGCAGGACCACAGGAAAACTGGGAGTCGGTTCACTAGTGACATGGGCGGGTGGGCGTTTGGGCTGGGGGGGGGGGGGTCCAGAGGGTGTGCGGATAGGTGGGCGGGTGGGCTGTGAGGGGCTCGGAGAGTGTGCGGATGGGTGGGCTGGGAGGAGAGAGGTTCTGAGGGTGTGTGCGGGTGGTTGAGGGGGTGGGTGGGTGGCCAGTGGGTGGGTGACCAGAGGGGTGAGAAGCAAAGGGAGAACAATCACAGATAACAAGGAACACGTGTTGAGGGCGAGGGAGGGGGGGTTGGGATGGGGGTGGAGGAGGATGGGAGGAGTGAAGTGCACTGGAGGGAGAGAGTGAGGTCGTAGAGGGAGAGAGGGAGGGAGAAGGGGAGAAAACGAGAGGAGGGAAGAGGGGAGAGAACGAGAGGAAGGAGGAGAGGAGGGAGGAGAGGAGAGAACGAGAGGAGGCAAGAGAGAAAAGGAGGAAATTGGGATTCTAGAGGCAGAGAATGAGGGAGGAACAGGTGAAAAAAAAACAAGGAGACACTGGAAAAAGAGAGGTAAGAGGACGAGGCAATAAAGCAAAGAAATGAAACACTGAGGGAGGGAGATGCCCCCCCCCTCATATACCACACGTAACGGACACGGACACAAATGTTTATTAATACCTCGTCCTTGGCTACACGAACGACCACCCCGACCCACGCAACTACGACTACGGGCCGAGGAGAACATCGTCGGTTTTCTCCGTTCACGCCTGAGTTATTGTGCTCCTCCTTAGCTCTTGCTTGGAGGCGCTTCCCGTGTGCTTCTCCCGCGACTACAATTAAACCGGGGAACTCCTGTGATATTGCCAGACTTGTCAAAGTATGTTGGCATTTGGAGTATCTTTTCTCTCTCTCTCTCTCTCTCTCTCTCTCTCTCTCTCTCTCTCTCTCTCTCTCTCTCTCTCTCTCTCTCTCTCTCTCTCTCTCTCTCTTTTAATTTCTTACTTTGTTCACTTCTTCATTTCTATAGTTTCTTTCTTCCTCCATTGTTGGCATGTTTTTTTTTCTTTTTTTTTATCAATCCTCTCCCCCTTCCCCTATCTCCTTTAGCGCGCTCCACCCTTTCTGCTTACTTTATCTCCTTCCCCCTTTCCTAGCCTCTCTACAGAGACACCCACGCCATGGACTCAATTAACATAAAACCCGACGCATAAGCCCTTCTAGTCTTAACACTATGAAAACCTTGTTACACAGAAGCAGCAGCCACTTTCAACACGAGACGAAAAAAGGAATATCAGTTTAAAAAATGAAGAAATAACGTTAATAAAACACATACCAGTGTTAATTACTTGGTATGCGACGTCCCTTCAACCGCGCGGATGCCACTGTGTCACAGAGTAGTGCCACGTCCTAGGGCGGTGCCACTCAGAACCCTCATTATCTCCTGTTCTTCCTACTCGTGTGTCCTTCTTGATCTCACCAGCTCCCCTTGCTTTCTTTCTTCCCTCTCTTTCTCTTCTTTGTCTTCTCTTTCTCCCTTTTTTTTTCTTTCTCTTTCTCTCTTCTCTCTTTTATTTTCTTCTTTCGCATTTCCTTCTCATTATTTCTCTCTCTCTCTTTCTCTCTCTCTCTACTCCCTCTCCTCCTCCTCTCCTCCTGCTCCTCCTCTCCTCCTCCTCCTCCTCCTCCTCCTCCTCCTCTCCTCTCCTCCTCTCCTCCTCCTCCTCCTCTCTCCTCTCCTCCTCCTCTCTCTCCTCCTCCCCCTCCTCTCCTCCTCCTCCTCCTCCTCTCCTCTTTCTCCTCCTCTTCTCCTCCTCTTCCTCCTCCTCTTCCCTCCTTTCTCCTCCTCTCCTCTCTTCTCCTCCTCTCCTCTCTCCTCCTCTCTCCTCCCTCTCCCCCTCCTCCTCTCCCTCCTCCTCCTCCTCCTCCTCCTCCTCCTCCTCCTCCTCCTCCTCCTCCCCTCCTCCTCCTCCTCCCCTCCTCTTCTCCTCCTCCTCCTCCTCCTCCTCCTCAATCATATATCTTCCCCTCTCACCCCGCCTCTCTCCTACACAGAACACAGACTCCCACTCTCCGCCTCTCTTTCTTCCTCCCCCTCCTCTCCCTTCCCCCTCTCCCTCATTCAAGCGAGTGTTTATCCTGCTTTATTCTCCCTCTTGTTTCTCTTCCTCATAAAGCTCTGTCCCGATGACACCGGGTTCTCAATGCATCATGTTGTTTTCTAATTACCCTTTGATGATGTTTGAGGCGGGATGTGAAAATCTCTTTCCGCTCGAACCGCGCCACTGTCTTGCCGCCGAGCAACTTCCGCTCCTTTGGCTCCGCGTGTTTGCTTTACGCTTATTATTGTGCCGCTCTTGCTTGCCCGCCTCCTCCTCTCCTTCTTCGTCTTCCTTCTTCGTTGTCTGATTTTTTCTTTCTCCTTTATCATTAGCTTCTTCTTCTTCTTCTTCTGTTCCTCCTTTCTTATTATCATTCTGTTTATGCTTCTTCCTCTTCCACTTCTTACTTTCTCTCCCTCTCTAGCATGCAACTCCCCTTCTCTCCCCCTCCCCCTCCCCCCTCCTCCTCCTCCTCCTCCTCTTCTTCTTCTTTTCCTTCTTCTTCATCATCATCATCATCATCATCATCATCATCATCATCATCATCATCATCATCATCATCATCATCATCATCATCATCATCATCTTCCTCCTCCTCCCTCTCCTTCCTTCCCCCCAACCCCCCTCCTCCTCCTCTTCCCCCTCGTACTCTTTCACCCTTCCTCCCCCACCCACCCTCTCCTCCTCCCCCGCCCGCCCATCACGCATTCCTACCTCAACCCCAATCGCCTCCCCCCCCCCGCGTCCTTCCCGCTCCTCCGCCGCGCCAAAAAAGCTGCTTCCAAACATCTTTTTAACCCCTGCCACAACACGTCTCCCTGCCCCCCCCCTCCCTCCCCTGTTATCTCTATTGAGGCAAAAAGGAGACGGGTTGGAGGGAGAGGGAGGGAGACAGGGAGGGGTATGGGGCAGGGGATAAGGGGTAGGGGGTAAATTGTAAAGGGTGAGGCTTGTGGTAGGGGAGGGGGAGGGGGTAATGGTATGGGAATTGGAAAAGGACGGAAAGGTGGGGAGGGGGAAGGAAGAGACTAAGAGAAGGAATGGGAAGGGAGGTGATAGAGCAGAGAGAGAGAAAGAGAGGGAGTGAGGGAGGAAGGGAAAGAGAGTCTAGTTCGAAGAGAACGAGGGAGGAACACACAGAATTAAAAAGACAAACAGAGAATAAAGAGAAACACAGATGCACGAGGCAATCAAGAGACAAAACACACACACAAACACAGGGAAACAGAGAGAATGAAAGGAAGAGGGAAGAAGGAGGAAGGGGAAGTGAGGATGACTAGAGAACAAGCCTCGGCTCACCAATATCAAGGCATCTCAATGTGTTTTCCATACGAGCGACGCCCAACAATGAGCTCGCCCGCCCCGACCGTAGTCCGCGGGCGCCGCTACCACAATACAAAAGCCAGCGACAATGGCCACGAGACAATCCTGTTCCCGGGTTAATTGGTTGAGGAGGAAGGCACACAACCAAAAACAACCAGACGGCATGCCTTCAATTACTACTAGAAGGCATATACACAAGCCAACTACGACCGGAAACCATACAAATATCAAAACTGGCATATAACCACCGACATAAGAAATACAACCAACTACAACCGCAAGGCATACAGTCAACCAAAACCACAAGTTATACGACTAACCACAAACCACATATCAATCCATATTTTTTATTAATGAGAGTTGACCAAATTGAAAAAAAGAAGATAGATTGACGTCGGTTGCACTGTCAAGAATAGTATGTCTGGCTATTTGCTGTGAATATCGTTTAATAAACTTATTAGCGAACCTTGTGCCACTGAATTGCTGACATACGAGTTCATAAATCACTCGTGTCGCGTGATCAATCTATTATACACTAGAAGCTTTGTTAGAATGTGCATTTCCCCTCTTGTGTGTGTGTGTGTGTGTGTGTGTGTGTGTGTGTGTATGTGTGTGTGTGTGTGTGTGTGTGTGTGTGTGTGTGGTGAGAGAGAGAGAGAGAGAGAGAGAGAGAGAAGAGAGAGAGAGAGAGAGAGAGAGAGAGAGAGAGAGAGAGAGAGAGAGAGAGAGAGAGAGAGAGAGAGAGAGAGAGAGAGAGAGAGAGAGAGAGAGAGAGAGAGAGAGAGAGAGAGAGAGAGAGAGGAGAGAGAGAGAAAGAGAAAGACACAGAGAGAAAACAAAAATATACCACAATACACAGGTTCTTCCGTAACTCGGTTCATTAAAAAACAAACAGAAATCAAATAAAACAATAAAAGACCACAGAAACGTTCCAACCTTGACACCCCTATTCGGCCCATGCATCCTCATGAATTTGCATGTGCGTGTCCTGCCTGGCTTTAACGGTGGTACTCTTTTTTTTTTTTTTTATTATGACTCTTTGTTCATTTGTTACCGATGTTATCTCTGAAAACCCGAGTGTGACTGACAAAAGGAGTGTGACATTTAGCACGCCGGGGGGAGGGGGAGGGGGAGGGAGCTGGATGAGCGGCTGATGCGCGTAGCCAGAAAGGTGTTAGGATGTGGTCGGGTTTGTGTGTAAGAGGCCAAGGGTCCGAGTCTCGCATAAAATTTTACTTTTTTCCCTACTTTTTTTCTCTTCTTTTTCTTTCTCTTTTTTTTTCTTCTTCTTCTTCTTCATCTTCATACCGTGATAGGCTAATTCCCCCCTTTGTCTCACTTATTCTAACATCAGCAATTTGGTTAATTTCCCGACACTTTTTGTGACAGACTTCCCACCTACCTAAATGACACAGCTTCGAAAAAAGTGAGTCATCAGTCATTTAAAATTCATGTTCGAAGCAGTAGCGAGAGAGAGAGAGAAAAAAAAGAGAGATTCATCAGCGTGATAAATGACTCGACGTTGTTAGACGCGCCACGAGGATAATGGCGGACCAGCCCTCCTGCTGCTGCTCCTCCAATGCTACTCCTCCAATACCTCTTCCTTTCCTTTTAATCCTATTATTTTTCCTTCTCCTACTTCTACTTCTTCTTCTTCTTCTTCTTTCTTCTCCGTCTCCGTTACCGTCACTCCATCACTCCCCACTCCTTTCCTCCCCTTATCTCCTCCTCTTCCTTCACCTCATTACCTCCAGCACCATTCCTACCTTCTCGTCTCCTCCTTCTCCTCCCCCTCCCTTTCGCTCCACCCTATCTCCACCACCAAATCCACCACCACTACCACATTCATCACCACCACCACCTCCCCCACCACCACATCCACCTCCCCCCCGAATCGCTCCATCCACACCACCACCCGCACCCGACAGCACCCGCGGCGAGGGCCCAGCGACGGGATGATGCACCAGTTAAAGGCGTATAGCGAATGAGAGTGTAAAAGGATCGCGGCAAAGGGTGTTAGGGCGGAACGGCAGGGTACCGATGTATGGATGAGAGACGATAGTATTAAAAGGGTGTTATAAACGTGTTTTAGTGTGGAGGAGGGGAGGGGTGGGGGGAGGGGGGAGTGCAATCAGCCAGGCGTCAGCTGGTGCATGTCGCCCCTACACGCCCGGTACAGTTACCGCGAGTGATAACCTTCCTAATTTTACGCGTGTTTATCGTGTTTAGGCGACGTCTGTTTGCCTTCTTTGTTGATCTCTTTCTCTTTGTCTTTCCTATTCTTATTCTTCGTTGCTCTCGAATTCGCTCTTGCCATTCACTTGCTCTTTCTTCTCTCTCTCTCTCGCTCTCTCTCTCTCTCTCTCTCTCTCTCTCTCTCTCTCTCTCTCTCTCTCTCTCTCTCTCTCTCTCTCTCTCTCTCTCTCTCTCTCCTCCCTCCCTCCCTCCCTCCCTCTCTCTCCCTCCCTCCTTCCCTCCCTCCTTCCCTCCCTCCTTCCCTCCCTCCCTCCCTCCCACTCTCCCTCCCACTCTCTCTCCCATTCTCCCTCCCACTCTCTCTCCCATTCTCCCTCCCACTCTCTCTCCCATTCTCTCTCCCATTCTCTCTCCCATTCTCTCTCCCATTCTCTCTCCCACTCTCCCTCCCTCTCGCCTTCCCTCCCTCTCCCTCCCTTCCTCTTATACTTTATCAGACATAGCTCAAAGGAACGTTTGCAAAATAAATCGCAATATACATTTTTTTTTGCATGCCGTTATCACCGTTCTTCTCTTAATGAGCTGTGATATCATGCTGTTCGTAATTAGAAAGCCTCGTTATCAATGTGAATAATTTCAACGAGAAAGTTATCTCTTCGCGTCACCTCATAAATAACGCTGGCAAGACCAATTTCTATTTTTATAAATATTTCTTTAGTTTTCTTTTTTTTTCGCTTTTTTTTCTAAAAAGTGCATTCATGCCGGAATTTTCAACATACGATAAATTGAACTTGCGAAGGTTTAATGTGGTTTCTTACTTGTAAATAACATTATGAATCTCGTATTTTTTTCGGTGGAGGAAAGAGGAGGAGGGGACGGGGGGGTAAGGAAGGAGGAGGGGGGGGGGTAAGGAAGAAAGAGGGAAGAGGAGGGAAGGAAGAAGAGAGGGGAAGAAGGAGACGGAAGGAGAGGGAGAAGTGATGGTAGAGGGAAGGAAGGAAAAGAGAGGATATGAAATAGGAGGAAAGGGGATATGAAACCCTAACTTAAATACATTGCCAAAGTTCCTACATAGCTTTTATGTTTTTTTTTTGTTTTTTTTTTTTAGTCCAGCCACCTTGGTACACTTACCGGGCTTCTTTTCGGGTCTCAGAAAACATATATTTCACTATATTATCCTGCAAGAATAGCGCACCTTTGTTCGGGGCGTACATAAAATGCTGAAAATAGTGAATCCCAATATTCTTTGAGATATGTTTCCCCTTTTTTCCCTGTTTCATTTTTCTCTTTTCATCTTTTTCACTTTTTCTATTTATAAAATATATACATGTTTCTTTCTTATTTTTCATCTCTTCCTTAGCTCCCCGTCCTCCCTCTCTCCCTCACTCCTCTCTCTCTCTCTTTCCGCTTCAATTTTCCTTTTCCCTCTCGTTCTCTTTTTTTCACCATCCCCCTCTTTTCTTCTACCCCCCCCCCCCCTCGAGAGCTCATCCATATCCCCCCGGAAGACGAAACCAATATCCTCCCGAACGGCCGCCCCGAACATCCGCGGAAATCTACAAGACCATCGCTCTCGCCCGCGGGGTATTGTGTCGGTCGGTCGGTCGGTCGGTCGGTTGGTCTATTGGCTGGTCGGTTGGTCGGTTAGTTGGTTAGTCGGTTCTTCGGTTGATCGGTTGGGTCGTTGGTCGGTGACCGATACACTAAAATCAAGCGGAGGGGATGGTGATAATTAGTTGAATGGGGAGAATGAGGAAGAATGGGAAGAAGAAGGGAAACGGAGAGTAGTAGTATCAGAATGAGGAGAAAGAAGAGAGAGGGAAAGGAGAAATATGCGGAGGAGAAAGGCCGAGGGCATCATCACCCGCCATCACGACTAGTAACGACAGCCACCGCCGCACTTAACAATCCCAACGCAATCCCGAGCAAAACAAACACAGACACAGTGTCCTACAAAACCTCATTCATTCCCCCAAAAATGCATAATTCTCCGTCCGCCGACACGAGAGATAATGAGCGATAAAGGAGAGGCTCGCGGCGGAGATAACAATCCACGGAGCGCTTAAGAGAGATTGGACTACCTTCCCCGCGCCCCTCGCCGGCGGTCGGCATTCCGGCGCCGGCGACGCTGCTCCGCCCTCGCTGCTGCTGCTGCTGTAGAAGTGGACCAGTGTTGCTTTTGTTGTTGCTGTAGTGGCTGTTGTTGTCCTTTGCTGTATTTGTAATTGGGGATGCTGTTGCTTTGTTGCAGCAGCAGCTATTGCTGTAACAACTTTTTTTGTGTTTTGTCTGACGCAGTGATAGAAAATACAGCTTGGTCAGATGATAAGAGCAGACGAGGACATGTGCTGATCTACCAGAAAGGAGCGAGCGCCTGCGAGTGTCTATATGAGAGAGAGAGCGAGAGAGATGAAGATAGATAGATAAATAGATAGATATATAGAGAGATAGAGAAAGATAGACAGATATAGATGGATAGATAGATAGATAGATAGAGGGAGGGAGGGAGGGAGGGAGGGAGGGAGGGAGAGAGAGAGAGAGAGAGAGAGAGAGAGAGAGAGAGAGAGAGAGAGAGAGAGAGAGAGAGAGAGAGAGAGAGAGAGAGAGAGAGAGAGAGAGAGAGAAGCACACACACTCGGAAAAAGGGAATAGGGGGACAAAGCAGTAGAGACTGGATATGGGAGAGAATGAAGCACGAAAGGGGAGAGAGAAAGGGGAATGATTGATAGAAGCAGCAAACAGAGAAAGGGGCGGAGGAATGACTCCAAGCCCCTATCTGAGCAGCTGTCAAGAAGAGGAGGGGGCGACATGAGGAGAAAATGAAGGTGTACATGGGAAAATACAAGGTAGAGGGATAAGCATAATATAAAACGGAAGACAGAGAGAGAGAGAGAGAGAGAGAGAGAGAGAGAGAGAGAGAGAGAGAGAGAGAGAGAGAGAGAGAGAGAGAGAGAGAGAGAGAGAGAGAGAGAGAGAATATGGGATAAGGCAATACACTAAGCATACAAGCTGCCAAAGGACGGCACTAGAAAAAATATGACGTCAGAGGGAGAGTGAAAGCGAATATGGAAATGAAAGAGACCGATAAAGAGGATGAATGAGATGAGGGAGATGAGGGTTAGCTTAATGCATTGCAAGGGGGAGGTTGAATATGAGAATGAGGTGAAGAATGAGTGTGAGGACGACAAGAATAAAGATCGGAGATAGGAGAACGAACGAGGATTAGGAAGACGAGGAGGAGGAGGGGGAGTAGAAGGACGATATGGAGCAGGATAAGGAGGAGGAAGAGAAGAAGATTAAGAAGAAGAAGGAGAAGAGAGGGATAGAGAAAGAGAGAGAGAGAGAGAGAGAGAGAGAGAGAGAGAGAGAGAGAGAGAGAGAGAGAGAGAGAGAGAGAGAGAGAGAGAGAGAGAGAGAGAGAGAGAGAGAGAGAGAGAGAGAGAGAGAGAGAGAGAGAGAGAGAGATCAAGACTGGGGGGAGGGCAGAGGAGGTCGGTCGGAGGCTGGGATTATGATTAATTTGTCCCAGCGAGTAATAATGATCTCTATAGCATTCATTACCGCACAATCGTCATTAATCAACAGACATGAAGCTACCGTCTCTCCCCCCCGTTCTTTATCAATGCCATGGTGAATTCAGGGAGGATTACCGTACCAAGAGAATTATGAGGAAGATTTATAAAATTCACTCTGTTAAAATACCCAATTAAAATGAGCGACCGGCAGAATGAGGCTACGAATGAGGAAGAAGAAGATAACAGGCACATGGTAAAGGAATAATAATAACACAAAAATACACTGCACCATAAAAAAAAAACACGAGGCTCGTATCGCCATCCACCTAAAACTAATTTCAGTAATTTCTGGCCATCCTTGTGTACCCGAGCGGTCATATAATCCTCTCCCCTTGCGTTATCACTCGCCCCTAGGCCTAATTATCACGATCTCCGGGCCTATGCGGCATATTCCTTCCTCTAATTCAATCATAACTCGCTACATATTTCGTCTTATACGCTCTCTGTGCCCTTATGTTCCGCGCGTTATGGCATATATATAACTGTTAGTCGCAATTCCGCGTGTTTTATATCGCTGCCGTATCTATATTTCCCCTTGAATTTTATTAACCTCGTGTCCCTCCCTCTCTCAGCTAGGCCTATAACATCCTTCTTTCTCCCTCTCTCTCTGTCTCTGTTTCTGTCCCTGTCTCTTTTTCTCTCTATGTCTCCCTCTCCCTTCCGCCCTCTACACTTTTCTCTCTCTCTCTCTCTCTCCCCTTCTCCCTCGCACCGGAACCCCCCTGGCTATCTCTCACCCTCTTTACATCTCCAGCGAACCCCTTGTGTAAAAGCGGATCTGCTTCCGTTTTCCGTTTCGAACCAGCGCTCGAGTCACCCCGCGGTTTGTTAATTTCCGCAACACCCTGATATTTGAAGTAAAATTGTCTCTTCAACTTAAAGTTAGGCCTAAATATATACACGCACACACACATATATTTATAATTTGGTACGTTGAAGTATGTATAGATAAATATAACGCGTGGGGGTGAGTATAAATGCATATATTTATTCTCTTAGCGCTGGAGAATGTCATTAAAGGAAAGCACACGTCGGCCGAAAGGAAAACATTTTCATCGCGTGTTTTGGTCGCTTACACAAACGAACCGAGGACTTAAGCTCTCGGCTCTCCTCGCACTCGCCGCCGGCAACCCTTTCCCACAATCCTATCACCAATTAATCCCTTTTGCTTACCCAATTTCCGCGTTCCTGACTCCCATTTCCTTCTCATTTCCCCTGGATTATTCACCTCCTCCCACCGCCTTTCATTCGCCGAATACACGGCCCGGTAAATACTTATTCACTGTATACTTTATTCATCCACTTTCAACTGCGCCGAGAGTCGTCGGGACCTAAAACCTCCAGCTTGAAAAGGATTTATTCTTAGAAGTCCCAGAAGATAGCCTCTCTTCGCGTCCGCAGAACCTTTAAGTACTTATGCTCTCTGGCTCATGCTCTCGGTCCGCTCTCGCTTCTCTTCTTCCTCTTCTTCTTCTCCTTCTTTCACCTCTACTTCTTTTTTTTCTTCTACTACTACTTTTTTTTCTCCTTCTTCTACTCCTTTTTTTCTTCTTCTCATTTTCCTCCTTCTTCTTCTTCTTCTTTTTTCAGTGTTGGATTTCCTTTTGGTATTCCCTTTCCTCTCCTACTTTTTTATCTTCGTTTCCTTTTTTTTCCTTTCTGTTGAATTCCTATTATCTCTCTCAATCCTTCCTCATCACAGTCATCACCCTTCCTCTCTTTCCCCTTCCTTCTATCTCTACTCGTATCGGTCAATTAATATCTCTCAATTCCGTGTTCATTTCAACTCTCCATTGAACATACTCCCAGAGCTAATAACGCGTGAACACCCTCTTGAACAAAAACCCTTTCTTTATTTGTAGATACCGAAATAGCCTTTACGTTCAAATATCAATCATTATCTCTGTCCTTGCTTGTCAGCCACCCTTAACCCCCAACCTATCCCCCCAATACACCCTCCCGACCCCCCAATCTATTGTCTATTGTCCTACCCCCCCCCTAACCCCCGGACAACTCCCCCTCTACCCCACCTACCCCGCCAACCCCCCCCCCCCATCCGTGCCTCCCCTCCCTCTCCCCCGTCGAGTTCGAGCCACGTGTTCGACCAAGGATTATTTACGACGAATGTCAACTGTTTTGAGTAGGACTGGAGTCGATTATGGATTTATCGGTTTCCGGCGACTCTACCGTGACGAATCCATGCTGGGATAAAGGATTCGTGACTTACGTTCGGGCTGCCGTTGCACTGTGTCGTCCACAGTGATGGCCGCCCTTTAATTCGTTTGAAGTGAACGGTTATATACAATGATATATATATATATATATATATATATATATATATGTATATATGATATATATATATATATATATATATATATATATATATATATATATATATATAACACACACACACACACACACACACACACACACACACACACACACACATTTATATATCATAGAATGCTGTTAAATTTTGAAATGCACATATAAATTGAATATATAAATATTTAATACATAAATATATAAAAATACCCACCGGCGTGTTATGGTATGCAATGCACAGAAAAAAATATATAGAGATAAACAAATAATCAAACGCATAGTTATAAAACTAAACATAAGCACACAAATAAACAAATAAACAAATAAACAGCGGTCAGCAGACTCGCATCTCTCCGTCGGAAGGGAACATCAACAGCTTAACATCGCAGGTCGGAGTCAGCGGCTCGTGTCAACATTCTGCAACATTCTGCACGGGCAAGCACGCGTGATAGGGCCGCCGCCGCCGCCGCGAATCCGTCGCTAAGTTTGGCGGGGAAATCCATTAGTGTCACGGGAGGTTTGCAAGAAGGTGCCGCTGCGTTCTGCGTGCGTGCGTGTGTTCGTGCGTGTGTGTGTGTGTGTGTGTGTGTGTGTGTGTGTGTGTGTGTGTGTGTGTGTGTGTGTGTGTGTGTGTGTGTGTGTGTGTGTGTGGCCTCCCGTCCCCCACTATCTCTCTCTCTCTCTCTCTCTCTCTCTCTCTCTCTCTCTCTCTCTCTCTCTCTCTCTCTCTCTCTCTCTTCTTTCGTCTGCTCCTCTTCCCTCTCCCTGCCCTAATTCTCTTTTCCTTTTTTTCTCTTCCTCCTCCCTCCTCGCCCTTTCACGCTCTCGCCAGTCTAAGAAACCGTGCCTCACCCTCCGACGTTAATTCAGTTAAAGGGTGAAATCTTGGCTTAGACGTGCATACATTTTTTAAAGCAATAAATATATGATTATTTACTTTTCTCTTTTTGCATCAACACGTTTATTCATTTATGTTCTACCTACGCAACACGCGCGGAGGAAAACGAAATGAGGAGTGACGTGTCGTGTCAGCAAACTTTTGGTCAGTTTACAAACGGGTGTTGGCGTGTGTATACCGCAGGACGGGGGGGGGGGGGGCACAGAGGGGAGGCGGGGAGAGGCAAAGAAAGGAGGGGAGGGGGAGAGGTAGAGGGTAAGGCTAAATCAGAAAGGAAAAGAGGTGGAAGGTGAAGAAGAGAAAGGGAAAGGAGAGGCAGAGGGGCAGAGAGAGAGAGAGAGAGAGAGAGAGAGAGAGAGAGAGAGAGAGAGAGAGAGAGAGAGAGAGAGAGAGAGAGAGAGGAGAGAGAGAGAGAGAGAGAGGAGAGAGAGAGGAGAGAGAGAGAGAGAGAGAGAGAGAGAGAGAGAGAGAGAAGAGAGAGAGAGAGAGAGAGAGAGAGAGAGAGAGGTAAGGGGGGAAGAAGCAGGTGGTCAGCGATAGAGAAACACCTGGTTGTGGCTGGGGAAGGGGTGGGGGTGCAGATAACGAAAAATAAAACAAATAATGTAAAAATCAATTATCCCTTCCCCTCCTGTTTGATGATGATGGTTATAATGTCAATAATGATTAAAGACAACTCTACTAAAATAACAATGATAACAACAACAATAATAATAACAACAATAGTAATCATATGTAATAACAATGACAATAACACTAATATTAATAATAATACGCTCGCAGAGAAAAAGAAGAAGAAGAAAAAGAAGAAGAAGAAAAAGGAAGAAGAAAGAGAAGTAGAAGTAGAAAAAGAAGAAGAAGAAGAAGAAGAAGAAGAAGAAGAAGAAGAAAAATAAGTAAAAGAAGAAAAAGAAGAAGAAGAAGAAAGAAAAAGGAAGAGACAGAAGACAGAAGAAAGAAGAAAGGGAGAGAGCAAAAGATTCTGGAAGACGACAAACTCTGAAATCCCCCTCGAATTCAGAACCTCTCCTGGGACGCCGCTTCCCTTTTAAACGACACACATGAAAAAGATGTACGTCTTACAACATCGAAAGTTGCGGGTGGTGTTCTTGAGGTACGAGTGAGGGGGAGGGTGGTGGGGAAGGGGGTGGGAAGGAAAGAGGGGGGAAAAGGGGGAAAGAAGGGAGAGAGGAAAGGGGGAGGCAAAGGGGAGGAGAAGGAGAGGGAAGGGAAGGGGAGAGGAGGGAGGGGGGGAGAAAAGGGGGAAAAGGGGGGGAGAGGAGGGAAAGGGGGAAGGGGGAAAAGGGGGAAGGAGGTGGGTGGGAAGAGGGGGGGGGGGGGGGGGTAAAAGGTGTGTTTTGGGCCCGAATTTTATGGTCATAAATAAAACAATTTCTTTGGCTCGGAAAATGGAATTTCCACATAAAATTCGACACGCCTTAACTACACACTACTCGAGAATTAATAATGCAACGCCGATAAAATAATAAAAGAAAAAAGAAAAAAGAAATAAAAAATATATAAACAATTATTTATAAGCATAACGGTCTGTCCTTGCACAATGTCTCAAGCCGTACGCTCTCAACACATTGTCAATATTGCATTACAGTGCATATGTGTTTGTGATCAACAGCAGCGGTAAAAAAAAGTTAACATCGTCAAAATGCTTTTCTTTCTCTATAAAACAGCAATAACATAAACACCACACACACATTTTTTTTTCCTCTCTTCTCTTCTTCTCCCCCAAAAATCTCCTGAGGTCCCCCCCTCTCTAAAAATTTTCCCTGCGCCTTTTTCGCCCCTCCCTTTCCCCCAAAACCCAATTCAAAAATTTCCCCCCCTGCTTCTTCTGGGAACCCTTTTCTTTTCTCCCTCTCGGTTTCCTCCCCCTTGTTCTCTCTATTTCTTCCTCTCTTCTTTTTTCCCTTTTCTCTTTTCTCCCCCTTCCTCTCTCTCCCTTCTCTCTCTTCTCCCCTCTCTCTCTCCCAACTCTCTCTCTCTCTTTTCTCTCTCTCTCCTCTCTCTCCTCTCTCTCTTTTCTCTTCTCCCCTTCGCTCTCTCTCTCCCCTCTTTCTCTCCCTTTTCCCCTCTCTCCTCTCTTCCATCACCCCCTTCTCTCCTCTCTTCCCATCTTACCCTCCCCTTCTCCTCCCTCCCTCCCTTCTACAATACCTCCGTGGCTCGAGTGTTCCACCAACCCGGGCGAGTTCTACGCGTTACACAAATACAGTCAAGAGCAAATACAAAACGCCCGCTTGATTATTCTTCCTGTTAAGCAAGGAGACGAAGGAGGGAGGAAGACTGGGTGAAGGGGGTGGGAGGGGAAGGGGGGATAGGTGTCTGTTATAAAAGGGAGGGGGGTGTAGCTGAAGAAAGGAAGGAAAGGGAGGGGGGTGTAGCTGAAGAAAGGAAGGAAAGGGAGGGGTAAGATGATGATGCGGGAGAGGGCGAGGGAAAGTGAGAGAGAGAAAGGGGGAAATAAAGAGGGAAGGAGGGAAGGAGGGAGGGAGGGAAGGTGGGAAGGAGGTGGGAGGGAAGGTAGGAAGGAGTGAGAGAAAGTGAGAAAGAGAGACATATAACATAAGGGGGAGAGAAGAGACACCCACTCACAAATAAAAGAAAATTCATCCGTGACTTTCATTTTCCTCCCCCCCCCCCCCACCCCACATACCCAAAACCACTTACCCTCGTCTCAGCTTCCCTATTAATGCACAAGTGCGCGAGCAAATAGACGAAAGAGAACGGTAGAGCCTTTTCGTCGTGGGATCCTAAAGCCATTCCCTCCCCTCCTCTCCCCTCCCCTCCCCTCCCCTCCCCTCCTCTCCCCTTCCCCTTCTCCTCCCCATCCTCATCTCCCCCCCCCCACCCCTCCTGAGTTTTCACGAGGCTTCGTGATTATTTCCAGCTGATTACAGAAGGACTTGGCACCAAAGGCGCGCGTCCTTGGGCTGAGTGCCTCCCCCCCCCTCTTTCTCCCGCCGCGCTAGGACTCCCCAGGTAATGCTGTATTATTCATTAAGGCTCTCCCGGCTCAAGGACGCTGGGGAAAAAACCCTTTTCAGGGAAAATCCTCTCAGAGCTGTAAAAATGGCCTCCTTTCCTCTCATTTCTCTTGGCTTTTCTCTCCTTCCAACTGCTTCCCCCCCCTCTCTCTCTTTCTCTCTCTCTCTCTCTCTCTCATACCCATACCCATCATGCCCCCCCCCACCTCTCTTTCTCTCTCTCTCTCTCTCCCTCATACCCATTCACTCTCCCATTCACACTCATACCCATTCACACTCATACCCATTCACACTCATACTCACTCTCACTCTTACACTCACACTCACACTCTCATTCTCACTCTCACTCACACTTTCACTCTCACTCTCTCGGGCGCTGAGCGAGTGGGGCTGCCTCCTTTGTCGTGGCGTCTCTGAGTGGGCTTGTTTGGGCTTTTTATTCCGAGAACTTTTCTTTTTTAACTTTCTACCTTTGTCTTTGCCTTTCTCCTATTAACCTGCCTCTTTATTTATCTCCCCTGCTCTATTTATCTCATCTCTGTCTTTTTCCCCTTCGTCTTTTCTTCTCTTCTCCTCTCCCTTTCCTTTCTCTTTTCATTCCTCCCTTTACCTCTTCCCTTCTTCCCCCTCTCTCCCTGTCTGTCTATCTCTCAGTCGCTCTCCATCATTTCCTCTTCACAAATATTTCCTCCATAAATTTCCCATTCCACGAGTCTATTTTTCAACATGCTGTACACCCCCCACACAGCTGTCCGAAGGGCAACGGTTGATACATACACACATCAGTACATACACGGACACGCATACACATCCTTCTTCTCGTGTCTACGTGCATACATCAATACAGACATACAAACACATTTGTTCCTCTTTCTATTTTCAGTTCTGTCTTTCTTGCAGCCGATGCTCGCTTACCTTGCCAACCACACGTGTCAACATGTTTTCTTGTTGCATCCCGAACCGTCTTCCTCACATGCACATACCTGTTGGGGGAGATACAGTAAACATTAATAATATGTAGTGATATAAATATAACGAGGAAAGGAAAATAAGTGGGAGGGTGAGAAAGGAGGCCGGATGGAGGGAGGGAGGGAGAGTTGGAGGGAGAGAGAAATGGAGGGAGGGGAGGAAGAGAAAACAGAAATACAAATATCACATAACAAGAGCCCAATGCATCAGTCATTTATCTTATCCGAATACATGATGAGGTCAACCCAGGTCAACCTCTAGAAATGAGGATCGAGGTGACGTCAGCGGGTAAATGGAGTGGGGGTGGGGAGGAGGCCCCGGGGGAGGGTGGGGGTGATGTCAGGAGGTGGGGAGGGGGAGGGGATCGGTAGCCCCAGACGCCTCCTGTCCCTTAAACAGACAAATGGCAAGTCTACAGAATAATTACAACAGATCAATACACACACCGTTTGTCACTGTCCCTGTACAAAAAAAATGTTGTAGTACGAAATATGCAACGAGTAAGAAGGGCATAAAATTATCTTTTCCCATAAATATTTGAGTCATTGTGTGAGTTGGGAGTAAGTGAGTCAGTGAGTGAGCGTGTGAGGAAGGGAGGCAAAGAGAGAGAAAGAGAGAGAGAAAGGGATAAAGAGATAGATATACACATATATAAACAGATAGATAGATAGATAGACAGATCGATAGACAGACAGATAGATAGATAGATAGATAGATAGATAGAGAGAGAGAGAGTGAGAGAGAGAGAGAGAGAGAGAAAGAGAGAGAGAGAGAGAGAGAGAGAGAGAGAGAGAGAGAGAGAGAGAGAGAGAGAGAGAGAGAGAAAGAGAGAGAGAGAGAGAGAGGAGAGAGAGAGAAAAAAAAAACGGAGAGAAAAGAAGAAGAAGAAAAAAGACAGAGCGAAAAGCGAATTCAAAGCCCCAGGAAGCAGTTTCACCAAACGTTCATCAAGCCGGTAGGAAATCATTTACAAAAGAAGAAAAAAGAAGAAAAAAAACATAAATGTACCCCGCTATACCGAGGGAAGTACGCGAGGAACAATACGGCTTTCTGATCCCCCCCTTCCCCCTTCAACCCCCCACCATACCTCATAAACCCCCCATTCCCCCACCCCCACCCTTCCCCTTTCAGTACCGTATACCTCCCCCCCCTTTTCCCCTACCCCATGACCCCTTTCGGCTACCATATCCCCCCACCTCTCCCCCACCCACCACATCCCATACACCCCAACCTCCCACCCCACCCACTACCCCCTCCGGTCACACACCCCAGCATTCACCCCCCCCCTCCTCCTCCTCCTCTCCCCTTTTCTGTGGCTCAATAAAATAGCAAAGGATCAATAAGTTTTGAATATCCGGCAAAGTGTATTGATGGAGACGTATGACCCAAGACGACCCCTCTTAGGATATGGGGGAGTAGGAGGTGGGATAGGGAGGGGGGGCGCTAAGGGAATGGGTGAAGAGGGGAGGGGGGGGTAGAG
Organism: Penaeus monodon; assembly: GCF_015228065.2. Lineage (NCBI taxonomy): Eukaryota > Metazoa > Arthropoda > Malacostraca > Decapoda > Penaeidae > Penaeus > Penaeus monodon. Next base: position 35,236,759 of record NC_051399.1, read on the forward strand.
GGTGAATTATACAGAGAAAGGGGGAGCGGGGAGGGGGGTGGTTTGCGATATGGTTCAGTGGGAAATGGAAGAAAAGATAAATAGAAAGAGAGAGAGAGAGGGGGGGAGGGGGATAGAGAGAGAGAGAGAGGACAGAGAGAGAGAGAGACAGAGAGAGAGAGAGAGAGAGAGAGAGAGAGAGAGAGAGAGAGAGAGAGAGAGAGAGAGAGAGAGAGAGAGAGAGAGAGAGAGAGAGAGAGAGAGAGAGAGGAGAGAGAGAATGAGAGAGAGAAGAGACGAGAGAGGAGGAGAGAGAGAGAGAGAGAGAGCGACGAGAAGAGACGCGCGAACCGAGTGGGTACGTATTAAGAATTACCGGCGAATATGACCAGAGCGCGAAGGGAGGAAATCCCTAATGAACAGGACACCGTAAAGGGACTGCTAATAAAGACAAAAGGGGAAGAGACGAAGACGCAAGGGAAGAACGGGAGGACCAAGAACAAGGGAATAACAAGCGAGTACGGCTTCTAGCTTCAGGCGAAGAACAAGGAAGGTTCGAGAACTGTAGAGGGAGAGGGAAAGGGAACGAGTGGGACGAAACTACAGCAAGAAAATCGCCCTCTGGCTGTAGAACGTCATACTTATATTTCGGTTGCCTCGCAGTGTATGGACGGCTGGTGTACACCGCACGCCTGATGGCCACGACCGCCTTGCCACGGCATAAATAGTAGATACGGTCAGCGCCAGTGCAGTCTTGGTTTCGATACGGAAAAAATGCAGTGCGTACAAACAGCTTGCGTAAACAGGTTTGCCTTCTATATACCAGAGATACGATCGGCACGGGTCGTTGCGAGCAGGTGGCCGATCGATCGGTCGGTCAGTGCGATGTCGCTTCGTTCCCCACACGTAAACAGGAGCAACAAGAGCCTAGAAATAATAATCACAGCGTCTCCACTCGGAAGAAAAAATAATAATAACCTTGCGTCTACATTTTGCGGTAGTGTACGCAGCCAAGAAGTACACCCCACCCCTACTCCCGCCCCCGTCCTCTCCCATATTTACATAATAATCATCCTCGATAGACCTTAATCCTTGTTATCTTGGCTCGTTCGTCATTCACATAATAACAGGCTAGGCGAGACTCCCTGAGTTCTGTATCAAGGTCATTACGTCACATAACTCAAGACGGACGAAGGAAGACGGTCCTGACGATTATAAACTTGGTATGTAGCATCTCTTGAGTTGTATCTCGTCCCCTCGCAAGATTCCTGTCTCGGACTACTGTTTAGGTAATTTACTATGGGCTCGGACTGCCATTTGTACTGAACAAGTAGCAACATGAACATGAACAAATAGTAACAACAAGAAAGATTCACTTGATTGAAATTATTGAACGAGAAAAAAACGACGGTGACGAGCACGTAAACATAACAAACGCAATATGCACTGTTTGCGCTCGTTTCCCT
>NC_051399.1:35243203-35251578 GCF_015228065.2 Penaeus monodon
CTCCCTCCGCTATCCCTCGCCATCTCCCCTCGGCTCTTGTAATGGCTCTCTCGATTGTCTTTCCCTCATTCGATCTAACCAGGCGGTCATTTCCCCTCTGTCTCTCCCTTTTACAACTTTTTGCCCTCTTCCCGCTCTCGCTGTCTGTTCTCGGCGATATCTCTGTCTGCCTGTTTCTCTTTCTCTTTTTCTTTCTCTTTTTCTCTTTCTTTCTCTCCCTTTCTCTTTCTTTCTCTCCTTTCTCTTTCTCTCTCTCTCTCTCTCTCTCTCTCTCTCTCTCTCTCTCTCTCTCTCTCTCTCTTTCTCCTGATATGTAAACCATTAACTCCGAATACTTGAATTATTATATTTTAAATATAGTATATACTCTAATCTGTTCATATACCCAAGTTCTGTATTTAAAATGTGAGCCCACAGGGACTTGTTAAGATAGGGGTAAAGATAACGTACGTTACCTCATTCCTTTTGAGATGTAAGCTTCTGTCTCAATAAACTTGTCAAAGTCTCTCTCTCTCTCTCTCTCTGTCTCTCTCTCTCTCCTCTCTCTCTCTCTCTCTCTCTCTCTTTTCTCTCTCTCTCTCTCTCTCTCTCTCTCTCTCTCTTCTCTCTCTCTCTCTCTCTCTCTCTCTCTCTCTCTCTCCTTTCTTTATATTCATCTATCTATCTATCTATATGGGTTTCGATATCAATACCAATATCTATATCAATATAAATATCTATACTTATCTCTACAAATTTATATCTATCTCTCCTTCTCCTCTTTCTCTTTCACCACCCCCTCTCCTTCTCTTTCTCCCCTTCTCCCCCTTTCTTTTCCCTTTCCTCTTCCTTCATCAACCCCTCCCCCTCCCCTCCCCCTCACTCATATCTCCCGTACGGATCTCCCAACACCTCTGATCAGCTGTTTACAAATACGTGCAAAAAACTGTTAGAACCGACAAAGAATGTTGACAAAAACAAAGAAAAAGAAAAAAAAAGTAAAAAAAAAGGGTTGAAAGATCCGAACCCGCCAATTACAGCCAGAAATCCCAATCGTGCCAATAGAGACCCGCTGTAATTCCCTCTTAACAAGTGTGGGTGACAGGGCGCGACCGGGGATTTCGCACTTGGTATTTTATTTCATTTTTGTGAGGATAAAGTCTTGGCAAGATGTCTTTTACTCTTGGCTGGGGCTTCGTCGAATTAAAGAGTTAATCAGCTGGCAAGTTATTAGAGCTCTATTTTTCATATTGTTACGGTGTGTTACTGTTAACATCAATTAATTATCATCATGGAAATTAATGTTGCTACACATCCTTCATTACCTATACAGACTGTTTTGTCCACATCGCACACTATGGCCAGGACCGAACTGTTCAAAAGGCTAGAATGCATATTAGATTATCATTATCCAGTTTCATTTTATATTCAATTGCTTTTTCCCCTGAAATGAAACAAATCAAGACTTCTTAGAATATTCACTTCGAGTCTTTCATTACTGTACTTATTTTTCTAATAACAAGGAGGGGAGGGGAGGGGGGCGCGGCCGCACGCACAGGATCCCTTGGCTAGCCATTGGAAATTCCCAAGCGACGCTCCCACAAAAATAATTCCTCCATTTTCCTCCTCGTTGTCCCCGGAGAGAAAATGAAACGCCGACCAGAATTCGCAAAGCAGCGAATTTCTATGCGCGCCCATGGAAATTCGGGGAGTACGTAAAGTCGAGAACACCCGCTAAACATATGGCTCGATGGCCTCAACAGCTGGCAGGTCCACATTATGGCCGCGGGTGTTGAATATAAAACCTCACGACTGACGACGCCTTTCTGGGCTCCGACTCGCGCGCTCGGTGGCAACGCGACGCACGGACGCACGCACGCACGGACGCACGCACGGGGCTGTGGCACCGGGTATGGTAAAAACTCATGAGAAAGTAGTAATGCAACCAATTTGTTTGAAACGGGAGAAAAAACAAACAAGGAGACAGGAAACACCAATGATATAAGAATGTAAGGGAGACGGAGAAGGAGAAGAAGTATGATAAGAAAATATTGCTGTGTAATCGCCCAGTTTCAAATTTCAATCTCTTTGCGAATCCTATTTGCTTTAAATTTGGGATATTTTTTTTTCTTCTCTACTCTTTCCATTTTTTCGGTCTCTTCCGCGTCGCTAGAGCAATGGTTCAACTGAAAATCATAAAACTCGCAAGGTTTGTTTGCGAAATATTGCACGGCAATATTTGCAGAGAGAGAGAGAGAGAGAGAGAGAGAGAGAGAGAGAGAGAGAGAGAGAGAGAGAGAGAGAGAGAGAGAGAGAGAGAGAGAGAGAGAGAGAGAGAGAGAGAGAGAGAGAGAAAGAGAGTGAAAGAGAGTGACAGAGATTGAGAGAGAGAGAGAGACAGAGAGAGAGAGAGAATGAACTGAGAGACGGAGAAATTAATGAGAAAGATACACAAAAAGAAAAGAAAAGCAAGAAACGATAAAAAAGAGAAAAAAGAGAAAAAAGCCCCCCCCCCAAAAAAAAAAAAAAAAAAAAAATCAGCTAATGAAAGAGACAGACAGAACACCAACACGAACGTAAACAAAACAAAACCTCCCTCGAAGAGAAGAAGAAAAAAAAAATACCCGCACACGATAAATCAAGCCGAAACACAAAGCGCGGCGCAAAGGCGATTACAGAAGGCGCCCGATTCGCTTCTCAACACGGGCTCAGTGGTGGAACAAATACCGAGTGAGCATTTAATGGAAGCTCAATATTTGCTTATGGTAATACGGCCGAGGGTGACGTCACACGTGGCCAGGCCGATGAATGGGCGGAGGCAGATGAGCCGAAGCTGAATTTGTTGGTTCCCGTCTCTTCCCCGATAGAAGGGAATGACAAATGAGCATCGGGAACCTAAAAGGATTCACTGCTGTTAATGTGGACGAGACGAGGCAAAGGGGTTGGGATCTCTTTCAGTCTGTCTCTGTCTCTCGCTCGCTAGCTCGCTCTCTTTCTTGCTCAGTCTCTCTCTGTCTCTCTCTCTTTCTCTTTCTTTCTTTCTTTCTTTCTTTTCTCTCTCTCTCCTCTTTTACCATCTCTCCTTCCTTTCCCCCTTACTCTTTCGTTTCACAGCCCCTCTCCGCTAATCTATTTCTCCCTTTTTCCCTTCCTCCACTCCTCATTCTTTGCCTCCTTTCCTCTCCCTCCTCCTGCCCGCCCTCTCTTACTCCCCATGCCAAGAAAAATTCTGTCCGACCATCCAACTCAATACTGTAGGAGTTTCTACATTTCATTTCCCCTCCCCCTCCCCCTCCCCTCCTCCACCCAAGACGAATTTGAAAGCGGCAACATCAGCCTTAAAGCTTTTAGCTGATTAAATATGAGGATATGCAGCATAACCTACAGCGGCAATGGCGACGACAATGCAATGAGAGGATGGATCTGCCGAGTCCTCAGAAGGAGGCAGGCAGGAAGAAGCGCCGTGTTGTTGACGAGTCGCGAGATCTGATGCAGTCATCGTGGGTAGTGAGAGTAGTCATCAGCAGTTGTAGTAGCAGTAGTTACCCCTGGCTGAGGCCGTCGTCGGCATCCGCGGTAGTCTTCGCCATCACCGATAGTGGTTGTTATCCCTAGTAATACTCGTAATCACCAGTAGTGGTTATCAGTGTTGTTATCACCAGTAGTAATAGCAGCCATCACCGGTAATGGCAGCATTCCCCAATAGTAGTACCAGTCGTCACCTTATAAAAGTACTTCAGTCCTTCTCCCGGACGCTGGCGCAAAACCTACAGTCGAAAAAAGGTCCATAGTTCTTCCGAAGATGTAATAGTACTAGCCCCCATCGTCACTGGTAGCTCTTGCCATCACAGACAGCTCTAATTATCAGCTGTTAAACAAACATCCTCTGGTAGCTCTTGCCATCACAGACAGCTCTAATTATCAGCTGTTAAACAAACATCCTCTGCCAAGACAAATTACTCTTGAGACTAACTATAGCAGATTATATGGCATGTTCAGGTCATATCATTCAGTTCGTTTTAATTGCTGACCCATTGCCTATAATCACCTCATAAAACGCTAATGAGAGCCACATTCAAGGAGTGTGTCGAATGATGCAATGCGGTCACAATACTCAATACTAGAACATTCAAGTCTTATCAGTCCTAACCTTTCTAGAGTGAAGACTATACTGAATCCATTCATAAACTGCAGACTTGCATACTGAAATACACTGACGTAAGATAAGATACTGATACATTTTTTCCAATTCCGACATTACTTAATCAATTACTGGTACTGTGCATACGTGACTACATCCACTTTTACTTTTTATATACTATATCTCTCTCCCTCTCCTTCCCTCCCTCCCTCCCTCCCTCTCTCCCTCTCTCTCTCTCTCTCTCTCTCTCTCCCTCTCTCTCTCTCTCTCTCTCTCTCTCTCTCTCTCTCTCTCTCTCTCTCTCTCTCTCTCTCTCTCCCTCCCTCCCTCTCCCTCTCTCCGGCACCAGCTTTGGCCCTGGCCGTCACACAATGCACTCTAAACGGCGAGCAATTAAGAAAGTGCCTGAGACAGTGATTAAGGAAATGGATCGTCCAAAGCAGCTTCCGATCCAATTATTCACACGTAAAGATTAAGATGCACAGGGTCGCATATCTCCTTGGATGTCTGTCTGTCTGTCTCTCTGCCCCGACATCGCCATCCGTGTGTGTGTGCGCGTGTGTGTGCGTGTGTGTGTGTGAGTGAATGAAATCCTATTTTAGAGTAAGTCCATCATCGTCCTTTCACTCTCTGACTTCACGAAGTAGTGGTCTTTTAGCCGACTTCCCACTTTTCACTCCACTCTCCTTCCTACTTTTTCTTGTTCTTGTTCTTGTTCTTGTTTTTGTTCTTGTTCTCCTGCTGCTGCTGCTGCTGCTGCTCCCCCCCCCGCATCACTCCCCTCAACACCGGCTACATTAAGATCTCGAGATGGGATTTAAACAGAGGGTGAGGGGGAGAAATCTAGGAAAATGACAATTTAGGCCCTTGTTCTTTTCATCAGGGTGGGGTGGCGAGAGAGGGAAGGAGGGATGAAGGGAGGGAGGGGAGAGGAGAGAGGGAGAGGGAGAGGGAGAGGGAGAGAGAGAGAGAGAGAGAGAGAGAGAGAGAGAGAGAGAGAGAGAGAGAGAGAGAGAGAGGAGAGAGAGAGAGAGAGAGAGAGAGAGAGAGAGAGAAGGGGGATAGAGGGAAAGAGAAAGATGGCTCGTTACCGTGGATTAATCAGAGCCCAAAGAAGGGACCATCACTATCGACTGTCCCTCCCGAACGTCCCTTCGCGAACTCGTTGGAAGAGAGAGAGAGAGAGAGAGAGAGAGAGAGAGAGAGAGAGAGAGAGAGAGAGAGAGAGAGAGAGAGAGAGAGAGAGAGAGAGAGAGGAAAGGCGAAGGTGAGGGCGAAGGCGTGCAAGCGTGAAACCCAAAGCACAAATAAGCCGCTGGTTGCACTGACTCAAAATTGATAATCGATGCAAAAATGAGAAAACTCTTTAGAAGAAAAAATCGCTCCTTAAGTTTTCGGCGACGAAATACAAGAAAAAAAATCACAAAGCAACTGAAAAAGTAAAGCACTTTGCTTTTCGGAAAGGATTTAGAAAAAAAAGAACTTCAAAGACAAATTATTGATAAAAAAAGAAATGGAAGAGAAAAGCAAAACCAAAGTCATGATGATGGTGATAAGAGAGAAAACAAAGATAAAGATGGTGTGAAATAATGATGATAATAATAATATTAACTAATTCAGCAGCAACAACAACGACAACAAGAACAACAAGAACAACAACAACAACAGTTATGAGAAAAAGAAAACGAATTTAAAATATAAAAATAAAAATAAAAGATAGAACCTGGGAGCTCCTCGGCCGAATAAAAACTGCAGCGGATGCCCGAAAACTTTTCCCGAGATGCTGGTCGACAAGGAAACGATCTCAAACTCGGGCCGTATGATACAAAAAAGAAAAGAAAAGAACATTATCCCTTATTCTCCTCGGCAACTAAGGGATCATTGCTTCCCCTCTGACCCCTCCCCCGCCCCCGTCTCCCTCCCTCCTCCCTCCCTTCCTCCTTCCCTCCCGTCCCATCTCTTCCCTCGTCCTGCTCTCCCTTCCTACCTTCCCTCTCCTTCCCTCCTCTCCCTTCCTCTTCCCTATCCTCCTCCTTCATCCCTTCATCTTAAATCCCCTCCCTCCTTCCCACCCCCCACTTTCTCCCTCCCTCCTTTCCTTCGTCTTTAAACCCTCCCACCCTTCCTGCTCCCCTCCATTCCTCCGTCCCTCCCTGCTCCCCTCCCTCCCTCCCTGCCCCCCTCCCTCCCTCATCTCTTCCCTCCCACTCAAATCTGTTAGCTTCCCTCGGAGATCTCTCCTAAGCCCCGTAAAGTGACGCACAGTCGTACACGCCGGGTAGTTGATGGTCGTCCCTGCCCGGTGGAGCTACTGGCCATAGTCGTGCCATGGTCGTGCTTGGTAGGAGTGTGTACAGCGTGAATGTGGTCGTGGGTTTTTGACGAGTAGGTAGAGATAGTTGAGATTTTGTTTTTATTTCATATGCATGTCGTTGTGTAGGCACATCCACGGCAGTACTCACACACACACACACACACACACACACACATATACATACATACATACATACTCCCTCATACATACTCAACACACACCATACACATATAACACACCACACACACCCCACACACACACACCCCACAACCACACACACACACACCACACCACACAAAAAAAACAAACCCTGGGAAAAAAACACGACTCTCTCTGGACTTGGACTCGAAACGCAAAACTCATGATTAATACAAATGAGAAGAACATATTGTAGTTCTTACGGTCTAACACTCTGCGCAATTAGGCCGGATTTTGTTACTAATGGACTCGAATACGCGGGGGGAAGGGCGATTGGGGGGGGGCAAGGGGGTATGGAGGGGGAGATTGGGGATTTGCGAATGGGGAGAGAGAGGAAAGTTTGATGGAAAATGGAAATTGAAATGGGGGAGGGGGGAGAGTAGAGAAGGGGATGCTGGCTAGGGAGAAGCGAGAGAGGGGAAAGGGAGTAGGTGGACTGGAAGTGCGATAAAGAATAAGAGAGAAAAACAACGGATTAAAAAAAAAAAAGAGAACACCACAAAAACCGAATAACAATAATACTAAACAAATTGCCACGAGAAGGATATGAATGGAAAGGGAGAGGAGGGGGAAGGAGGGGGAAAGAGAGGGTATCGTAGACAGATTGAGAAAAGAGGGGCAAAGGAGAGGGACGAGGGGAAAGGATAGGTGGTGGCGTGAGAGTAAGTGAAGGGGAAAAAATGCGAAGTGAGCCATTTGTCTCACGAGAGGAAAGGTCTCTGTGTTGTATATTGGTGAGATTGCTCTGGAGAGAGAGAGAGAGAGAGAGAGAGAGAGAGAGAGAGAGAGAGAAAGAGAGAGAGAGAGAGGGGGAGGGAAGGGGGAGGGAGGGAAGGGAAGAAAGGGGGAAGGGGGGAGGGGAGAGAGGGAAGGGAGAGGGGGGAAGGGGGGAGAGAGAGGAGAGAGAGAGAAGAAGAGAGAAAAGGGGAAAGAGAGAGGGGAGAGAGAGAGAGAGAGAGAGAGAGAGAGAGAGAGAGAGGGGGGAGGGAGGGAGGGAGGGGGGGAAGATAGCGAAGAGAGAGGAGACAGAAGAGAAGAGAAGAGCAGAGAAGAGAAGAGAAGGGAAATGAGAGAGTCCAAGTCAAAGCGGTACAGAGAGGCCCCATATGTTCTGACCAGCCTTGTTAACGAAATCCACACTGAGCGATGGGACAGAACGAAGTTATCGTGAACACTGAACAAAAAGACGAAGAACAAAACAGGATTACTACTCAGGGATAAGTATCGTCGGTTCCCATGAGACAATTTCTCCCTCCCTCCTACCCCTCCTCCCCCCTCTCACATCTTCCCTCCTACCCCTCCTCCCCCTCTCACCCCTTTCCCCCCTCCCCCCTCCCCTCTTTCCCCCCCCCCCCTCTCCCTTTTCCCCCCCTCCCCCCCCACCTCCCTTCCCCCCCCCCCCCCCCCCCCACCCCCCTCCCCCCTCCTCACCCCCCTCCCCCCCTTTTTCCCCTTCCTCCCCTCCTTTCCCCTCTTCTCCCCCTCCCCTCTCCCCTCCTACCCCCTCCTTCCATCCAGCTGCTGCTTACCCCCTCCACCTCCCACCCCCCAGGGCTGGTAACAGTAAATCGAAACCACGTGACTTGCCTTTTTTCTCGTCTCTCTTTTCAATCAGGCGCTATAAATAAGATTGAATCCTCGGAAGCATAAAGAAAGAAACAATGTTAATACATTTCTTCGTAGTTGCCATCAGAAGGTAAAGAGACCACTTTGCTTTTCCAAAAAACGGAAAACCAAATTTTT
>NC_051399.1:35251678-35256985 GCF_015228065.2 Penaeus monodon
TTTTTTTTTTATTTCAATTTTTTTATTTTTTTCATTTTTTTTTTTGGGGGCCCATCTTTCCGGTTTTTTTTCCCCGCTCATGATAAGATGATGAAAAAAGGCCGAGAAAAAAACCCCGTTCTCCCCGCCTTTTTTCACTGAACGGAATTTCACACCCCTTTTGGCTCTTGCCTGGGCTTTTTTGGCGACAAGGACAACCCATGACGTTTGGGAGTTTTTTAAGTGGCGCCAAAATCATTATTTATTTTGTTTAAAAAACCTTTTTTTCTATTGGTTTCAAAATGCTTTTTTTGTAAGGATCTCGGACTTTTCAGGTTGGGGTGGGAATTCCGGAAGTGGGGGATATGAACAAGTAATAAAACTCGGGGAAAAGAAAAGGGGGCCCCTTTTTTTTTCCCTTTCTCCCCTCCGCCTTTTTTTTTTTCCATTCGTCGGGAAATGACCCGGGTGGGGACCAAGACGCACTTTCCGCCCTCACGGAAACCAGGGGGCTTGATTTCGGCGGGGGCGCGGTCTCGTCGAGGGCCCTTCTTGGGGGGAATTCCCCACGCCGGGGGGACCTCATTTTTACCGGGAAATTTCCCCGGGCGGGGGGGGGGGGGGGGGCAAAACGTACGAAAGGTGTTGGTTCTTTCGTGATGTCTTCTTTAACTGGGGGATTACGGTGGGGGGCCAGTGGGAGGGCTTGGACAGGAGGAAAAAGGGAGAGAGAGAGAGAGAAAGAGAGGAAGAGAGAAGGGGGGAGGGGGGGAGAGAGGAAGGAAGGATTTGGAGAGGGAAGAGAGGGGGAGAGAGAGGGGGAAGTAAACAGACGGTGATTTTGGAAAAGGGAAAATGGACAACTAAAAAGGGGGGGAACAGGCAAAAAGTCAAAAAAGAATGTAAAAAGGCAAAGGAAAGAGACATAAAAAGCCCCCCCCTCGGGAAAAACGAAAAGCGGGCTGGAAAGTGCCCCGTGCGTGGAAATAAGGCTCAGGGCGGGCTCCCAACTTGGGAAAGGCTTTGGGGCTCCCACGGGGGGCCCGGCGGTCGTGGGGGCGTGGTGCATGGGGGCCCCCGTGCGGGCGGGGGGGCGGGTAGCGGGGTGGCCGTAGAGGAAGGGGTTTTCTCACAGGGATTTGGTAAAGTTAAAAAGGTTTAATGGGTGTTCGTAAACTTGTTTTTTTTTTTGGGCGGGCCCTTTTTTTTTTTAGTGCTCTCAAGGACTTTTTGGTCGGCTTGGGACGGGGAAAAGAACGGTTTTTTTTAACCGGGGGCTTAGATGGCCCCGGGGGGTTTGGGAGGATTTTTTTCCCAAAAAAGGGTTTTTTTCCCATTTTCTTTTTTTCTTTCTTCTTTTCTTTAAGTGGTGACTTTGAAATAAATGTGAACGATTGTTCATCGTTTTTTTTTTTTAGTGTGTGTTCCGTCTCTTTAATCTATAGGCGGCAATTCCATCCCCTTCCTTGTTAGTCTCTCTTGCAGTGGGGGTAAAGAGCAATGCACTGGTTTTACACCTTCCTCAAGAGCGTTTCCCGCACGACTTTTCAAAGAAAAGAACCAAAAGCTTTAAGAGCCATAGAATCCTTTTCCCCCTTAACACACCACACGCAATTACACAACACACTCCCCTCTTCTCTCTCTCCCACACAACACAACACACACACACACACACGTAAACACAGCCTGAACAAGAAAATCGGTCCCTCACCCCTTTTTCCCCGAATCTCTAAAATCCATCAACATCACACCGGCGAGAGAAGCCATGTTAATCCCCCTTGCCTCAGGAGAGTTTGTTAGCGTCCCCTCCCGCCCTGGGCACCTCTCCCGGACGCTGCTCACTCGCCCTCCAAGATGGACTTCAGGAAAGGGGAAAAAAAGGGTATGTGTGGTTTTAGGTAGGGGGGCAAGGGTGGGTGGGCGTGGGTTAAGGGAAAGGGCAAGGGTTTTATGGGGGGTATGTGGGGTTAGGGTAAGGGGGTAAGGATGGTAAATGAGGAGTAAGGGTATGGGGTTCAAGGGGTGTATGTGAGGTTAAAAGGTATGGAGTAAAGGGGAGGGGGGGGTAGGGTATGTTGCGGAAAGGAAGGTAAGGAGAAAGGGGGGGGGGTGTAATGAGGCAGGGGTAAAGGGGCAAGGGGCAAGTAGGTAGGTTTGGGGCAGAGGAGGAAGCACTCAATGAATGAGGAATGTGGGCGTAACCTTGCAGGGCCTGGAAATGACCATGGGAATACGGATGAGGATGTTAGTCATCTGTAAGTTTTTACTTCATTCTAGGAAGACTCGAGTAAGAAACAGAAATTTATTTGTGGAGTGAGTAAGAGTAGCCTTGGGGTTAAACCAAAAGCCTTCATTATGCATTGGACACAACCATAAACGTCTTGATTTTTGGTAGCTGAAACTTTGGGGGCTTTATTCTTGTTACTTTACAAAATATCATGAAGTCTAGATTATTTAAAGTGGAGGAAGGTTTCAGGTGGGAAATTAGCCTAGGGTTTTACGTGCCAAATTTATGCAAAAACGTGTGTATGGTGTGTGTGTTCTGTGGTTGCGTCGTGTGTCCCCGTTTGTGTGCAGTGAGCAGTGTATCCCAAAGTTGCTTAATGAGACTGACAAATTGCCTGCGAGCCGGCCAAAGGCTCTCTCAATACCACGGCACATTGTTCGGATTTTTGTTGTCTTTTTAGAAAACCCGCCGAAAAGTAAAATCTGCTTCAGGTTTATTTGCTGTTAGTTAGTTTAATGCCCGATGGCGAGTTGAGGTTCGTGCAATCAACCACAGCGCACGCACATTTTTAACCCACGAAAAAACCCAGATATTTCTTTTTCCACTCTGCAATTTTGCACGAGCTCATGGCCCGATCGCCTTGCCAATTTTGCATTAATTGGGGTCCCCTCTTAGGGCAACCCTGTTCTACCATTTTTCACGCCCCCCGAAAGGTCATTGTCCTTTTAATCCTCCGCCACCTCCTCCTCGGCAATCCCTCCCCATCCTTCCCCCATTCATCCACTTTTCCTTACGAATCCTCCATTTTCTCTTTCGGGCCTTTTCCCTTAGGATAAAAACCGGGAGCGTTTTCCCTGCCCGCCTTCTCCTCCTGCCCCGCGACCCGTGAGGAATTTGGTTCTTATGCATTGCGGCCGGCATAAGGGGGAAGGACTGGGGCGCAGCGGGTTGGTACACCCCGCTTCTTGGTGGACGAGGGGTTTTTTTCTGTCTCCTCTGCGCGAAACTGCGAGGACTCCGCGGCCGGCAATGTTTTTTGAACCGTCCTCCCTCCCCCCCTTCCCGCCTCCCCCCAAAACCAACAAACCTCCTATTTTTTTTGGCCCTAGAAGTGGACAGGGTCACTTCCCATCCCTTCTTTCCTTCCTCTTTCTCCCTCTTCCTCTTCCTCTTCTACCTCCTCTCTCCTCCTTCCTCCTCCTCCTCCTCTCATCCCTGCCTCCCCCTCCTCCTCCTCCCTCCTACCCCCTCCCACCCCCTCCCCCTCACCCCCCTCCTCCCTCCCCCTCTCCTACCCCCCCTCCTCCCCAACATAAGCGTACTTCGACAGGACATTTTTTTAAGGGAAATTTCCCTCCTTACCGCCCCAATTGCAATATGTCGTCTCTTGTAGCGGCACGACAATCGAGTTTTTGAACAGAGGACCGTGACTGGATTTTTCTTATTTTTCCCTCTGTTTTTTGCCCTCTTTCTTTTATGCATCCTTTAGAAAGGGATGAATATTTGTCCGTATGGGTGTTTTTGGGTTTATGAATTAATGAGATTGTTTGTTTCCTGTGCGATCACCGTGTTGGTATTTTTGGGAGTAGGCAATCAGCGGTGAGAGGGGAGGAGAGGGGGAGAGGGAAAGGGGAGAGGGAGAGGGGAGAGGAAAGAACACAGACAGAGACAGACAGATCAGACAAGAAAAGAAATCTCACCATAAAACATGGAAAAATGCACAATATCCCTCTCCGTCTCTACTCTTTTTTTTTTCCTCCTTTACTTACATGAGTCTGCCTCTTCACGCCCACCCTACCCCCGCCCCCCGCCCCCCACTCTTTTTGTTTAATTTTGGGTGTGTTGGTGGTGTGTGTGTGTGTGTGTGTGTGTGTGTGTGTGTGTGTTTGTGGTGTTTTGGTGTGTGGGTGGGGTGTGTGGTTGTGTGGTGTATGTATGTGTGTATATATATATATATATATATATTTATATATATATATATTATATATATATATATATATATAATATATATATATAGATATATATTATATATATTTACTTAAGAGGGAACAGATGATTGTCTTTTCCTCATTTTTTTCTTCTTCTTCTTCACCATCATCACCTTCCCCTTTTTCCTCACCACGTTTCTCCTTCCTGTTTTCTTAGGCCGGAGGTTGAGTTCGCCCTCACAACAGCTGGCGCAAAGAAGAGAGAGAAAAAAAAAGGGGGAAGCAGGGTGGCTACAGGTGGCTTTCAAGGCCGACGCTGAATAGTCTAGATCTTGACCAACATTTCCCCCTTCAACGGTCGCCCGCAATGTTTTTAGTGGTTGTCAGCTGATCACAACGGCCGCCCAGCAAAGCTTTTTAGTGTTGTCAAGTGTGTCCAGCTGATTTCACGCTTGAGGCGGCCCGAAACAGCCCACAACATAACTGGGGATTCCCTGAAAAAAACATGACTGAAGAGACGCGTTTAAGATGAAGACGGCGTTTTTCTCTTTTTTCTTCTGCTTCGTTTTTGTTCATTCTTTTTGTTTACCTTTTCCGTTCACTCCCCCGTCAAAGAGGAGGAAAAAATAATTATTATAATAAAGAATGTTTTGTAATACTAATTTGATGTAACAATAATGAAGAATAAGAATTTTTTTTATACCATATATTTGTATAACTTGTAGGAATAAGAAACCGGTCATAATCACCAAGCAGTTCTCATGCAAAATTTCTATTTATATATACGAAGTTTAATGGCAGTTGACAAGGTCTCTCTGTCTCTGTCTCCTCTCTGCTTCTCTCTCTCTCTCTCTCTCTCTCTCTCTCTCTCCTCTCTCTTCCTTCTCTCTCTCTCTCTCCTCTCTTCTCTCTCTCTTCTCTCTCTCTTCGATTCTCCAAAGTCCGACTCGAAAATACTATATAATCAACGGTGTTGGGGAATAAGAAAAATAGAGAAAGAAATAGAAAGAGAGAAAGAGATGAATGGAGGAGAAGGAGAAAAGAAGGGGACGAGGAGGGAGGAAGAAGAAGAGGAAAAGATGGAATGTCTAATTTAGACATTTAGGTAGTAAAACAATATTGGAGGGGTAGATAGGGAGAAAGAGTAAGGGGGGGAACGAAGGAGAGAAGGAG
>NC_051399.1:35272085-35287085 GCF_015228065.2 Penaeus monodon
TTTCAATTAAAACAAATATATAAGTAGACTGTCTAATTCCAAAACCGGGAAGTACATCCTTCTCCTCCTCCTCCTCCTTCTCCTCCTCCTTCTTCTTCTTCTTCTTCTTCTTCTTCTTCTTCTCCTCCTCCTCCTCCTCTCCTCCTCCTCCTCCTCCTCCTCCCTCTCCTCCCTCCCCTCCTCCTCCTCCTCCTCCTTCTCCCCCACCCCTTCCCCACCCCCTCCCCACCCCCCTCCCCCTCTCTCCTCCCCCACCCTCTCTCAATGACGTACTCCGGATTGGCATGCAGGATAAGAAGAATCTCTAAAGCGTCAAGTGGGAACGAACCGAAGAAGAAAAAGAGTATTTACGTTACATCTCTCAGCTACTACCCAAAATCCGCCTCAGTTGGAGAGGGATGAGGTTGGGCACTGGCGTAGGGGGAGGGGGTGGGTGAGGGGTTGGTGGAAAGGAGGGTAGGGTGGGCAGGGTGGCAGGGAGAGTAGCGTGGGTGGTCGAAGGGAGCAAGGGGGTAGGGTGGTTGGCCGTCGAGGTGTATGGTAGCGGAAAAGTGTGGTACGTGGTCGGTCTAAGAATGGCAGGGCTGGTCGGTAGGACGGTGGAGGTTGATGATAGGATGGTAGGATGGTAGGGGAGGCGAACAGAGGCGGGCGGTATGACGAAATGGAGGTCAGGGAGAAGAATGTGTCCTACCGGAACTCCATGAAATCCGAAACACTCGAGGAACCCGGGTTTTTTTTTACGCCCTCACATCTCCGAGACGCTCGTTCGCCACGCCCCCACGCAGACTTTCTACCGCGTCGATGATGTATGTGTGGGCGGCCCCTGGTGCTGATAAGACCTATCGGCAGACGAATTTCCCCAAATGGCATTTACAAGTAGGCAAATTACACGTCATCGTCAGAAGAGCGCGGTAATGCTAAGTGGTATTTTCTGATAGTGCTTATCGGCGGCGCATTACCATCTAGTCTTGCGCGCCGTTACTCTCTTGTTTTCGTTGTACTTGAGGCTTGTTTAACGAGGGAGGATGAAGATAAACTGAAAGTCATGGCGACCGGCGATGCTCCTCCTGACACACGATTAGTTGATGCGAGTTCACTGTTGGTATTACATCGAAAATGAAGAGCGATTACGTTTTCTTTTCTTTCCTTCGTCCTTTGAGAATACGAGACGCCAGAGAACTTGATCGAGGAACCCCTCATTACGAGTGCTAATCCTCGTCATGTGAAGTGGTATCCTCCTAATAAAAGTTGAAAGAGCTGAACCAAGGGCGAGAGTTGAAGTAGGGTGAAAGTTGAAGCAAGAACGAGAGATAAAGTAAGAGCAAGGGCTAAGGACGAGAGCTGAAGCAAAGGGCGAGAGATAAAGCAAGGACGAGAGTCGAGTGCATGAGAGAAACAGAGAGAGAGAGAGAGAGAGAGAGGAGAGAAGGAGAGAGGAGAGAGAGGAGAGAGAGAGAGAGAGAGAGAGAGAGAGAGAGAGAAGGGAGAGAGAGAGAGAGAGAGAGAGAGAGAGAGAGAGAGAGAGAGAGAGAGAGAGAGAGAGGAGAAGAGAGAGCAAAGGACGAGATCTGAAGCAAATTAGGAGAGTTGAAGCAAGGACGCACCATACAGAAATGGATAACCACGACCACTTTATAATCCCCTGGCCTCCCGTGCTAATTGGATAAACACACGCGCATTACCCGGCCGGCGGATAAATCTACACAAAAAACTTTTATTAGTGATGTCCGCTGCGTGCGATCCGCGGGAAGGGGAACAAGGACGTACGAGAGAGAGAGAGAGAGAGAGAGAGAGAGAGAGAGAGAGAGAGAGAGAGAGAGAGAGAGAGAGAGAGAGAGAGAGAGAGAGAGAGAGAGAGAGAGAGAGAGAGAGAGAGACTTATGTCATGAAATGAACCCTTTCTCAATGAACTCTCTACATGGTATGTCTGTCTCGTGACCTTCGGTATGTTTGCTGTCTGGGAAATAAATTTATTCATTAGCTTTACTCATCTGATTGTGTTCCCTTACGTATCTATACAAAATGCATTTTCATTCAAAAAATATTTTCGTAATGATTCGTAAAGATTTAGCATAACGAAAATATATTTCCAACTAATATTGTAAAAAAAAAATAATAAGATGAATAATTAAAACGACATAAAGAACTCTTCAAAACAAAAGATTCTTTAACAGGAGGGGAAAAATGTGTAATAGACCCTGACAGTTTCCCCTTTTTGACCTAATTGTAAACACGTCCTCGTCTCGCCACCTCCGCCCACGCTGCCCTCGCCCCGCCCACGCCCGCATCCCCACGGGCGTCGGCGAGGGGAGAGAGTAAGGGGAAAGGGTGAGGGGAAAGGAGCGTAGGAGAAAAGGGGCGATGAGGTAGGTGGACCTTGAGTTGGGGGCCCGAGAGAGAGGAGGGGGAGACAGGGTTGATAAAAGAGGGGGGAAGGAGGAGGGGGGTGGAGGCGTGACACCGTTTTAAGTCCTAAATGAGAGTCCTCAGTAGGATCTTAAGAATGGGTCTCGAAGGAGGTTCTCCGCAGGTCGGGAACAAGGGCGTCTTTGAGGGCCCGACGCCGAGCACGTTCGCGAGGGATCAAGGGTGGGGGTGGGCGAGGGGGGGAAGGGTTGAAATGGAAAGGAATGGGGAGGGGGGGGGGGTTAATGGAAAGGGGGTGGGGGAAGGAGGGTAATGGGAGGGAGGGCGGAGGGAAGGAGAGTAACGAAACGGGGGTTGGAAGGAAAAGGGTAATGGAAAAGGAGGGTGGGGAAAGGGAGAGGGAGGGGAGGGGGGTGAAGGGAAGCGGTAAAGGGAGAGGCTGGGATGAAGTGAGATGGGATAAGGGGATAGGAGAAAGGCCGAAGGGAATATTGACGGGGAAAATTAGATAACACGGCCAAACGCACGAGGCAAGGGAGAAGGAAAGGAAAAAAAAAAAGAATAAGGGAAAAGGGAGGAATAAAGAGGGGGAGAAAGAGATGGGAAGGATGAGGAGGAGAGATGAGGGAGATAGGAGGGAGGGGAAGGGAAAGAGAATAGGGAAGGGGGGAAGGGGGAGGGAGGGAGTCATGTCTGGCTGCTTATCTGTGCCGGAAGGTCTCGTGCGTGAATGTTTATTTGTGTTACTCCTCTAAGTTTTTTTGTTTTTAACCCTTTCTCTTTTTCTAGGTCAGTGGCGAAGGGCGGGGTTGGGGAGGGAGGGAGGCGTAAAGGTAACCGGAGAAGAAGAGAAGAAAGAAGACAACAGGATAAGCGAAGGAGGCAAGGCAGAAAAAAAAAAAACTACGAGGCCGTTGTTTCTCCTGTGTATCTTCAACAAACGGAACCTACTTCAAATTGCCGCGCTCTCATTCTTTCTCATCAGCGATCATCAAGGCTCATTTTCACACTCCCCCCCATCTCCCCCCTCCTCCTTTAATTCCATCCCCAACCCTTGTCCCTTCCTTCTTTTTCTCCCTCACATCCCTTCCTACCTCTAAACCCACTCTCCCCCTCAAACCCCACTCTCCTCCCTCCTCCTCCCTCACAACCCACTCCCCCTTTCCCTCTTCCACTCCCTCCTCCTCCCTCTCAACCCACTCTCCCCTCCCTCACCCCCCCACCCACACCCCTTCCCTCTTCTTCTCCCTCCCCCTCTTTCAACTAACTACTCTTCCTCCCCCTCCTTACCCCCTCCCCCCCTCCCCAGTCCGCACACAGTCCGCACTTAAGACGTTCCTAAGTGTCGTATTATTTCGCCTTGGCATAAAACCTTCCCCTCACACGCTCCTCCAGTTTGCCTCCTCATTACAGCGTAAAATATGCTCTTGTTTACATAAGATTACCTTCTCTTTCCTCACTACATCTGCGTCTTTCTTTCTCCTTGTCAACCCTTGCCATCTGTGGTCCTTACGCCCATATGGGAGGGAAGGGAAGGGAAGGGAGGGAAAGGAGGAGGGAAGGACAGATGCTGAGGAGGAGGGTAGGAGGAAGAAGATGTTGCGGGCGAGGCACACGGGAAAACTATGGGTGTTTGTGAGCATTTGTGTGTGTGAGTGCGAGATAGATAGATAGATAGATAGATAGAGAGAGAGGAGTGAATGAGTGAGATAGATAGATAGATAGATAGATAGATAGATAGATAGATAGATAGATGGATAGATACACAGATAGATAGAGTGTTGATGAAGAAGAAGCAGAAAAAGAAACATCAGTAAAAGAAGATTAAAAGAAGGAGGAGCAGAAGAAGAAGAAGAAGAAGAAGAAGAAGAAGAAGCAGAAAGAAGCAGAATCAGCCTCAACTTGCCCTCGCTCTTCATAAGCTCGAGTACTCCTCCCTCCCTCCCTCCCTCTCCACCCCCGCCCACTCACCCCGCGGCCATAACTCCGCGTAACGAGACATCGCCGTCAACCCTAAGCTCACGTAACAAATTCGAGGTCGTGATTCCCGTGACGCCGTAACGGGGCGGAGCTCGAAGCGCAACCGGAAGTAAAATTGAACGCGCTCTCTCTCATACATACATACATACATACATACATACATACATACTTACTAACTTACACACACACACACACATTTCTCTCTCTCACACACATTTCTCTCTTTCTTTCTTTCTTTCTTTCTTTCTTTTTTCTCTCTCTCTCTCCCTCTCTTTGGCGAATGCGAAAAGGGAAGTAGGGGAAAATGTAGATTGACACCGTAAAAGTGTTGGATAACAGGGAGCTATGCGTTAGTGTGTGTTTGTGGGAGGAAGGGAGGAAGAGAGAGGAAAAGAGAGGAAGAGCAAGAGTGTGCGGGAAGAGGGGGAGTGGAAGACGGCGCTGGAGAGGGAGTGAGGGAGTGAGTGAAGGAAGGAGGGAGGGGGAGGGAGGGAGGGAGAGGAGGGAGGGAGAGAGAGAGAGAGAGAGAGAGAGAGAGAGAGAGAGAGAGAGAGAGAGACAAGAGAGAGAGGGAGGGAGGGAGAGAGAGAGAGGAGAGAGAGAGAGAGAAGAGAGAGAGAGAGAGAGAGAGAGAGAGAGAGAGAGAGAGAGAGAGAGAGAGAGCGAGAGAGAGAGGAACAAGCAAGAGGAACAGCCGTAGCCTAGGCAATCCGTCCTCGTGTAAACATAATAGTCTGCGGCGGCGACAGCGAGGGTGCTTCACGAGGGGTCTATGACAACCCTTTCCTCGCATTTCCTCTTAGACCCCATTCTCCCCTCGCCCCTTTTCCCTTATATCTTTACCCATTCTCCTTATATTTTCTCGTTTTTCATCTCTCGTTCCACCATTTCTCTTCTTTCGTCTTCCGTCTCCTGCTCTTTTATTTCTAATTTTCTCTTTCTCCCCTCTTCCCTCTTCGCTTCTCCCCTCCTCCCCTCTGCCTCCTTTCCTTCTCACCTTTTCTTGTCTTCCATCTATACTACTTATCCATCATCCTCCCTCATACCTCCCCCCCCCCTCAACTAAATGAACCATACCCTTTCCTCTCTCTTCCTCTACCTTTCCCTCTCTCCTCTATTCCCCCTTCGTCATCCTTTACCTCTCCCCTCTTCTCCCTCTTTTTCGCCCTCTCCCTCTCCCATCTCCTCCCCTCTTCTCCCTCACACTTTCCCTCTCCCCTCTTCTCCCTCTTCTTCACCCTCTCCCTCTCCCATCTCCTCTCCTTCACATCTTCCCACTCCTCTCTTCTCCTTCTTCTTCACCCTCTCCCTCTCCCATCTCCTCCCTCCCCTCTTCTCCCTCACACTTTCCCTCTCCCCTCTTCTCCCCCCAATATAAATTTTAATCAAGACTTGCACACATTCTGACACTGCGCGACAACGAAGATGTGATATGATAATTTCACGCAGAAGTGGAGGAGGGGAAAAATGAGTTTATTGGCTACGGTAAAGCGAGAGGGGGAGGGATGGGTGGGGGGGGGGGGGTAGAGGAGGTCGGGTGATTGTTACGGTGGTGGTGATGATGACGAATGATCGATGATGGTGGTGATGATGATAACGAATGATTGATGGTTAACAATGATAACGATGACGATAAAGACGGCAATGATGACCACAATAATAATAATAATAATAATAATAATAATAATAATAATAATAATAACAAAAATCCACAATCCCGTTCATAATACATAAATAACCCTTCCACACAAACCTGTTTATGAAACCTACACGCAATTACGGATCCAAACATAGCAGAAGCGAAGTATTAAGCTAAATGGCTGAACAAAAAAATAAACGAATTCACGTGCGCAGCCACTTTCCCAGAGGCTGCAAGACCGCACAATCAAGGGAATAGGCCTGGCTGGACGCTATTCATTAGGCCTAGTAATTATGACGGAGCCGCAGCAACCACACCCGAAGCCACAGTCACTCGTTAACTCCCTGCCCCCCCCCCCCCCGAACAACCCCTTTCCCTCACCTCCATCCCCCACCCCCCTCTTCTCTTTACCTCTCTCCATTCCATGCTCTTCCCCTCACTCCTCACCCCCATCTTCCCCTCACCTCTTCCCCCCATCCCCTTACCTCCCCCCTCCCTCCACCCTCTTCCCTCACCTCTCCCCTGTTCTCTACTCCCTCCATCTCCCCCCCCCCATCACCTTCTCCCCTTTCCCACTCCCTTATCCCCCTCTCCCCTCTTTCCCTCTTTCCCCATCCCCTTCTCTTCCCCTCTCCTCACACGCCATAAAAATATCAACTACAGATTTGGCGTTTTTGGAAAGGATTTTTTTTATATATATGTATATAATGGTCTTTTTTTTGTGAAAAAAAGCTGACCTTTTTTGGTCTTCCATATCCTGTCACGTCGGATTTTCCTGTCCCCTATACCAATCCTCATCCCCCCTCCCCCTGTCCCCCATCTCCTCCTATCCTATCCCCTTCCCCCTCCCCCTCCCCAATCCCCCTCCTCCCCCTCCCCAATGCCCCTACTTAGGTGCCATGTTTCCTGCTCCGTCTCCTATCTCTGAATCCTGTTCCCCTTGTCTCCGTGATGGTCCTCCTTTTTCTCTGCACGATGTTTTATATTCTCTGTCTGTCTGTCTGTCTCTTTCTCTTTCTCTTCTCTCTCTCTCTCTCTCTTTCTCTTTATCTCTTCTCTCTACTCTCTCTCTCTCTCTCTCTCTCTCTCTCTCTCTCTCTCTCTCCCTCTCCCTATCTACCTATTACTGTGTGTGTGTGTGTGTGTCTCTCCCTCTAGTTCCCGGTCCTCTTTATATCTCGTTTTTATCACTCCTTGCCCTCTTCTTAACTTTTCAGTCCTCAATTCCTCCATTTCCTCCGTTCTATCTTTATAGACTCTCTTCATTTACCTCTCTCGATCGTTTTTCTTCTGCCCCATTCCCTCGTTTCCTAACTTCCTTTTTCTTTCTTTTTTCTTATATCCATCCTCCTCTTTCCCTCATGTCTCCTAACCTCCCTTTCTTCATTTTCTCTTCACAATCATTCCTTTTTTCCTCTCCCTTCCTTCGTCTTCTAACTTTCTTTCCACCTTCCGCCACCATACCTACTCTTCGACATTCTTCTTTTCCTTCCATCTCCTTCTTCCACATTTCCTCATCTTCCTAACCTCTTCTCATTCCTTCCTCTTCACCATCTTTCTTCTTCCATCCTTTTCGACCTTCTCCTTCCTTCTCCTCTTCCTTTCCTCAGCTTCCTAACCCTCTTTTCTCCATTCCTCTTTCTCCTCCATCCCTTCTCCTCCCCTTCTTCAAAAGCCCTCTCCCTTCTCTCTCCTCTTGCTCACCTCCTCTCTTTCCACTCTCTCTCTCTCTCTCTCTCTCTCTCTCTCTCTCTCTCTCTCTCTCTCTCTCTCTCTCTCTCTCTCTCTCTCTCTCTCTCTCTCTCTCTCTCCTCTGCCTCAGCGCATCCGCAAGACGACCTGTTAAACGAGGTCGTTAATCATTTACGAACCTCTTATCCCGGGTTCGTATCATTCCCCTCACCCCCCTCACCCCCCCATTGGCTCTCACACCTTAATCTTGAAGGTGTCCATCCATTCCCCCTCCCCCTCCCCTTCATCTCCCTTCTGTAAGCCAACTTTCTTCCTTTCTTTCCATTTATTAACTATCCCCTCCCCCTCCTGTTCTTCAGTTCAATCGGAAACCCCCAACCCCCCCCCCTCCCGCTGGGTTTCCTCTCTTTAACCACTTCAAACTAAACTTCTTTCGATCTAATAGAAACAAGGTCCCCTTCTCTTCCTCTTCTTTCGTTCTCCTCTCACTCTCTTTTCCACCTTCTTTTCTTCCTTCTTCCCCCTTTCTTCCTCCTCTTCTTCTTCTTTTTCCTCCTCTGCCTATCTTTCTCACCCCTTCACCCTCCCTCCCTTCCTCATTCCCTTCCTCCCTATCCCCCCTCCCCCTTTTCTCTCCTTCAAGCTCTCCTCCTCCTTCTCTTTTTTCCCCCTCTCCTTCCCCTCCCCCCCTCTCCTTCCCCTCTCTCTCTCTCTCCCCTCTACACGTCTCAACCTCATCTCCTACCTTCTCATACGTGTTTTACGGCGCGTTTCCCCTCAGTCACCGACGTAGCGGCCGATCCCTTGGCTTTTTTTAATGGCTCAGCTGATCATTTTTCACACTGAAAAACTTAATGTCCGTTCGACGTTTCGGTTTTGATGGCTCCTCTTATTCTTTTCTCTTATGGCCGTTTTTTTTTTCTCTCTCTCTATTTGGGGGAAGGGTTGCGGGACAAATACTTACATGTCGGTAGACTTACAAAAAAATGGTTTGTTAATATATGATAGTAGGTAGATAGATAAATAAAATTTATGATTTTTTTTTTTCAAATGGCTACACGTCGTTAAGAAACAGTAGTGCAGTAGCAAATAACAAACAAGAAAATAATCACACAGCACAGCAGAGATAAAAAAAAAACATCGCTTGTTACATTACAACCCTCTCGCACCACCTAAATGTTAAAAGAATCACCGCCACTAACATCATAACATGCTCCCCTCGGCGCCGTCACCATCTGCAGCCTCACCATCACCAACGCCATCCATCCTATCACCATCCTCTCTATCTCGATCCTTCGCGGTCGTCTATCCCCTCTTTTCTCCTCTCCTCCCTTCAGCCTTCCTCTTCCTCCTCCTACTCCCTAATTCTCCTTCTCCTTCTCCTTTTCCTTCTTCTTCTTCTCCTCCTCCTCCTCCTTCTCTTGCTTCTTCTTTCTTTCTTTCTTTCCTTCTTCTTCTTCCTCTTCTTCTTCTTCTTCTTCTTCTTCTTCCTTCTTCTTCTTCTCTTTCTCCTCCTTCCTCTTCCCCCTTCCCTCCCCCTGTCCTCCCTACAGCTGCAAGATGCCCGAGGAGTGTTGGGTGTCGGGGGGGGGGGGGAGTGAGAGTGAGAGGAAGAAAGATAGAAATAGAGAGGGAAGAGGGGAGCGAGAGAGAGAGAGAGGGGGGAGGGAGGAGGGAGCCGTCAACCAGATGCTCTTGTTTCGGATTGCATGATTCACGCCGCGCGAATAGTAACAGCGGAGGACAGATAGGAAGATAAAGGAAGGAAGAACAGAGGGAGATGGATGAGAGGGAGAAAAGAAGAGGAGAAAGAGACAAAAAAAAAAGAGGGCGATAAAGAAAATGATGAAGATAAGGAGTTGCAAGAGAATATAGAATAGAGAGAAGAATGAGAAACAGGGAAGGAAAAGGAGGAAGAGGAGAAGAATGAGCAAGAGGAGTGTGTGTGCGTTAGCGTGTATGGTCATCGTGGTAATTATGCTCTCAGGTGGTCGTTTGTTGTTAACACGAGTGATGACTGTGATTGATGATGAGTTATTGACGATTTATGATGATAATGATATGATGATGATGATGATGATGATGATGATGATGATGATGATGATGATGATGATGATGATGATGATGATGATGATGATGATGATGAAGATGATGATGATAATGATGATGATGATGGTGATAATGATGATGATAAGGGTGATTGTAACGACGACGATGAAGACAACGAAAAGGAGAAAGGAAATAACAGGAAGTAGTGGCGAAGGAAAGAAAAGCAAGAGGAAGGTTTACCTTGTTATTACTAATCCTAGTCTTGTTATCGACCCCATCATTACCGACGATAATATTATCATTACTATTATTCTTGTCCTTATTGTCTCGTGTCATTCGCACTCTGCTTTATCGCTTCCTCCTCTATCTCCCGCTATCTCTACCCGTCAACCGTCGCCACAGAAGCAGCTGTGCGGTCGCCAAATTAATTACAAGAGTAGCCCAAGTAATGGTGTAGGTTTACGGCGCCTGCAGAAAGGGCTGGCGAAGAATGCACGCTCAGTATTTCTAGTGCTGTTGCTGTTGTTGTTATTGGTGGTGGTTGCTGTTGTTACTGATGTTGTTTTTTATTGCTGTTGTCATTGATGTTGGTTGTTATTGATGTTTATGTTGTTCTTGGAGTTATTCATGACATGGACGCTAGCTTTGGATAGAATGAAAAGTCAGCATTCCTGTTGTTCTTGATAACGTTACTGTAATGATTAAGTTTTGGTGACACCGAGAGCAAAGTGAGTATTTTTGTTACTAATATCGACCTTGTTTGTCGTCTGCTGTTGTTATTTAGTCCTTACATCAGAAATATATATCTAACCGAGAGCTGGTATGTGGTAAAAATAAAATCCTACCAAGGTCTTCGTATGGTGGTAGAAGTGGTAGGAGTGACAATGGTAGCAGAGGCTGTCACTTTTTGACGAACGAACACATGGCTTTATACATGACAGAAGGTACCGTTATAAAAAGGTTTAAAAATATACACGCCGCTCTGTAAATAACATTTCCCTCGTACAATCGCTGCGTCAATCTATTTATCAAGTATCTTTATTAGAGCCTAAATAAAAAAAAAAAAAAAAAATCAATAACACATCTGTAAACACACACACAAAAAAGCCAGCACAAAGCCACCCGTCGGTCTTCACTTAAACAAACTTTATACAATAAATTACGCCAGTTAGTTCGGCGTAAAATGCATTTTCATGCTAATAATCCCCCGCTACAAAAATTACGCCCGTGTAGAGCCAACGACCGCCCACCGAATGTTCGAGAATAAAGTGGCCGACACAGACCCATTGTGGGGGGTGATGCGCCCTTACCTTGACTGACAGCTTGGGGGGGGGGGGGTAAGGATGGATGGGGGTAAGGATAGGGAGAAGAGGGGTGTAGGGATGCTGAGAGGGGAGTAGGGATGGGTGCAGGGTAGGAATGGAGGGAGAGAGAGAGAGAGAGAGAGAGAGAGAGAGAGAGAGAGAGAGAGAGAGAGAGAGAGAGAGAGAGAGAGAGAGAGAGAGAGAGAGAGAGAGAGAGAGAGAGAGAGAGAAGGAAACGGTAGGGATAGAGAGAAGACAATAATGAGACACGTAGGGATAGACGGAGAAAAGGGAGAAAAAAAGGGTGAAAGGTAGGCAGAAATGAAAGTGGGAGAGCGGAAGGAAAAAAGAGAGGGAAAGAGAGTGACGGCAGAAGGGAAGGAGGAAGGGAAGAGAATGGTAATATGGAAAGAGAAGACAGGAGAGCTGAGACGGTAAGAAGGGAGGAGGGAGTGTCGAGGGAGACAGGGGGAGAGAACGAGGAACGATGTAAACACGAAGAGAATATGGGTGGATAAGCGAGGGGAGAAGGGAGAAGAGGGGAAAAGGGGGAGAAGAGGAGAGAAGAGGGGAGAAGAAGGGGGAAGAGGGGGGAGAGGAAAACGACAGGGGTGGAGACAGCAGGAGAGAGAGTGTTTGACGGAAGGGTCGGCCGAGTGTGACCCTTTCACCCCTACAATACATCCAATAAAGGGGACAATGCGTAAGAGTGTGTGTGTGTGTGTGTGTGTGTGTGTGTGTGTGTGTGTGTGTGTGTGTGTGTGTGTGTGTGTGTGTGTGTGTGTGTGTGTGTGTGTGTGTGTGTGTGCCTGCCTGTGTGATTCAATTTCATATCTAACAAATGAAAATATACATGAATTCAAATTAAATGTCACGCTTGGTAAATGCAACAGCAAGCACACCCGACAGAGAGAGTGGGGGAGAGAGAGAGTGGGGAGAGAGAGAGAGAGAGAGAGAGAGAGAGAGAGAGAGAGAGAGAGAGAGAGAGAGAGAGAGAGAGAGAGAGAGAGAGAGAGAGAGAGAGAGAGAGAGAGAGAGAGAGAGAGAAAAGAGGGTGGAAAAAGAGGAACCCGGTGCTAACAGGAAGCAAAGGTCTTCAACAACGTACAAGTCACCATGACAGGCCCACCCGCTCCCCTTCCCCCCTCTAACCCCATGCTTCCCCCCCCACAAGACAATCACCCCCCTCCACTCCCCCCTTCCCCCCCTTCTCCCCCCTTCCATAACAAAGCCGCAGCGTCCGTCATACGCCCCACAGGACAGCACTCTCCCCTAAAAAATATTACTCAAAAACGATCCTTTCTTCACGTGAGAAATTCTCCCCAACCGGAATAACATTCGGGGAAA
This sequence comes from Penaeus monodon, assembly GCF_015228065.2. Classification (NCBI taxonomy): domain Eukaryota; kingdom Metazoa; phylum Arthropoda; class Malacostraca; order Decapoda; family Penaeidae; genus Penaeus; species Penaeus monodon. The sequence continues at coordinate 35,284,467 of NC_051399.1, forward strand.
AGGGAAAACAAGGGAAAGAAGCACAAGGGGAAAAGATAAAGAAGAGAGAAGAAAGAGAGTGAGAGTGAGGGAGAGTGGGGGAGAGGGAGGGAGGGAGAGGGAGGGAGAGGGAGAGGGAGGAGGGAGAGGGAGAAGAGAGAGAGAGAGAGAGAGAGAGAGAGAGAGAGAGAGAGAGAGAGTGAATCTGGTCACCTTTATCTCCCATTTCACACATAACCCTCAACAGGGAGTGAGAGAAAGAGAGGAGAAAGGAGAAAGAAAAGAAGGACAGAGTAGGGATATGATACAGAGAGAAGGGTAGGATAAAAAGAGAAAGAATGAGGAAGAAGAATACTGATAAAAGGGAGAGGAGAGAGGAGAACGAGAGGCAGAGAAAAGAGAGGACAGGGAGAAGAGAGAGGGTAGGGAGAGGCCTGGGAGAAAGTAGAAGACAGGGAGAGACCTGGAAGAAGGGATATAGGACAGGGAGAGAGACAGGGAGAAGGGAGGGGACAGGGAGAGGCCTATGAGACGAGAGAGGGAAGGCAGAGGGACTTAGAGAAGGGAGGGGACAGGGAGAGGGTCCGGGCGGGCGAGAGAGAGAGAGAGAGAGAAAAAAAAAGAGGCAGTGATTCATTCGGACAAGTTAGGGCATCCGCATCCGACAAAGGCTTCACAAAGGGCTTCACAAAGAGCCTCCGATCCTATCTGATCTGCGGTAGTTACCTCCGCTGGGGTGTCCTATACCCCTGATTGCCATTATTCCATCACACAATCAAAAAGGAGAAGGAAGAGAGAGAGAGAAAAAAAAAATGTATCGAGAGGCGCTACCGAGGAAGGGCAGCGACTCGATTCAATTTATTAGCACTTGAAGGCTTCGCTAATTAATTAATCCCTTCATCCCATTCGAAATAAAAAAAAAGGTATTAATTATAATCGCGGTTAATAGGCTATTAATGAGGCGATTCATACGAATTGAGGTTGCGGGGCTAGATGAAATGTTTATGGGGAGGGGGGTGGGGATAGGAGGGGAAGAGAGAGGGGGGGAGGGAAGGGGAGCGGAAAGGGGAAAGAGGAGGATGGGAGAAGTAGGGAAGAGGGAGGAGTACGAAGAAGAAAGATAGAGAGAGGGGAAGATTGGGTGAAGAGGGAAAGGGGAAGAGAGGAAGAGAGGGAGGAGGTTGCAAGAATAACGGATGAGGGAGGATGGGAGAAGGAAGATAGGGAGAAAGGGAGGAAGGGAGAAGAGGAAGAGACGGAGGGTGGGGGAAGAGAGGGAAGAGTGAATGAGGGGGGATAGGAGGAGGGGGTTAGCAGCTGCTCGGTTATTTATTTTTATCTGTTAGGCAGAACGAGGCAATTTGCGAGAAGGGTGATGCGGACACATACAAGGGAGACACACGAACGGCCGTAAATATCTTCAGAAGAATAACATCTAGATAGAAAGAAAAAGAAAAGAAAGGAAAGAGAGATAACAGACAAATAAGAAAACCAAAAGAATTACAAAATGAAAGGCAAAAAAAAAAATAATAATAATAAAAAATAAAATAAACAAAAATAATAATAATAAAATAAAAATAAAATAAACATTTAATACAAAGACTAAATCAATACACCATCGACCCGGCACACCCGTATCATTTCCTCTTTCCGAATATAAACATCAATCTACAGTCGCTGACGTGATCCACTGGGCAAACATGGGGGGATAAAAAGTTAAGCTGACGAGGAGAAGAAGGAAGGAATTAAGGAGGAATAAAAAAAAAAGAAGGGAGGAATTACAAAATACAATTATGTGAGGGCAGCGTCGGGTGCAAATCCAACGCCGACCAGCTTGTTCACAATGGCGAAATAATGCTCAAAAGTCCATTTTCAAATTACTTCGCCAAAGTGCCATAAAAGAGAGAGTTGCCAAACACCGTGCTCTTTCACCCCTCGCCTCCACCCCCACCCCTCTCCTTCCCTCCCCCCTTCCTTCCCTCCCTTCGCCTCCCCCTTCCTTCCCTCCCTCCCTCCCTCCTTCTCTCCCTCTCTCCCTCCCTTCCCCATCTCTCCCTCCCTTCCTTCTGTCCCTCCTCCACCTTTCTCCCCCCCTCCCCCCTCCATCACATAGGCCCCCACTAAAAATCCTCTTCCCTTTATCCTCGCCGCGCCAGGCCTACCCCCCCCCCCCGTGACCCGCAGCCAGGCACGCAAGGGAAAGGGAGAGAGACGGAAAGGAGGAGGAGGAGGAGGAGGAGGAGGAGGAGGAGGAGGAGGAGGAGGAGGAGGAGGAGGAGGAGGAGGAGGAGGAGGAGAAGAAGAAGATGAAGAAAGAGGAAGAGGAGGAGAAGGAGAATACGAAGAAGAAGGACATGATGAAGGCAGAGGGGAAGGGAGGGTGGGAGGAGGAAGAGACGAAGAGTGAAAAAAAGGGGATGGCAAGGAAGAAGAGGAGAACCCATATAGCTTAAATCACTTCCACAATAATGATAATAAATCCTCCTCCTCCTTCTTCTTCTTCCCCTCTCTCTTTTTTCCTCCTCCCCCCTTTACACACATCCTCTCTTTCGTCTCTCCTCCCCCATTTTCCTCTTGACTGCTCTCCTTCCATCCCTTCAATCTGTCCTCCTCTTGTTCTTCTCTATGTGCTCCTCCCTA
>NC_051399.1:35292085-35322085 GCF_015228065.2 Penaeus monodon
ATATATATGTATATGTATATCTGTGTATATGTATATATACACACATACATACATACATACATACATACATACATACATACACACACAAACACACCCACACACCCACATAGATAGATAGATCCGTGCTATCTCTTTTTCTCGCAACGTGACATTCTGAAACCCGCTTAGCTTCGGACTAGTTCCTCGCAAAGGCCGCCCAACTGGGATCCCAGCGCGAATCTTTATGGCCCCGATGTGAAGGCGCGCTAAGCGGGCCCCAGAGACACGGCCGCGCGGAAATTTAAGGTGCATGAACGTACTCACATCTCTGTTAATGTACACGTGTGTGTGTGTGTGTGTGTGTGTGTGTGTGTGTGTGTGTGTGTGTGTGTGTGTGTGTGTGTGTGTGTGTGTGTGGGGTGAGTGAGTGCGTGCGTGCGTGCGTGCGTGCGTGCGTGTGCGTGTGTGTGCGTGAGGTTTCATGAAAATGAATGAGTGTAAATGTAATTGTTTATGCGTGTGCGTTGGCGTATATGAGCCCGTCCACGCGCGCGTGCGAAAGTGTCAACAATTCATGGAAAATTCATCCCGTCCTCGGGGCAAGGGCCTCAGCCGCTGCAGCGCTTTGCTTAAGACTAAAAATCCTCAAAGATGCGAAATGGCACCGCGCGAGTGAAAGGCCTGTAAAATTCACGAATACAAACAGGTCTCTTTGGGCCGCAGTGAGAAGGCCAAGTAGAAAAAGGTGCCTCCAGCGAGTGCCAGCCTCCTTACCCAAAGCTGCTCTATTTACCCCGGCAGTTTATCCTCATTTCTTTCGGACAAACATCTTTACGAAATAAAAGATGGAAAAAAATGCGGATTCTCTTTGCTCCCCAAATTGGTGAAAGGTTAAGAAGGTCTTGGAAACAGCACTTTGCCTGGCTCCCTTGATCTATTTCGCTGAGGATGCGAAAGAGAATAAAGTTTCACGAAACGAGTTTATAAGACGCATAAAAAATATATGAAGTAGGCATAAACAAAAGATTTATCGAATACGACATCTTGGGCCTCTAAAAGTTTCCCTAATAAAATCAGTGACATTTAACAGCCAATCACACGAGCAGAGAGAGAGGGAGGGAGGGAAACAGAGAGAGATAGAGATAGAGAGAGAGGGAGAGATAGATAGAAAGAAAGAGAGAGAGAGAATGAGAGAGAGAGAGAGAGAGAGAGAGAGAGAGAGAGAGAGAGAGAAGAGAAGAGGAGAGAGAGAGAGAGAGAAGAGAGAGAGAGAGAGAGAGAGAGAGAGAGAGAGAGAGAGAGAGAGAGAGAGGAGAGAGAGAGAGAGAGAGAGAGAGAGACTGTCCATCCATCTATCCATTCACTAAATTTACTTCCTACAAAAAAAAAATATTTTTCACTCTCACAACCTATAGACAATACTTCATATCCCCCTCCCTCTTTACCCATTTCACCTCCATCCCCCCCCCCCCCCAAAAAAAAAAACTCAACCTCAGCCCTCCTTCACACCCCCTTCCCCCCTTCCCCCACCTTAACCCCATCCCCCCTAAAATACACCCATCACCCCTTCCCCCCTTTAAAAGGAGTTACGCCACCAGCCATTCATTAGTCCTCAGGCCTTAATGTCAAGTGGTGGCGACAGTAAACGTCAGGCGGGGGGCGCAAATAGCCTCCAAGAGGTGTTCTGTCCGTCATCCACGAGTCGAGTGGCTACGTGAAAAAAAAAAAAAATAAGAGGAAGAAAGGGGAGGGGGCAATAAGAAGAATGGGAAGGAGGGAATAAGAAGAATGGGAAGGGGGAATAGGAAGAAAGGGGAGGGGGAATAAGAAGAATGGGGAGGAGGGAATAAGAAGAATGGGGAGGAGGGAATAGGAAGAAAAATGGGAGGGGGAAGATAGGTTGGAATAAGAGGAATGGGGAGGAGGAAGAAAGGAGGGAATATGAATAATGGAAGGAAGAAGAATGGGAAGGAGGAAGGAAGGAAGGAATAAGAAGAATGAGAAGGAGGAAGAAAGGAGGGAATAAAAAGAATGGGAAGGAAGAAAGAAAGGTGGGAGGAATAAAGGAGAGAATAATAAGAGTGGGACGGAGGAATTGGAGGAGGAACTGAAAGGAGGAGTAAAGGAGAAAAAAAGAATAATGTGTAAAAAGGAAAATACAGATTGGAGAAGATTTGACGGCAGGAGAGGAGTAGAGACGTGGAGCAGAATGTGGGAAAAGGTTAAAAAATAAGAACGGAGAAGCACACAGAAGAAAGAAAAAAATAAAATAAAAAGGGGACAAACATACAAACAAATAACATACTTACACACATACAGATACACACAATCATAAAAAAAGACCCCAGGTACCCCCCCCCACCCCCCTGAACTGAACCATATGTCCAAGTACTCTACAAACATCAGGTTACATCACCGTCCCTCCTTCACCTAAAAAAAGGTACAATTTACGTTAAATTACGCAATAACTCTTATTTTAAGAACCTATCGAAACAATAATAGTAATAAAGATAACAATGAGAACAATAACAACACGACCAACAATACCAACAATAACAGCAATAACAATGCTAAACCACAAATTACCACCAATCCCTTGAAATTTACCATCGAGGGAGAAAAAAAAAAAAAAAAAAAAAAAAAAAAAAAAAAAAAAAAAAAAGCAAATAAACAAAATTTGCATGCGGTTCCCCCTGCCTCATCCCACTCACACACAGCCTCATGATTATGCAAAGCCGCAGCCGCTCCTAGGAGGTCGTGCATCCTCTTATCCTACAGCCTAAGCAGGGAAGCGAGAGGTACGACCATCCGTTAAGTCAGAAAATGCGAAAGGAGGTTGCCCGAGACGCGGTACGACCTGCATCCGTGTTTGGACAGAGAGGGAGAGGGAGAGGGAGAGGTGAGAGGGAGAGGGTGAGGGAGGGAGAGAGAGAGAGAGAGAGAGAGAGAGAGAGAGAGAGAGAGAGAGAGAGAGAGAGAGAGAGAGAGAGAGAGAGAGGAGAGAGGAGGAGAGAGAGAAAGGGGGGGGGCTAGGAAGGAGGGAGGGAGGGAGGGAGGGAGGGAGGGAGGGAGGGAGGGAGGGAGGGAGGGAGGGAGGGAGGGAGGGAGGGAGGAGGGAGGGAGGGAGGGGGAGGGAGGGAGGGAGGGAGGGAGGGAGAGAGTGAGACTGATACTGAGATTATGGTGGATTTTTAAATTTTTATATCTTTTTCAAGATTTTTTTTTCTATTGGAGTGTAGGGGTGTTATTAAGGCATGATTGACGATTTTATTATATATATTTTTTTAAATATACGTGTATCCATGATTTTTTTTTTACTTTAAAACTACATAGATAAATAAATTAATAAAAATGCAAATAGATAAATTCAGGGGAAGTAACCGACCAACCTCGTAAAATTCCAAGCAACTAACCCCTCCCCTTCCCCACCTCTCCTCCAACCCCCCCTCCCCACCTCCACCTCCTCCCGAAGCTCCAACTTCAGGTAACTGATCCTCGCTCATCCGGGGGCGTCTTCTTCTCTCCTATCTCATTTCCCTCCTCCTCTCCCTTTCTCCCATTTTTTTCTTATCTTAATCTCATTCTATCTCTTCTCCTGTTCCTCCCCCTCCTCCTCTTTTTGCCTGCGTTTTTCCCTCCCCTTCGCCTTTCCCGTCTTCCAAAATATGTTAAACGAGGATTATGTCATGGTCGGTCTTCCTCATTTAAATATTCATGTTCTGGACATGATCCATTCTTTTCCAATTCCCGTCGGTGGACGTAATTACACGCGACATTTCCCTCTGAATAAACGAACAAAACAGCCAAAGAGAATGAAATAATCCATGTCCGCCATTGACCAACCGCAATTTAATGTATTCATCTCTCATGACACGAAGCGGTTTACGGTAGCTCATTCATTATTGCCGAGCCATTAATTGTAGCTAATTACATAATTCATGACCCTTCGGGTATCCCTTCCGTCATGAAAATAACGCGAATATTCATGAGTCTAGTATGATCGACTGTCATCTTATACGATCGCTGTAAACACAAAGTTCTTTAGAATTTGTGATAAGGGACTTGTTTGAAACATGTTGAGTTTTCCTATGGCACAGTACAGGGTGTGATATCAGGATTGGTAAGAAATTGCATTTATATTGTTAAATCTATCGTAGTAGGATAAGTTGCTTGTGTGTGTGTGTGTGTGTGTGTGTGTGTGTGTGTGTGTGTGTGTGTGTGTGTGTGTGTGTGTGTGTGTGTGTGTGTTTTGTTTTGTGTGTGTGTGTGTGTGTGTGTGTGTGTGTGTGTGTGTGTGTGTGTGTGTGTGTGTGTGTGTGTGTGTGCCTCTGTGTGTGTGTGTCTCTCTATAAAGATGAATAGTTAGATAGACAGACAGACATATAGACAGATAGATAGAAATATAGCTAGCTAGCTAGCTAGATAGATGGTGAGAGAGAGAGGAGAGAGGAGAGAGAGAGAGAGGAGAGAGAGAGAGAAGAGAGAGAGAGGAGGAGAGAGAGAGAGAGAGAGAGAGGAGAGAGAGAGAGAGAGAGAGAGAGAGAGAGAGAGAGAGAGAGAGAGAGAGAGAGAAATAAATTGCCAGAAATGAGTTTACTCCCCGACACAATGTGTATTTATCTCACTATAATCGGTAACACGCTAGAGTGAGCAGAGCCACAGCCATTTTAGGACTATTTCAAATTAACTATAAATTGATTTCTCCCCACCTATCCATCTCCTGCCTACCCCTCACCACCTTCCCCTACTTAGCTACCGTCCCCCCCCCCCCTCTTCTTCCTTCCACCCAATCCCCTACCTATTCCCACACTTCCCTCTTCCCTCTTTATTGCCCCTATCCCTCTTCCCCATCCTCCTATCCCCACCCCATTCTCCCTACCCCCTCTCAATATCCTCCACCCCCCCACCCCCCTATTACCACCCCCCCGCTGTTCCCGTGATATAATGGTTTCCACTGACTATCAAATTATCATAACCTAAGCTTGCTATATCAACAATTCATGAGTGTTATATCCCGCAGACAGTTAACGTCAGGTTGTTAAGGGAGAAGCATTTCAACAGAGAGAGATACAGAGAGATTCTTCATCGCTCAGGTTCATTGTATAAATGAATAATAAATGAGTAACTGAATGAAGAAATAAACAAAAAGATAAATGAATATATAATTGATAAAAAGATACATGAATAAATAATTAATGAAAAGATAAATGAATAATTAACTAATAAAAGATAAATGAATAAATGGGTAACTGAATAGAAAAATAGATAAATAGTGAATGCAAGAATAAGTAAATAAACGGGTAAAGAAACAAATACACAAATGAAGAAGTGTTTAGATAAGCAGATTGGTCGACCGATAGATAGACAGACAGATAGCTCGACAGACAAATACACAATTAAAACGATAAATCAAAGATAGATAGATAAAAAAAAAATCACGAATACTTGTGTACAAAGCACCGCATGATATTCACGAGCGTTTTATATGAGGATCAACGCCAGGCAGTATTCATGAGTACTAAGCCGTCCCTCTGTAGCCGAAAGGTCAGGCAAAATTTCATGCGCCTATGCAAAAGGTCAGGCGGTATTTGTGGGAATTTATTTAAAGGTTGGCATCAGAAGGAACGCTCCCCCTCCCCCCTCCCTCCTCCTTACTCCAGCTGGCTATTAAGCCCTCAAACATCTCTCTCCCTCCCATTCCTCATTTATCCTCCTCTTTCTCTCCTTCTTGCCTGTCCCCCAACCCTATCCTCCTCACGTTGCAATCAGCGCCTATCCCCCAACCCTCTATCCCCAACGTTGCATTCAGCGCCTATCCCCCAACCTCCATCTCCCTTCCCCTCTTCCCCATCCCTTCATTACTTCCCCTCACCACTTCCTTTCCTCCCCGCCCTCCATCCGCAAATCACTATCCACTTCTCCCTCCTGTTACCTAAGCCTCTATCTCCGCAATCAATGTCTATCCCCAAACCTCTATCCCACTCCCCCCTTCCCCGTTCCCCCTCACCCCTCCCCCATCAGACGCTAACACGCCTCGTCTGTCACGAAAGTTGACGGACTTTGTTACAGGCGGCTCTCAACTTTCTCACGCGCGCGCTCGGAAATGCTCCCCCCCCCCCTCGCCCCCCTTGCGAAAGGTTGGGACTTTGGCCTCGAGGTGTAAGTGAGAGAGAGAGGGGGGGGGGGAAGGGACAGAGAGGAGAGAGAGGGAGAGAAGGAGAGAGAGAGAGAGAAGGAGAGAGAGGGAGAAAGAGAAGGAGAGAGAGAGAGAGAGAGAGAGAGAGAGAGAGAGAGAGAGAGAGAGAGAGAGAGAGAGAGAGAGAGAGAGAGAGAGAGAGAGAGAGAGAGAGAGAGAGAGAGAGAGAGAGAGAGAGAGAGAAGAAACAAAGAGGCAAACAGACAAAGTTCTTTAATCCCACTCTGCCTATCTTTCTCTCCTCCTTCCTGTCCCCCGTCACTCCCTTTCTCCTTACCTTCTCCTTCTCCCCTCCATCATTCCCTCTCTCCTTCCCCTCTGCCTAGCTCCCCCTTCTTCCCGATCCCGCTGCGGTCGTCAGATAGGGCGCCGCGGCCATCGACAAGGGCCTCGGCACATTTGCTTGGCCATTTCGAAAGAGATTGTATCGCTGACGTGGCACTGTCCGGGCCAGCACGTCCAGTGTCAGAGGCCTTAGTACCCTCTGCTCGCTTCCCTCGCCGGCCTCCTCCTCCTCTTCCTCTTCTTCTTCTTCTTCTTCTTCTTCTTCTTCTTCTTCTTCTTCTTCTTCTTCTTCTTCTTCTTCTTCTTCTTCTTCTTTCTTCTTATGCTGCCTTTTTATGCACGCGTCCTCTCTCTCTTTCAGTTCCTTTCTTTGCTTTTTCGTTCTGTTCCTCTTCCTGTTTCTTTTTTTCTGCTTCGATGGACTCTTTTGTTTTTATGAACGTTTCTTTTCTCTTTTTCTAAAGATCCCTTCTCTCCTCTTTGATTCGCCCTCCACCCCTCCAGTTTTATTCATTCATTCTTCATTCATTCACTCACTCTCTCTTTCTTTCTCCCTCTCCCTCACCTTCTCCTTCACCTTCTTCTCTTTTTCCCCTTTCCCTCTCTCCCCCTCTCCCTCTCCCTCTCACTCCATCTCTCCCTCTGTCATTCTTCCATATAATCGCGAGTTAATCTCATCCCATTCGGCCATTTCACTCGGAATATTCATGAGACGTAAACCCAGAGGTCATAACCACGAACTTCCACCCATCTTTTCCCTTTTCACTCGCAATTACAGCCTCTATAAAAACCCAGCGTCCCCCCCCTCCGCCTCTTGTCTCCAACGTGGCACTCCTTAAGTAAATCTCCTCGAAATATCCTTTCCTGGATCTTTGCCCCATCCTATCCTATCTTTCTTCCCTGGATTCATATCCCGACGCGTGCTAAATAACCCCCCTTTATCCTACACGATCCGATCTTCAATCCTATCCCCCTGTATCTCTTCGCTTTATCTCCTCTGTTCTTGTTTCTCTTCCGTCTACCCCTCCCCCCCCACCTTTCTCTTCCATCCCCTCCCCCTATCCCTACCCCCTCTTTCTGCTTATTAACTAAAATGCATCCTCGAGCTAACTCCCTCGCCCCCCTCCTCCCCAACTCCCCCCTTCCCTCCTCCCCTCCCCAATGCCTCTCGGCCCATTTCGCATTGCGGATTCCCACGACCTTATACGGCCTAATCCCCCAAACCGGCACCCTCTTAGCCCCTCCCTCTCCCCTTCCAACTCCTCCCCCCCCACTTTAACTCTACCCCTACTCTTCCCTCCAACCAGACCAGATCCCCCCTTCCTGCTCCCCCTCCCTCCCTCCCTCCCTCCCTCCCTCCTTCATCCCACCCGCAGCCTCAGGAATTAATCCGTAATCCAAACTACATGCCGATTGTTGCCCGATACGACATAGTAATTGCATCAACCTCCGATCCTCGTGGGAGGCCGGGCGGGGGAAGAGGAGGAAGAGAGGAGGGAAGAAGGAAGACGGGGAGGAAGGAGGGAGAGTGAAGAAAGGGGGAAGAGAGGGGAGATTGAAGGAGGGATGGAAGAGAGGGGGGGGGAAGGAGGGAGAGCGAAGAAGGAATGAATAGAGAATAGAGGAAGAATGGGGAAAGGAGAAAAAGTGGGAAGAGGGAGGAGGAGTGAGGAGAAGTGAGGAAGAAGGAGGAAGGGAGAGAAAGAATGACGAAGGGGGGAAAGAAGGAAGGAAGGAAAAGGGGGGAGGGGGGAGGGGGAAGGAGAGAGGATAGGAGGAGGAGAGGGGGAAGGGGGGAGGACAGGAGGAGGAGAGGGGGAAGGGGAGAGGACAGGAGGAGGAGAGGAGCGGGAAGGGGAGAGGACAGGAGGAGGGGAGGGGGAAGGGGGGAGGGCAGGAGGAGGAGAGGGGGGAGATGTACGGCCGAGAGCAAGGTTCTGGCAAATCGTAATAATGAATGTTCTTCGCCTCGAGGCCCAGCTTCTGTGAGAAGTTCTCGGGTACTTCGTGGGAGGTTTCGTGGCTTCGCTCTTGTTATCCTCCCTCTTTCTCTCTCTATTTCGCTTTTCGTTCTTCTTCTTCGTCTCCTCCATCTCCTCCTATTCCTCCTGCTCTTCCTCTTTTCCCTTCAGTCTTGCGTTTATCTAATTTTTCTGAGTTGATTACGTCCTCCGCTAGTTCCCTCGTTCACGCAACTTCTTTACTTCTCTTCTCCTTTCTTCTCTTCTCTTCCCCCCCTCCCCCCCACTCTCCCACCTGCCATTCCGAAAGAGACACATCAATATTCTCCGCCCAAGAGCCTTGACGCCCGAAGTCCAACGAAAAACGTCAAGAGCGAGAAACAGTTTGTGAAACATTACACAGCGTCTACGTGTGGCATACATACCCGGCATAGTTGTAGGCGCGGTAAAAAGGCATCGGCATTAGCCTTCTTTCGGGTCTTCTGTATTGACACGCGGGGGCGGGAGATGGAGGGGGGAGGGGGGGGAGTAGATTCCTTAGTGTAGAAACGGTCTCAATTCCATTTAAATCCCCGTTTCTCTTTCTTCAGAGGGGGTGGGGGGGAGAGAAGGGGAAATGACGAGAGAGTAAAACAAAAAATATTGGCGACGAGTATTACCTCTTCGTTCCTGTCTTCCGTTCTCGCAAAGGGGGACTTTTGGCGAATTGCTTCGTTGTGTTGGATTTTGACCGCCATCTGCGCGTTGTAAATTTCTCTTCCGACATTAAAGCGATTTTTTCTTTCATCTTTCTTAATGAATATCTTTCTTCCCCATCGCTCACCCTTTCTTTCTCCTTTCCTCTTCCTCGTTCATCGTCCTCCTCCTCCTCATTTTCCTTCTTCTTCTTCTTCTTCTTCTTCTTCTTCTTCTTCTTCTTCTTCTTCTTCTTCTTCTCCTCCTCCTCCTCCTCCTCCTGGCACTTACTCTCAAGTTGGCTCTGCGCCTTCTCTTTCGCTGTTTTAATAGGGCACGACGCCCCCCCCCCTACCTAGTGCCACCCTCTCTCTCTCTCACTCTCTTTCTCCCTCTCTCCCTCTCCCTCTCTCTCTCTCTCTCCCTCTCTCTCCTCTCTCTCCCTCCTCTCCCTCTCCCTCTCCCCCCTCTCCCTGTCCCCCCTCTCCCTGTCCCCCCTCTCCCTGTCCCCCCCTCTTCCTGTCCCCCCCCTCTCCCTTCCCTCTCCCCCCTCTCCCTCTCGCCCACAATCCCTTGCACTCCCCTTTTTCTACCTACATTTCCTTCTCCTCTCCATTGCATCTTATGAAGAATTTACCTTCAGGACATCGTGAATCCGCATCTTTTCAAGCTTGTACAAACATTTAAAGAAACCTTTGTTAAGTCTCGCTCTTCTCTAAGCTTTCCCGTTTGTCTACGTGACTTGAGGATCACGACGCGATGCTCATGTTAGCGTCGCGCCTTCTTATTCTCTTCTCTCCTCTCCTCTTATTTTCTTATTCTTCCTTCTTTTTTCCCCCACTGTCTTCTCTTCTTTCCTCCTTTTCTTCCATTCTAATTTTCTTCTCTTCTTCCCCCCCCCCTTCTTTTCTGTTCTTCTCTTCTCTTTTCTCTTTTCTACTTTCCCTCCATCTGCATTCGTTCATTTCTTTATTGTTTTTTATATATCGTTCCTTATCATTGCTCCATATTTATTCCTCCTCTTTACTTACCCCTCCTCCTACTTCCTCCTTACCCTCTTCTACTCTCCCCCACTCCCACTCTATCTCTTCACTCCCTTACCCCCTTACCCTCTCCCTTCCCCTTCCTTAACTTCTTCATACTCTGACCTTTCCCCTCTCCCTACTCTCTCCCTTATCCTCCCTATACTCCCTCCCTCCCCTTCCCTTACTCCCTCCCTTCCCCTTCCCTTACTCCCTCCCTCCCCCTTCCCTTACTCCCTCCCTTCCCCTTTCCCTTACTCCCTCCCTCCCCTTTCCCTTACTCCCTCCCTTCCCCTCTCTGCCCTCCTTTTCCTCCTGTTACCTGCTTGCCGAGGTAATGCCGGCGGCGCGAGCTCACTCCTTTGTGTGACGCTCAGGGTCATAATATTGATTTAAGGTCGCGGCGCGCTGAGGTTTATCCCCACCGTCTGCTTTAACGTTAAAAAAGCTTGTAGAATCCCTGGAATATCGTTAATGGATAGCCTCCGCCACCCCCCCCCCCCTAAAAAAAGAGAAAAATAACGAAAAATGGGTGAACTAGTATTAAAAAAAAAAAAAAAAACTCGTAGAATCCCTGGAATATCGTTAAGGCGTCCAAAAAAAGATTAAAAAAAAAAGGGTGAACTGGTATTTAGTAAGAGTTGTTCAAAGTAAATGAAACGGTAGATGTGATAAAGATATGATTATTTTATGGCTTGTGCTTAAAAAAAAAGTTAAAGTTGTTAATGAACCCCCCAAAAAAGAAAAAGTGAATGTTTTTTTTTACAATTATTGGTAAAAAAAAAGTAAATATAATTAAATTATAAATCACAGATTCTGTTTTAACTAAAAGACAAAAATGGTAACGGATAAAAAAAAAAAAAAAAAAAAAAAAAAAAAAAAAAAAAAAATATAAAATAATATAATATATATATATATATAATATATAATATATACATATATATATATATATATTATATATATATATATATATATATATAAAGGCAAAGGACCAAAGTATGGTTAAAAAGGTTGAATAAAATGCGCTTCCTCTTTCACTGTTGTCCTGACGATGTTTCTGATATTTTAAAGAATGGACTCGATATCTTCAAAAAAGAAAAGGAAAAAAAATAATGGAGAGTGGAAAAAATGTATTATCTTGACAGCCGAAGTTCGTTCCCGTTTCGATTCTTACTGAGCTCATTTCCGTTTTAATAGAAGTTGGTGTAGGGATTATTCCGGTTTGAAACGGTCTGTGTTTACGCGTGCGCTTGCGTGAGCGTGTTTGAGTGTGCGCGCGCGTGCGCACTCAAACACACGTATGTGTGTGTGTGTGTGTGTGTTTGTGTGTGTGCGAGCGCGCGTGTGTGTGTGTGTCTGCGTGCGTGCGTACGTGCGTGAATGAGGGGATACTTGCATCTGCAAGAACCAAATCAAACAAATAGTCGACATATTAGCGTTCGCTTGATAAAACGATGATGGCAAATTGACGTGAGCCTGTAGTACGAAAAGGCGTTTAATCTATCATGGAATTACTGTTGTTATAAGCATAATTAGCGCCCATCATCCCGCTCGACGCGGCTAGTGATTACGTAATCAATGTAATTATCACCACTTCGCCAACACGCGAAATCCAGAGCAGCTGCTCATAATTGAGGCACGTGATAAGCCCAAACGGTGCAGTGTGTATAAATGGCATGTCGGAACAAGTGCCAGCAGGTTGCGTCAGGGAGTGGCACCCGCGGCGGCACCGAGGAGTGCCAGCAAGTGATGCCACCGTCTGATCCTGCGCCGTTCAAGGTCGCTATCAAAGTAACGCAAAAGCCAATGTACATGACTAACTGAAGGAACGGCTGAGCGAAGTCACGTTAGCGGGAGGCAAGGCTCATGCGGTCTTTGGCCCCAGGCCGCTAGGGTACTAAGGCATGTGGCACTGTGGGGTGAAAAGCGAACATTCATTCTCTTCTTTACTTAGAGACGTAGGTGTCATTGTCCAAATACTCATATTCTGACTCTCCCATTCACCTTGCTCACTTCATAACCCCCCCCCCTCTCTCTCTCTCTCTCTCTCTTCTCTCTCTCTCTCTCTCTCTCTCTCTCTCTCTCTCTCTCTCTCTCTCTCTCTCTCTCTCTCTCGCTTCCCGTTTCTCCTTACTTTCATCTCTTCTAGCATTTCTCCCTTCCTCCTTCCCTCTCTTTCTCCCTCCTCCCCCTCCCTCCCTTTTCGTCCCTCTCACAAGGGGAAAAATCCCCTGCGGATCGAGCCGGGTTTCCCCTCAGGAAACATACATGATATTGGGTGGCGAACCTCAAGAGGGAGCCCATTTTATGGTCCTTCATCCGAAACAAACAGAATCCATAAAAATCAAAAACATAATGTCAGGAGGACATTTGTTGTCCGAACAAGACGGCCATAAACAATATAGAGGTACAATCACTCACAAAAAAAGTGTCAAAACACGTCTCCCAGGGCGCTTCGAAGCTTCGGTCGGGAGATGAGACCCTGCGCGGGGACCCGGACTTGCGCTCTCGCTCTCGCTCTCTCTCTCTCTTTGCGCGCGCGCGTGTGTGTATGTGTGTGTGTTTGCATGTGCCGGATCCAAAACGTACTTTTCTGCCAAACTGGGATGAGATTGCTTACCCGGACCCCAAACCCGAAGTAATATTCAGAAATGAGACAGAGTCCCATGGCACATGTCATAAAACACAGGGAAATGTTGCCCATACTCCTGGTCTTAGTCCTTTTATGTGGGTACTTGCGCTCACGTATTGCCCCACGCGCCCTGAAACATATTCTTATGGTGGTGAGTGTAGTGCTTGTAGTGGTGACGATGCAGTAACGTATGGTGGTAGGTGGTGGTAGGGGTTGCAGTGGTATTGATAAAGTCTAGTGAAGGTGATGACAATGGTGATGACAAATGTAGTGATGATGATACAGCGGCATGCATGGTGGTGGTTGAGGTGCTCGTTGATGACAACGTTGATCTTCGTGGTGATGATAGAGTGAAATGCATGGTAGTAGTAGAATTGGAATGAATGAGAATGAATATATTCACAATACAAGAGATGTATTTAACCGGTTTCGAATATACCTTCGTCAAAACACATGACATATATGAAACCGGTTAAATACATCCGCTGTATGGTGAGGATATTCATTCTCCTTCATGCCTTTTCTATATTTGTCGCAATGAATACAGTTCATTGTATGGTAGTAGACGAGGTGGCGGGCGATAGCAATATCAGCGATGCTTCAGTGGCGTGTGGCGGGAGAGGTGGCGGCGGTGGCAACCTGTGTGTTCGCCCTTGGAAGATGGCCACTGGCCCAGACCTTCCCGTTCAGCGCTACATAAAAAGACTGGCAGGAGGCAAAGCCTTCACGTCCACTTAAGTGTGACATGTCGTCTTCGCTCCATTTCTTGAGCTTACTACCTGACCTATCTTTAGATCGCCACGGCCTTTAAACACCATAAAAACGGGGCTTGTATTCCCCCGTTCCGTCTGTCCTCTCCACAACGCCTTTATGGACCGGGTACGTCGCACGCACGCTCCTACCTCGTCATTATTGGAAAAGACTGTTATGCTACCTGACTCCGCTGTATTGCTCCGGCGTCTGTAATTCTTTTTGTGAGGAGGAAGGAAAGAAAGAAAAAAATGTTCATCTACTTTAGGTCCGAACGTATTTCATTCCTGATGCAGCGCCGGTAGACATATATCAAAGGGATTTGCGTAAATAACTCGCTTCCAAGCATGGAGGCCAGATTTACAAGGAGACGTAAAGGTACATAACTCTCGCTTCATATTACAAACTCGGCTATCCAGCCATATCTTACACTCACTCATAATCATTCTTTCCCTCCCTCACTCACTCTACTCTACTCTCTCTCTCTCTTTTTTCTTTCTCTCTTTCCCTCTTGTTCACTCTTTCCCTCTTGCCCACTCTTTCCCTCTCTCTCCTTCCTTATCCCTATCCCTTCTCACTCACTCATCACCCCTCCCTCTCCCTCCCCTCTTTCCCCCTCCCCGTGCCCTCCCCCCCCCCCTCACACTGATTCCAACCTAAGAGATGCTCATAAGAAGAAAGAAACTATGAAGGGAACAAGACTCTGTACTCCGCGGGGGACGCTATCCAATAAACCACTAAAATCTATATATTGAACTAACTGCCCTCGGAGTAAGAGTGTTCGAGACCCGGAGGCAAGACGTGGGGGTGGGGGTGGGGTGCGGGGTTGAGGTGGGGGTGAGGTGGGGGCGAGGGGAAAAAACCGGATATGACTACGAACAAAATGTCTTCTGAGAGTCTGCGAGTGAGGAACGTGAGAGATGTGAGCCAAGAGGGAGGAGGAAGAACAGGAGGAGGAGGAGGAGGAAGAGCAAGAAGAAAAAGGAAAGAAAAATAAAGAGGGGTCGGGTGAGAAAAAGAGGAGTCGAGGCTGTTAGGGTGGCAGAGTGTGATGACACAGGAATGGGCGAGAATGAAAGTCTTTTTGCGCGGTCAGTATGACTCACTCCTCCGATCTGGCACGCCTGTTTAGCAAGGGAGTGCATGAGGTCGGAACACAGGAGGAGCAACAGCGAGGGAAAAAGTTAGATCCAGGTGTAAGATCTGAGTATGAGCGGCGAGTGTGATGACTCGCCAGCGACCCGGGCCGTTGGGGAAGTGACGCGAGGCCTCTCCTCTTCCGTGGTCATCCATCAGAAACAAGTGAGTGCCGGTGACACTCTAATTCTTACACCCCTGCCCGCAGCCGCCCAGGTGCCAGGGTGCCAGGGTACCAGGATGCTGGCAGGGTTGATTGCTTCTCGCCTGGCACCCGAGAGGCGAGCGGGTCGGTGCCATGGTCACTCTCGGTGCCAACAACCCGTCAAGCAGCTCGGGGTCAAGAACCTTGGCGCTTCCTCCGTCCATTTCTCATCCCTCGGTCGCCCACGCACAAACTCATCCGTCACTTTCTACATAAACACAAATAATAGTCAGAAATATAATAACGTTAATATAACGTTACTAAAACAGAAATCCCTCCATCCGAGATCAACACATTCGACCAGCTAAGTCGTTAGAGAAATGAAGAAGCCAGAAAAAAGAACACAAAGTAACTCATAAATGCACTTCATCTTACTCCATGTGCGGTGGCCGGCTACGTCCAGTAATCTGGAAACCTAGCGTCCCCGGGCGAAAAAAGAGAAAAAAATCGCTTACATAACCCTCATGCATGTCATTTTGCACACCGCTTTTACTTCCGGATTGTGTAAAGCCGTGATACGCGCCATTTCGCGTGCGTGATGAGAGGGGAGATTCTTCAAGTCATTGCCAAGGGGCGTCTGAGCTTAAAAAACGGGTGGGGGGAGAACCGACGCGGATTATGTATAAATTTTATTACTGTGGCACGTTTGCAGTAAAGAAGAGTCTCGAACTCGCACGCTCTCAGTTTCGTTATTCCCCCCCTTTCTCTCTCTCTATCTCTCTCACCCTTTCTCTCTCTATCTGTCTCTCTCCCTTTCTTTCTTTCTCTTCTCTCTCTCTCTCACCTTTTCTTCTCTCTCTCTCTCCCTTTCTTTCTCTCTCTCTCCTTCTCTTCTCTCTCTCTCTCTCCCTCTCTCTCTCCCTCTCTCTCTCCCTCTCTTCTCCCTCTTCTCTCCCTCTCTCTCTCTCTCTCTCTCTCCCTCTCTCTCTCTCCTCTCTCTCTCCCTCTCTCTCTCCCCCTCCTACACTCTTGACTCACCCCCACACTATCACCCTCCCTCTCCAAACCGTGCAACCCCCTCCCCCCCCACCTCCTTTTGACCCTCATTCCTCCCTCCGCCTTTTCCACCACACCTTTCCGTGCCAGGAGAGTGCCAGCGCCAGATGTAAGCTAAGGGGCTTGAGGTGACAGATGTGGCATGCCTTGAGGTTGTTCTACAAATTCCTCTCCCCTTTTCGAAAAGAAACGTAAATAAGAAAAAAAAATATATATCGAGCCAACTTGTTGAAAGCTGCAGAGGGTGATATCGGTTTGATGACTGAATATAGTTTTTTTTTCTTTCTTTTTTTTTTGGGGGGGAGAGATTTTTTTTCGGGCATAGAAATTCAATTATCGTGTTTGATGGAGGTCGACGCTTTCATTTTTTTTTTTTTTTTTACGGAAATTGTAGATCAATGGGGCGCGATGTATTGCTGAAAATCCAGATAATTGGAGTCCATCATTCATAAAATAACTAGAACGTTAGAGAATCCTCTGTAGCAAATAAGTTTTCAAATATGCGTGTCTAATCACATACGCGTCATATACATCCATTACCGAACATAATTACATTTCCTCTCTCTCTCTCTCTCTCTCTCTCTCTCTCTCTCTCGCTCTCTCTCTCTCTCTCTCTCTCACTCACTCACTCCTCATCACCTCTCTTTTCTTCTCTTTTTCTCTTTCTCCCTCCCTCTCCCTTCCTCCTCCCTCTCTCTTCCACCTCTCTCTCCAGTTCTCCCTCCCTGCCCATCTCTGTCTCCTTCTCCTTCTCCTTCTTCTCCTTCACCATCACTTTTCCCTATTGCTTCCACTCTCCTTTTCCCTCTCCTTCTTCTTTCCTTCCCCTCACCTCTTCTGTTTTCGTCTCTCTCTCACCCGAAAAAAATAAGACTCAGATAACAAATGATTAAAAAAAAAAAGGAATTCACAGGCTTTAACGCAAACCCTTGTTTTTACTTGCTATGGGGATTATATAACAAATGTTTTTTCGTTATGTTGGCAAATCGTAAAGATCGTAATCTCTAAATTGCGGTCTTTACGACACGACTCTGGAATTCCGACGACGCGTGCGGACGACCTGGATATATGGGTTGGGTGGTCGTGCGTCGCGGCGCCTGCAAGTCACACGCCACGACATCTCTTAGCCTTGTCTTCTATCTCTTCTGTTTTATTATCTTTTTTTTTCATGGTCTTTTCTTCTCCTCTCCTGTCCCTCTTCCTTATCTTTCTACTCTTCTTCTTCCTCAGGTGGAGAAGGAGGAGGGGGAGGAGGAGGAGGAGGAGGAGGAGGAGGAGGAGGAGGAGGAGGAGGAGGAGGAGGAGGATGGCGATGAGAAGGCGAAGGAAAAAGAAGAGTAAGAGGAAGGGTAGGAAGAAGAGGAAGAGAGCGATGAAAGGGAAGGAAGAAGAGTGAGGCAATGAAAGAAAGTAAGTAGGGAGGAGAGGTGAACGAGGCAGAGGAGCAAGCGCCTGTTGCTCCCGACACAACAGCTGTGTGACAAAGATGCTTACGCCAGGGCTGCACTTCGCGGAACGGTATGTCGATGGCAGTAGCAGACGCGCAGAACTCCGGCGCTCCCGGTCGCCCTCGCCCTTCGACGTCGGGTCAACAGGCGAAAAAGGGCATCGAGGCACCGTGTCACACCTAGCCTGGCATCTCATTAAGCACAGGCACGAGGGGGCAAGGGCAGTGTCAACAAGACCCAGCTCGAGGCGGGGGAAGGCGGGGAAGATCGCCGCCACCGGGGGAGTGCCAATAAGTGCCGAAGAGTGCCAAAGAAAGGATGATATTTAAAAAAAAAGCGCTTGAGAGACCACAAAAAACGCGACAACACAAAAGATAAGGTAGACCAGGTGGCGGCCCAGCTTTTGACCTTCCAAACTTTACAATCGTTTCGGAAAAGGTTATAAAGCGCTTTCCTATGAAGCCGCCATATCTTTAAAAATAAAAAAAAACGGCCGGAAACACCACAGCCAACAAAGCAAAACTCCAAGCGGCAAATATCATGCATTCTCACCTCCCCTTCCCCGGCCGCCCCTGTTGAAGGTCATGCAGAATGTCAGGCTATCTAGTCTGGCCGGATAAGGGGTCAAAAAAATACCATGCACGGAAGAGGAGGAAGACCCAATTTCCTTATTCTGCCTCCATCTGCATTTCTCTCTCTCTCTCTCTCTCTCTCTCTCTCTCTCTCTCTCTCTCTCTCTCTCTCTCTCTCTCTCTCTCTCTCTCTCTCTCTCTCTCCTGTTCGTTTTCGTGCTCGCTGTGTATGATCTCATTATACTTTCACTTGGATTTGTTTTATTCAAAGTTTTTTTTACGCTTTTTTTCTTTTCTCATGCTGTTACTAATTTTATTTATTCTATTCTTTCCCCCCCCCCTTTCCTCGTCTCTGCTTTTTTATTCATCTTTATTCTCCTTAACGTTTAGCTTCCTTTCAACTCAGATTTACCTTTTCTTCCATTCTTCCCCTCTCTCTTGTGCCTTCAGTGTTTTTTTTTCTCTCTCTTCTATTCCCTGTTCTCATTCGTTCTGTTGTCTGCTTGTCAATTCCTCCTCTGTTGCTTTTCCTTCCCCTTATCTTCTTCCCTTCTTCTTCCTTCCTTTCTCTTCCTCCATCTCACGGCAGTTCAGCGACAGAGGAAAGGGGAGAGAAGCGAGAGAGTGGAGAAAGGGGAGAAGGGGGAAGAGAGAGGAGAGAAAAGAAAGAGGAGAGGAGAAAGAAAGGAAAGAAAAGGAAGAGGAAAAAGAGAGGGGAGAAAAGGAAGAGGAGAGGAGAGAGGAGGAGGAGAGAGAAGATAAAAAGGAGAGAAGAGAGAGGGGAGAGGGGGAGGAAGGGGAGAAAGGGGAAGCAAGACCTCGGGATGTATAACATGCGCTCGTCAGCAAAGACAACCCGAGACCTCCTGTTTTGACAAGTTCCTTAAAAAATACATGGTAGATTTTCACAACGGATGTTCCTTGTCTTTGCCGTTAAAGCAAACATCAATACAACATCGATAACAATAACATCGAATCATTACTTTTCCCTGCACATTTTTATAATCTTGTTTTCCAATAAATAGATAAAAATTATATAATTTTTCGCTCTGACTAGCAAAGCCGAGAAGAATCTAAAGAAAGAAAGAAAGAAAGAAAAGAAAAAAAAGAAGGAAAAATAGAGGAACAATTTCTCAAAAGTCGAACGAAGTTTATATTGGCAGCGACGAGAGAGAGAGAGAGAGAGAGAGAGAGAGAGAGAGAGAGCACGAGAGAGACGAGGAGGACGAGAGCGAGACGAGAGAGAGAGACCGGAGAGTGAGAGAGAGAGTAGGCGAGAGTAGAGAGAGGAGAGACTCGAGAAGGAGGAGCGAAGAGCCATGGAGAGCAACACTCCCAACCATCGCGCACCCATCCTCCTGCCGTGACCCGCGCATTCACAACGATCTGTGTATCCCCTCCCCCCTCCCTCATCCTCTCACCCATCCTCTTTCCTCTCTTTCCCTCGCCTTCTCTAAGCTTCATTCTCTTTTCTTTTCTTTTTTTCTCTACATTCCATACTTCCATCTCCCCCCCCATTTTTTTTTCTCCATATATTTTCCCTTTCCTATTACCTATTTATTCTTATTCTTCTCTCTCTCTTTTCTTCTTCTTCTTCTTCTTCTTCTCCTCTCCTCTTCCCATTCCCCCGCTGCTTTATTTGTCTTAATGAGCCAGTCTAAGAGCTTCTCCAGTTTCAAAGAGAAGAGGACGGCCGGTCATGTGACGACGGTAAATGAACATCTTAAACAAGGCATATGACACACACACACCACACACACACACACACACACACACACACACACACACACACACACACACACACACGCACGCACGCACGCACGCACGCACACACACACACACACATCCAGGCGAATGAACAACTGCTTTTAACCTTCCTCCCCCACCTACCCTCTTCCCACTCCCCTTCCCCCCCTCTCCTCCCTTCCCTCTTTCCCCACCAAGATGTTGTCGAATTGATCAAGTTTTTTTTTAACATTAGTGAAGAAGAGAAGAAAAACAAGAATAATAACAAGAATAATAAGAGGGACAACAACAAGAAGATAATAATAATAATAATAAAAAATAATAATAAGACGAAGACGGAGAGAAGAAGAAGAAGAAGAAGAAGAAGAAAAGAAGAAGAAGCACTGGCTAGCTTGTGACCGGCGGCGGGAGGAAAAATGGCGAAAGGAGGGTAACCTCGATGACATGTCGTATGTCAGTGCTCAAGGGGGAGAAGGAGGAGGAGGAGGAGGAGGAGGAGGAGGAGGAGGAGGAGGAGGAGGAGGAGGAGGAGGAGGAGGAGGAGGAGGAGAAGAAGAAAAAGAAGAAAGAGGAGGAAGAGAAGAAGAAGAAGAAGGAGGAGAAGAAAAAGAAGGAGGAAGAGGTTTTTAGAGCCCCAGAACGACCGTAGAGGAAGCAAGGACCCTCCCGCCGAAGGAGAAGAGGGAGGAGGCATCTTCCGGATTCGTCCCGGGATCCTGCTGGCCCCGAATGAACCCCGCAGGGGGCCGGGTCGCGCGGAGAGGAGGGGCGGCGGCGCTAGAGGGAATGACGTCATATATATATATCATTATTCCATTGGCTCCTTCGAAATTCCCCGCGCGCGAAAATATGGCCGTCATTGAGGGGAATAAATCTTGCTCTTTGTGTGCCAAAGGAGGCCATGATGCTTGAAAGCTTGATTGATACATCCGGGAAAAGAAGGTCGATTTAGTTTTAAAAAGGAAAGAAAAAGAAAAAAGAAAAGAAAAAAATAGAAAGCCTTGACGAAAGGAATTTATCTTAGAAAAAATAAATTCCTCTTTTTTCAATTTCAGAAAGAAGTTGAAAACAAAATAACAATACACGAAGAAATCCGCCCCCCTAGAACTTGAAGTTCCTAACAAAGGAAAGAAAGAAACGAGAAAAGAACTTTCCTTTTCTGCCTTCGGGGAAAATTAAGTTGACGTTCAAACCTTTTTACACGCCAGCGCATCAACACCTGCCGTCGACGTAGCGCTGTTTTTCCTTCACTGTCACTAAACCCATCCATCAGGAAGTCACAGAAATGGGGGGAGGGACTCTTAGGTCTCCCCCCCCTAGGATTCCCTCTGGACCCCCTTTACATTCCATTAGAGCCCCCCCCCCCCGCCTTCCCTCCCTAACATCTATCCTCACTCTCTAAAACTACCCCTACCCTTCCACCTCTCACCTAACCCCACCTTCCCTCCTGCCTCTCACCCCATCCCTTCCCCAAACGTCCCCTCCCCCTACCGTATCCCCTTCCCCAACCTTCCCCCAACACCCCATCCCCCTTCATCCTCTCTGCCCTTTCCTCCCTTCCCTTCCTTCCTTACCCACTTACTCACGTTACTCGCCTGTTCCTCTCTTCCCCATTCAAACCCCCTGCGTCCCCCACCCTTTCAGCCTTAACCTCCTCCTAGCAATACTCGCCGTTGTTAGAAGGCAAGCGGAGGCGAGCACAAAAGCAAACCGCACGAAAGCACACATGCAAGTGCAGATTAATTTAATACTTCTGAGAACAAGCCCTCGTTTCCGCAAATCCACTGGAACTCGGGCTTCTACTTACTCTTCGGGGCCCTTTGGTTTGTGTCCGTTTGTTTGCATCTCTCTCTCTCTCTCTCTCTCTCTCTCTCTCTCTCTCTCTCTCTCTCTCTCTCTCTCTCTCTCTCTCTCTCTCTCTCTCTCTCTCTCTCTCTCTCTCTCCTCTCCATCTATCTTTCATTAACACTTCTATTTACAGTTATCACACCCTCCACAGTATGTTTTATACCTAACGTAAATTGTCTAATTCAGAAACCTATTCCATCTTTTCCTCTTCTTCTTCCTCCCTCCTCGTCCCCCTTCTTCTTCTCCTTCTCCTCCATTCATCTCCACGCTCTCTTTCTATTTCTTTTCTCTATTTTTCTTATTTCTCCAACACCGTTGATTATATAGTATTTTCGAGTCGACTTTGAGAATCGAAAGAAAGAGAGAGAGAGAGAGAGAGAGAGAGAGAGAGAGAGAGAGAGAGAGAGAGAGAGAGGAGACAGAGACAGAGAGACCTTGTCAACTGCCATTAAACTTCGTATATATAAATAGAAATTTTGCATGAGAACTGCTTGGTGATTATGAACGGTTTCTTATTCCTACAAGTTATACAGATATATGGTATAAAAAAAAATTCTTATTCTTCATTATTGTTATATCAAATTAGTATTACTGATATCCTTATTTTCTAACATTCTTTATTATAATTATTAATTGTTTCCTTCTCACTGACGAGGGAGTGCACGGAAAAAGGTAAACAAAAAGATGAACAAACGAAGCAGAGAAAAAGAGAACGCGTCTTCATCTTAAACGCGTCTCAGTCATGTGTTCAGGGAATCCCCAGTATGTTGGCTGGTTCGGCCGCCTCAAGCGTGATCAGCTGACACCACTGACAACACTAAAAGCTTGCTGGCGCCGTTGTGATCAGCTGACAACACTAAAACATTGCGGGCGCCGTTGAAGGGGGAAATGTGGTCAAGATCTAGCTATCAGCGTCGGCCTTGAAGCCACCTGTAGCCACCTGCTTCCCCTTTTTTTCTCTCTCTCTTTGCGCCAGCTGTGTGAGGCGACTCACCTCCGCCTAAGAAAACAGGAAGGAGAACGTGAGGAAAAAGGGGAAGGTGATGATGGTGAAGAAGAAGAAGAAAAAAATGAGGAAAGACAATCATCTGTTCCCTCGTAAGTAAATATATATATATATATATATATATATATATATATATATATATATATATATATATATATATATATATATACACACACACACATACATACACACACACATCACACACACACACACACACACACACACACACACACACACACACACACACACACACACAAATATAACAAAAGAGTGGGGGCGGGGGCGGGGGTAGGTGGGCGTGAAGAGGCAGACTCATGTAAGTAAAGGGAGAAAAAAAGAGTAGAGACGGAGAGGGATATTGTGCATTTTCCATGTTTATGGTGAGATTTCTTTCTTGTCTGTCTGTCTGTCTCTGTCTGTGTCTTCCTCTCCCTCTCCCTCTCCCTCTCCCTCTCCCTCTCTCACCGCTGATGCCTACTCCCAAAATACCAACACGGTGATCGCACAGGAACAACAATCTCATTAATTCATAAACCCAAAACACCATACGGACAAAATATTCATCCCTTCTAAAGATGCATAAGGAAAGAGGGCAAAACAAAGAGGGAAAAATAAGAAAATCCAGTCACGTCCTCGTTCAAACTCGATTGTCGTGCCGCTACAAGACGAATATGCAATTGGGCGGTAAGGAGGGAAATTTCCCTTAAAAAAATGTCCTGTCGAAGTACGCTTATGTTGGGGAGGAGGGGGAGGGTGAGGAGGAGGGGGTGAGGAGGGGGAGGGGGTGAGGAGGGGGAGGGGTGAGGAGGGGGAGGGGTGAGGAGGGGGAGGAGGAGGAGGAGGAAGAGGAGGAGGAGGAGGAGGAGGCGGAGGAGGAGAAGGAAGAGGAGGAGAAAGAGGAAGGAAAAGAAGGAGATGGATGAAGGACCTGCACTTCTAGGGCAAGAAAATATGAGGGTTGTGTTTTGGGGGAGCGGGAAGGGGGGAGGGGAGACGGTTCAAAACATGCGCGCGGAGTCCTCGCAGTTCGCGCAGAGGAGACAGAAAACCCCTCGTCACCAAGAAGCGAGGTACCGCTGCGCCCCACTCCTTCGCCCTTATGCCGGCCATGCATAAGAACCAAATTCCTCACGGGTCGCGGGGCAGGAGAAGGCAGGCAGGGAAAACGCTCCCGGTTTTATCCTAAGGGAAATGGCCCGAAGAGAAATGGAGGATTCGTAAGGAAAGTGGATGAATGGGGAAGGATGGGGAGGGATGCCGAAGGAGGAGGTGGCGGAGGATAAAAGGACAATGACCTTTCGGGCGTGAAAAATGGTAGACAGGTTGCCCTAAGGAGGACCCCATTAATGCAAATGGCAAGGCGATCGGGCCATGAGCTCGTGCAAATGCAGAGTGGAAAAGAAATATCTGGGATTTCGTGGGTAAAATGTGCGTGCGCGTGGTTGATTGCACGACCTCAACTCGCCATCGCATTAACTAACTAACAGCAAATAAACCTGAAGCAGATTTTACTTTTCGAGCCGTTTTCTAAAAAGACAACAAAATCCGAACAATGTGCCGGTGGTATTGAGAGAGCCTTTGGCCGGCTCGCAGGCAATTTGTCAGTCTCATTAAAGCAACTTTGGGGATACACTGCTCACTGCACACAAACAGACACAGACGCAGACACAGACACACACACATACACACGTTTTGCATAAATTTGGCACGTAAACCCTAGGCTAATTTCCCACCTGAACCTTCCTCACTTTAAAATAATCTAGACTTCATGATATTTGTAAGTAAACAAGATAAAGCCCCAAAGTTTCAGCTACCAAAAATCAAGACGTTATGTTGTGTCAATGCATAATGAAGGCGTTGGTTAACCCCAAGGCTACTCTTACTCACTCCACAATAATTTCTGTTCTTACTCGAGTCTTCCTAGAATGAGTAAACTTACAGATGACTAACATCCTCATCCGTATTCCCATGGTCATTTCCAGGCCCTGCAAGGTTACGCCACATTCCTCATTCATGAGTGCTTCCTCCTCTGCCCCAAACCTACCTACTTGCCCCTTGCCCCTTACCCCTGCCTCATACACCCCCCCTTTCTCCTTACCCTTTCCGCACATACCCTCCCCCCTCCCCTTACTCCATACCTTTACCTCACATACACCCTTGACCCATACCCTTACTCCTCATACCATCCTTACCCCTTACCCTAACCCCACATACCCCCATAACCCTTGCCCCTTTCCCTTACCCACGCACACCCTTGCCCCCTACCTAACCACACATACCCTTCTCTCCCTTTCCTGAAGTCCATCTTGGAGGCGAGTGAGCAGCGTCCGGGAGAGGTGCCCAGGCGAGGGGACGCTAACGAACTCTCCTGAGGCAAGGGGGATTAACATGGCTCTCTCGCGTGTGATGTTGATGGATTTAGAGATTCGGGGAAAAAGGGGTGAGACCGATTTCTTGTTCAGCTGTGTTTACGTGTGTGTGTGAGAGAGAGAGAGAGAGAGTGTTGTAATTGCGTGTGTGTGTTAAGGGGAAAAGGATCTATGGCTCTTAAAGCTTTGGTTCTTTTCTTAGAAAAGTCGTGCGGGAAACGTCTTGAGGAAGGTGTAAACAGTGCATTGCTCTTTACCGTCACTGCAAGAGAGACTAACAAGGAAGGGATGGAATGCCGCCTATAGATTAAGAGACGGACACACACTAAAAAAAACGATGAAACATCGTTCATTTATTTCAGTCACCACTTAAAGAAGAAGAAAAGAAAAAAGAAAATAGGGAAAACCCTTTTGGAACTCCATCCCAAACCCCGCCGCCATCTAAGCCCTGTTAAAAAACCGTCTTCCGTCCCAGAGCCGACCAAAGTCTCTTGAGAGCACTAAGAAAAAGCCAGCCACAAACAGTGACGACACCATAAACCTGTTACACGAAAATCCCTGTGAGAAAACCCCTTCCTCTAACGGCCACACCGCCTACCCGCCCGCCCGCACGCCCGCATGCACGCACGCACGCCCACGTGAAGCCCCAAAGCCTCCGCCATTGAGCCCGCATGAGCCTATATTCCACGCACGCACCTCCAGCCAGCTTCGTTTTCCTCGAGAGGCTATTATGTCTCTTTCCTTGCCTTTTACATTCTTTCGACTTTCGCGATGTCCTTTTTAGTTGTCCATTCCTTTTCTAAATCACACCTGTTTACTCTCTCTCTTCTCTCTCTCTCTCTCTCTCTCTCTCTCTCTCTCTCTCTCTCTCTCTCTCTCTCTCTCTCTCTCTCTCTCTCTTGTCCTCTGTCAACCTCCACTGGCCCCACCGTAATCCCCAGTGATAAGAAGACATCACGAAAAGAACACGACCTGCGTACGTGTGCCCCGCGCCCCCCGCCGGGAAATGCCTAGGGTAAAAATGAGGTCCCCCGGCGTGGCAATTCCCCTAAGAGGCCCTCGACGGAGAGCCGCAGCGCCGCCGAAATCAAGCCGTGGTTTCGTGAGGGCGGAAAGTGACTGTCTTGTCCCACCCGGTCATCCTGGACGAATGAAAAAAAAAAGGCGGAGAGAGAAAGGGAAATAAAAAGGGCCGTTCCTTCCCTTGAGTTTATTTACTCTGTTTCATATCCCTCATCTTCGGAAATTCCCACTAACCTGAAAAGCATCCGAGATCCTTACAAACAGCATGTGAACCAATAGAAAAAAGTGTGTTAACAAAATAATGATTTTGCGCCACTAAAACTCCCAACGTCATGTGTTGTCTTGTCGCCAACAGCCAGCAGCAGCCAAGTCGTGTGAAATCTCGTTCAGTGAAGGTCGGCGAGAACGGGTTATTCTCGGCCTTATCATCATCATCTTATCATGAGCGGGGAAAAATCCGGAATGATGGGCCAAAATGCAGGGATATGATAACATAAAATAGATAAATATATAAATACATAAATGAATATAGAAAGAATTACTACTGTAATTGTCCTTTCATAAGGGAATTCCTCTTGATTATGGCAATACACTTGGCACTCCGTCCCGTCTCTTGCAGTAGCACTGTGCCTCGTGGTCCTGCGAGGTACCAGGGCCTCTCCGCGTCCTAACGCCCACCACACGAGGCCTGTCACTCCGCACCTCCGCGCTGAGACGAACATTAATTTGCATCTGACGTGGCAGGAAATTAACTTTTTGTGATGGACCTGTTAAGGCTCCTCTAATTAAAGCTGTTCTGGAATGTGATGGCTGGCTGGCACGGCGCACGCACGCATTCAGACATACAAACGCATAGATACACATAAAGGCGTCCACACTTTCCAATTCAAACACGCACACACATACTCTCTCTCTCTCTCTTAAAATAAATATATTCACAGCACACCAAACACCCCCTCACATGCACAGTATACACAACACTTACACCGCTTTGGCCTAATCTTATAGCGCATAATAAACACTCCAGGACATGCTTATAGGTGCATTACAGACTGGCTTTGAATCGCAAGTTGTTTACCTGTGTAGTTTATGATGGCTTTTTTTACTGCATGATTTGTTGGGCAAGGCTAAGCGGGGAGGACAGAGGGAGAGGGGAGGGAAGAGAAGGGAATATCGAGGAGGGGAGAGGAGGGGAGAGGGGAAGGAAAGGGAAGATGAAGGAAGAGAGAAGAGAGTGAAAGGGAGGAGGAAGGAAGGGAAAGGGTAAAGGAATAGGATAGGAAGGGAAAGGAGTAGGAAGGAGAGAGAGTAAAATTGAGAAGAGGAAAAAGAAGAAAAGGGGAGGGAATAGGTAGGAGAGGAGAGTTTGGAGAGGAGGGAGAGAAGCAGAGAGAGAAGAACAGGGGAGGAGGAGAGAGGAGAGGAGAGGGGAGGAAGGGGGAGGAGGGGGGATGAGAGGAAAGGGGCGGAGAAGAGAGGGGAGGAGAGGCGGGGGACAGACGTGAGCACGAGGTTGTCGAGTTGGGTGACGTGGCCCAACATAAGAAACGAACAACTGACATGGCCGATATGCTGTCGGACGGTTCCACACACGCTAAAATGATTTACACATGCCACACTGCATATGTTGGGCTTGGCGGCCGTGCGGGTGTACGTGATAGGAGCCCATTTCTCACCACGGGGAGCGGAAGATCAAAAGGCTTTTAGGGGGAAAGGTAAGGTAATAATAATAATGGTAATAGCTACGGAAATGATGATGATAACAATATTAGTAGACGTACGACCAGAAATTGGAATAGCAATAATAGTGATGAAGATGATGGTTATAATAATAATAATAATAATTGTTCCTATTATCATTACTACAACAGTAACAACATTTATAATAAAAAAAATAACAACAATAATATTAAAACAACAATAACAATATTATTTCTATTTTTATCATTATTATTATTATTATCATAAATGATAAAATAATAACAGCAGCAACAAACACAATAACAACAGGAATGGTAAGCAACAACAGACCCAACATCAACAGCAACAATAACAATAATCTTTACCGCGATAAGACAACATGAAAGCCTTATTTTTTCCCAGAAAACCTCCTCTGCCAAGCCCGAAATCTTCTAGGGATACTAAGAAGAAGAAAAAAAAAATAAAAAAATAAAAATAATATAATAATAATGACCATAAATACCGGTGAGCGGCCGATCCCACCCCTCAATACACCTGCGGTTCTTCGTAAATAGCAGAGATTGTATCTTTCATCCCGCCAGCGTGAGATTGTATTTATGTGTCGTTGGCAGAAGGAGGGAGAGGGGGCAGGGAGAGGGGGAGGGAGGGAGGGAAAGGGAGGCGGGGAGGTGGGTAAGGAAAGGGTGTAGGAGGGAGGGAAAAGGGGGAGAGGAAGGGGGAGAGAAGGTGAGTGAGGAAAGGGTGTAGGAGGGAGGGAAAGGGGGAGGGGAAGGTGGGCAAGGTAGGGTAGGGAAAGGGTGAAGGATGGGAGAGGTAAAGAAAGGGTGAGCGAGGAAATATGGCTTGGTTGGGGGGGGAGGCTGAGGGAGGGGGTCTGACACGGGGGTATCAATCATCAAGCTGTCTGAACCACAATGTCATTCCCGGAGGAGTGGGTATGTGCTTGCCTTATTCTCTCTCTCTCTCTCTCTCTCTCTCTCTCTCTCTCTCTCTCTCTCTCTCTCTCTCTCTCTCTCTCTCTCTCTCTCTCTCCACACACCACACACACACACACACACACACACACACACACACACACTAACTCTCACTCACCCTCACTCTCTCTCCCTTTCCCCTTCCGCTTCCCTTTCTCTAGCTCCCTAATTCTTTCCATTTAATCTTCCTGCCTTCCCCCCTTCCTTCCCGCTCCCACTCCATCCCACTCTCCTCCTCTCCGGCCCGCATTCATCACCGATAGCCACAGCATCTCATACCATCGCTCTCCCTCGACCACAAGGCAAACGAATGTCTTGCCATGTACAGTACACACCGCACTGGGAATTCCGTGTGAAATAAGACCGGAATTTAATGTCGTCATAAATAATAGTTACGCTTTGGAATATGAGGGAAAAAAATATGTAAAAAATGGTATTCCAGTATAAAAAAGTGAAGAAAAAATCTTAGCCTCGCACTGTTGTAGTCATTCGTCTTCATCGGGATTTTTTTTTTTATCGTTTTGCGTGTGTGACAAAGGTTTGAATTTAGCTTTGATGTAAAGATTGTGTTTATTACGTACTTATAGCGTGGTATTCCACTATATTCATATACGATAATTATTTGCATACATACTTTTCGTTCATGTCAAAAGCTAAACAAAATTCCCCGCCTCTTATACTTTCACAAAAGAAAACATCACTATTCATCATCAACATTTAGAAAAAAGAAAAAAAAAATAGTACCTCAATTAATCTCAATTGCAGTCAAATCATTCCCTCCCACCTGGTTGTTGTTAATGACTTAATAACACCTGTAGACTGAGCGACGACAGTATGCGTCATGTTTATCAACAGGTTGCTTGCTTTGTTCGTGTCTACGCGCAACTCCCGAACTAAAATGGAGTCGACACACGCTTCCCTTAAAAAAATATATATCTATCAATCAGCTCGTTTATCCATTTATTCTGATCCATTTAGGCATTTTACCTATCATGAATGCATAAACGATGCATCAATATTTCATATCTTAATTACTTGTGCTTCGGATAATTACTCCGAAACATATTGTCCGACTCGTGTGTGTTTCAGAAGCACCGAATCCTCCTCCTTAACGAGCTCTCGGGGGCGTTTATCTCTGCACTTATTCGGACAAGTAATTGCACTAAGAGGATACTCGATTCTGATCCTTATTCCCTCCCGCTTCAAGATCTATTATAACCTAACCGCGTGTCTTTTGTTCACTCATTTGATATGCAACAAAAAGCTCTCGGATCGGTGAGTTATTTTCATTAACTAAACAATGGAGACTTCACATAGCTCGCCTAACAGATTATTCAAAGCTGTTGCCGTTTCAGAAAATTACGGTTTCTGAAAAAGTCAGTCTAGACGTTTACATGTATATACTGGGAAACCGTTGAGTGATATGTATGTGTATATATGTATATATGTATATATGTATATTATATATATATATA
>NC_051399.1:35327085-35334585 GCF_015228065.2 Penaeus monodon
ACGCATTTCGCTGTCACCCTTGTCCTCATTATCGCCTTTAATTTTAGCGCAAATGCCAACCAGGCCTTCGCAGTCCGTGCATCAGATGCAGCCGTCCCTTGGCTTTCCTTTGCCGCAGACGCGACGTGTCACGCGCGACGCCCACCAGCCTGTTATCGCCGACGTAAATTCCCCTCCGCGCGGCGCCCTCCTTCGCGCACCGCTCATGAACGGCGGCGACGTAAATTGAAATGAATGAGACGTGGAAGACCGACTCGCCACAGGCAGTAATTAGGTCTTCCCAATCATTACCCTTGGCTCGTAATCCCACCCGGTTCCCGCAACATTCAGATCCTGTTCGTGTCCTAAACGTCCCCACTATGCTGGCTGCGACGTCATCCCCGGCGCTCCCGTGAGGTCATCGCGCATACGGGGCTCTTCTTAGGGGCTACGGGCACGGCGTTCCAACGTCTCATTATCAATGAAGAAGGACTTTTCTTTGAAGCTGCCGCCTCATTCCGTAGGTCTATCCAGCCGCCCTTTGAGGACACCGCCGGTGCATCATGCGACTTCCCTCACTGGTCAGAAAATGAAAGAACATGTCAAAAAAATCCTCCTTCCTTCGCCGGCTAACGCGAGCGCCGTCCCCGCTCTCCTTCCAGCTGCGGATGAGTCTCCCGTCGGCACGCACTCCCGCCCGCTCCACGGAAAATAGAGCTTTCTTAGTATTCCTTCCTCGTGAACTTCGCAGGCCCCGCCGGTGTCTCCCCGCACGCTTTCTACAGGTAGCCGTGATCTTGTTAGAGCCCTCCGGATCCTTATAACTCTCCCCCATAGTGTGCAGGATTATCTAATAACGAGAGTAAACTAGTTTTACTCTGCGCGACTTACGAGGGCTGTTAAGTCCGAGGGCGTGTTGGTGTGCGGGTGATAATGCGCTTCTTCTCTTTCCCATTACATCCAGGAGAAAGGTGGCTCTTTTTCCGGAACCTTACGGAACATACTCGGGCCGCGTGGACAAAATTCTAAATAGAATGCACCGCGGGCGGCTCAGACGCGTGCTACTCTGCCATCTGCCCCCATAGTGCGTTCAATAAAGTGGGGTGTGCTATTTACTACAACTAAACTGTCCCCTTGAACTGAACACTTACAATGACAAATAAAAAAGAGAGAGAGAGAGAGAGAGAGAGAGAGAGAGAGAGAGAGAGAGAGAGAGAGAGAGAGAGAGACAGGAGAGAGAGAGAGAGAGAGAGAGAGAGAGGAGAGAGAGAGAGAGAGAGAGAGAGAGGTTTTAAAATAGCATCTCCAGATTGAGCGACGTCCAGTAACAATGAAAACAAAGCAATTCGTTGTCGTGTCCCGAAGCCCAATGGGTCCATTTATGCATGCGTCGGCGAAATACACTGACAATGGGAGCTGCAGAACACGCACGGACGCACGGACACACGGACACACACACACACACACACAACACAACACACACACACACACACACAACACAACACACACACACACACACACAACACAACACACACACACACACACACACACACACACACACACACACACACAACACAACACAACACAACACAACACAACACAACACACACCAGTACACATGCATGAATACCCCAACACCCCTCACCAAGCTCATGCAAAGCCCTATCTCGCATCCCTACACTGCTCTACACTGACCCCACCAGAGCACAAGGAGCACAGACCCAGTTCGCCTCAACCTCGCGGACCCCGTGGACTGGCTGACTGGATTGATTAATAACCAATGCAATTAGAGGAGTTCGAAGAGGTAGAGACTGCGGAGTATACAATCGCCGAGGAGACCACTGTTAATGAGAATCTTCGGCTTCCTCCTCCTCCTCCTCCTCCTCCTCCTTCTACTCCCCCTCCTTCTCCTTCTACCCCTCTCCCTTTTTCTTTCTCGTTATCCCCCTTATTTATCCCCTCCTCTCCCTATCCCTCTTTATTTATCTTTTTCTATCCTTTCTCTTCGCCTTTTCCCCCCTCCTCCTTTCCTCTTTTTTACTCCCTCTTTTTATCTTTTCCTTTTTCTTTCTTCACCCTCTGTTCTCTATTCCGTCCATATACTTTTTTATTCACTTTTTTTTCTCCCCCTCCTTCTCCCTCTACTCCCCTCCTCTCTCTCTCCCTCTCTCCTCTCTCCCCTCTCTCTCTCCCTCTCTCCTTCTCCCTCCTTCTCTCTCTCCCTCTTCTCCTCTCTCTCCCTCTCTTCTCCTTCTCCTCCCCTTCTTCTCCTCTTTCTCTTCTTCTTTCTCTCATCTTATGATATGCCCCGCGGTCCTCTCCCTAATACACGTCTTTAAGTTTAGTGTTGTTTCTTATCTCTTATCTCTTCGCCTTTTCCCCCTCTCCTCGCTGTTGCCTGTTTTTTACTCCCTCATTATGATTATGGTTGTTTCTTTTTTTGCATATTGTTCACCCTCTGTTCTCTATTCCGTGCCAAATGTACGTTACTTTTTCTGTCCTCCTATCTTCCCCTCTCTCCCTTCCCTCTCTCCCTTCTCTCTCTCTCTCTCTCTCTCTCTCTCTCTCTCTCTCTCTCTCTCTCTCTCTTCTCTCTCTCTCTCTCTCTCTCTCTCTCTCTCCTCTCTCTCTCTCTCCTCTCCTCCTCCTCCTCCCTTCTCCCTCCTCTCTCTCTCTCTCTCTCCTCCCTCCCTCCCTCCCTCCCTCCCTCCCTCTCTCTGTACGTCTGTCTATCGCATAAAATCCTCTCTTTCATCACGTTTCCAGGCACACATTTTTAGTTCATTGCCTCTTGCTTCTTTCAAAAGGCCATTTCGTTTCTCATTCATATTCCCACCAATCACTAAGTTCCAAACCGAGATAAATCATTCCACATATCTTCTTTCAATCCCTGCCGTTTCCTTTTAGTTTCTTCTTCCTCTTTCTCTTCCTCTATTCGCCCTTCCCATCTTCATCCACCTCCTATATATCTCCTCCTCTGCCATTTCTCAGGTAACTCTCGACCCCTTTCCCTGTCACCCCCATCCTTCCCAACCCTTCTTTGCCTCTTCCTCCAATCCTCTACCTCGACCTCCACCTCCCATCTTTTCCACCTCCTCCCTCCACTTCGTTCTCACTCCTCCACCTCCTACACCTTCAGCTCCACCTCTTCCTCCACCCCCGTTTATCCTCTCTCCCCCTCTTCCGTCTCCACCCCCTTCCACTCCCCCCCCTTGTCTTCACCCCCTTCCATCCACCCCTCTTCCGTCTTTACCCCCTTCCACCCCCCATCTTCCGTCTCCCCCCCCCCCATCCGCAACCACCGAGAACGGGAAGGTTGCATGCGACTTGTTTTTATAGCGCCGGCAGCTCTGAGAACCTCCAGATGCGGGACCTTTTATTAAGTAATTATCTTCCTCTAGAAAGAGCCTCGTCCCGTCTATAACCCCGCCCCCCCCACCTCTATCCTATCCTATCCTATCCTCCCCCCCGATCCCCTCTCTCCTCCCCATCCTTCCTTATTTTCAATAGGGGAGGGAGGGGGGGTTAAGGGGGGAGGGTGATCAGCTATTGTTTTTGGGTTCGACGTGAACTTTTGAAAGAGGGTTAAAGGCGGGTGTCTTCTTTTCTCTCTCTTTCTCCTTTTTTTCTCCCTTCCAACTTTTATCTTTTATCTCCTGCCTGTATCCAACTTCCTCCGTACTCTTTTCGACTGGGCTCATCACCTTTAGAAACACAAGTTATTCTTGAGTTGTTCCATTGTCCTATTTCTTTTATGCTTTCCCCCTCTCATACCTTCCTTCCTTCCTTCTTTCTTTCCCTCCTTCTCACATATTTACTCCCCTTCCTCCTTCCTTTCTTGCATATCCTCTTCGTTTCTTCCTTTTCCCTCTTTCTCTCGTATTTTTCCCCCAATAGAAATAGCCCTACTAAGCAACTCCAGCAAATAACAATTCACATCGGAATACAAAGAAGCAACGTAAAATATATTAGCATAATAATCTAACCATTACCTTCCTATCCCTTACGCAAATGCAGCACATGTACTTACGAATTTTCTTCTCTTGTGCCTCCTCCTCCTCCCCCCCCCCTTTCCTTCTCCCCTCTCCTCCTCTCCCTCTCCAATTGGCGCTCTGGCGTTCACGTTACCTGGGAAAAAATAGAAGAAAAATGTCGTTAGAATTCATACAAATATGTGAAAAATGCGGAAGATTACGAGCAGGATCCCTCGACGCAACTGGAAAATTGGCAATATCCTCGATCAAGAGGTTCTCTCTCTCTCTCTCTCTCTCTCTCTCTCTCTCTCTCTCTCTCTCTCTCTTCTCTCTCTCTCTCTTCTCTCTTCTCTCTCTCTCTCTCTCTCCTCTCTCTCTCTCTCTCTCTCTCTCTCTCTCTCTCTCTCTCTCTCTCTCTCTCTCTCTCTCTCCTTATCAACCTGTCTTCTCTTCAACTACATCCATCCATCCATCAATCTATCTACTTACACCTATCCATCTCTCTTATCTCTCTCTCTCCGTCCTCCATCTCTCCCTTCGTCCCCTTCTTTTCCCTCTCCCGCCGCTGGACTCAACCCGAGAAGACAAAAGAAGAAAACGAAAAAGAAAAAGAAGAAAAAGGAAGAAGTTACAAGCATTTCCTGAAACAGAAGCCCTCTATCGGCGTTCCTAGAAACTCTTCGCCGGACTACGAACTTAATTAAATCAGATCGTCTGGCCAACCTGAGAGATGGACTTGGCAGTTTAGCAGTCAAGAGGGAGTTGAGGTATACTGGCCTAATTACTTTCGAATCTCTCCTTTTTTCGATGTATTCTTGTTGCGTTTTTTTTTTTTTTGTAACTTATTTCTTGAATGATTTTTTTTTTACCTGATATACGACGAAGAAGAATAAGAAGGCGGAGAATGTGACACACGAAGGGAAAGCCAGGTGATGCTGAGAGAGAGAGAGAGAGAGAGAGAGAGAGAGAGAGAGAGAGAGAGAGAGAGAGAGAGAGAGAGAGAGAGAGAGAGAGAGAGAGAGAGAGAGAGAGATGAAATTGATAAGAAGAACAACCGAGGGTCAAACAAAAACATTTTCTCATTAAACTCAATTGTGATTTCTCATTTGGTCTGACTTTACTACACAAAAGTTACCCGAACCGCTCTCACTAATGTTCCGGCGTCGGTCATGCGATTCGTGCCTGACATCCGTATTCATATGCGCTTCTTGTTTCACCAGAAAAAAATGAGTTAATTGTTAGCAATGGTGCAACGGACGGACCACTCAAGCGTCCGGGAGGAAGTATGACATCATGGAGAATAAACACCGGCCAATCGTTAGGTAGCACGAGAGTGACGTCATCACCACGGGGATAACCAATCACATGGAGGAACGAGAATGACGACATCGCCAGAATAATAACCAATCACGTGGGAGAACGAGAATCACGTCATCGCTAGTTACATGAATGGCGCGTTTTATTCAACAGCTTCGCCCACCACCCTACCCCACACCCTCCCCTTCCGGGCCTGAGCGAAGTGAGTAATAAGAAAGACTCATGAAGCATCGATACGAGTAACAGGTCGGGTGAATCACGCATTTTCCGGCTGGACCAATCGCGTGCCAGATCGGATTCTACGTCATCAATGAGTCATTCAATTGGGGCGTAAAGGTGAGACACCACGTGACACCTCGTAACAGATGCCAACTGACACAATTTCTGAGAACGACAAATTGTAAATATACACCTAGAATTTACAAAACTTCCGAATTCTTCAGAGGGATAACCTTGATGTGCATCACAGCCAAGTATCTGATGATGATGATGATGATGATGATGATGATGATGATGATGATGATGATGATGATGATGATGATGATGATGATGATGATGATGATGATAATGATAATGATAATGATAATGATAATGATAATGATAATGATGATGATGATGACAATAACATCAACCGAAACATCATAATAATAATAATAATAATCATCATCATCATCTAATCATAATAATAATAACAATAATACAAAACTTTGACACCAAAATACACACAAAAAAAGGAAAAAATAACAAGAGACACAGCAATTTCACTCAAGACCTTTGTTTCAGCCGAACGGCATTCCACCGGCGGATAATTACAACGCGATGCCCTCTGGTCAAGGAACATGTTTCTCCAGAAATCCTCATGGGAACTTTGCTGTCCTCGTACAAGTCCGGGATGGTGCCAGTGCCACTAATCTGGCGTAATGGTGCTCGAGAGGAGGGCTTGCGTGGCGGAGTGGTGGGAGGGTGTGACAGAGAGAGAGAGAGAGAGAGAGAGAGAGAGAGAGAGAGAGAGAGAGAGAGAGAGAGAGAGAGAGAGAGAGAGAGAGAGAGAGAGAGAGAGAGAGAGGGAGGAAGGGAAACAGAGAGGGAGGAAGGGAAAGAGAGAGAGAGAGGGAGAGAGAGAGAGAGAGAGAGAGAGAGAGAGAGAGAGAGAACGACATACACAGGAAAATAAATAAAGCGAATACCAGAGACAGTGAGAGAGAGAGAACGAAGTAAGGGGAGGAGGAGGAGGAGGAGGAGGGGGGCGGCTACGGGTTACGTGAAAGCCAATCTTGTATTCAATTTCTTCGTGAACAGTTGGCCATCCTTCAACTGGAGATCCTCAAAAGAAATTTCGGTGCCAGATTCATAACGCCTTAGAATGTGCCAGGCGAGTATGTGAAAAGAGGGTGCCATGGTACGGTGGCACAGGGGGGGCTTCGATGGGAGGGGGTGGGGAGAAAGGGGGGGAAGGGGTGTAGAGGGGGAGAAGGGGTCACATGACTAGGGTGTCTTTGTCTGGGGGGGGGGGGAAGGGGTCTCCGGGGTCCCTCTCCATGGGGTCTAGTCCTTGGGAAGAGGATAAGGCGAGATTGAGAAATTGTAGAGTTGACTCGAGGCGGGTCGAGGCGCGGGAGAGTGACAGGTCATGATCATCTCCCTCCTATTGGCGTGAGTGCATGACTGACTGAGAGGACCGAAAAAAAACGAGGATTATATAGAGTGTGAGAAAGAGGGACCGAGACAACGCCTTCAAGGAGATCCTTTCCTCCTCGTCGAAAAGTCTCCTCAGAAATTGAATTCCATTCAAAGGTCGTCTGGTTTGCATAGGAATAAAGTCACCAATTTCAATTTTTAAAAAAAATCCTTAAAAAAAAAAGACAGAAAGAAGGGGGAAGGAATTCTACCACATATAGATTTTTGATGACACATAATCACACACAAAAAATCATTTCCATTCGGAACCGAATCGCGCCGACACAAATCAAGAGGCTTTGCCACCGAACTCTCGCGAGGTTTTCCGCAGACGTGGCTTCGAATTCTACATTTCCCGCATGACTGGCTTGGGATTGAAACCCTTTCCCGCCAGTTAACTCCCTTGTTTCGCCGTAAATTCGTACCTTCCCCTTGTAAATCACGGCCCTTATCGCGGGCCCCGAGGCGGTACCCATCGCCTACGCAGAACGGACGGCGCGCTGCCCAGATCTCATTCTTGAATTCTAGTCCCGCAAACCTTATAGAAGCAATT
>NC_051399.1:35339585-35344585 GCF_015228065.2 Penaeus monodon
GGGCGAACACACACGACATCTCACGAGACAAGAAGAAGATTTCCTTACGAGGCCAAAACCACGACTCCTGTGAGAGGAACGAGATCTTGGCAAATGCTTTTATTCCTTTTTCGTTTGTGTGTGTGATTCTTTTTTTCTTTTATAGACGTATATATTGTCTATTGATCTGTGTGTGTGTTTTGTGTGTGTGTGTTTTGTGTGTGTGTGTGTGTGTGTGTG
Organism: Penaeus monodon; assembly: GCF_015228065.2. Lineage (NCBI taxonomy): Eukaryota > Metazoa > Arthropoda > Malacostraca > Decapoda > Penaeidae > Penaeus > Penaeus monodon. The sequence goes on from NC_051399.1 coordinate 35,339,805, forward strand.
TGTGTGTGTGTGTGTGTGTGTGTGTGTGTGTGTGTGTGTGTGTGTGTGCATGCGTTTTATTTATTCATATATTATCTACTGATCTATGTGTTTGTGTGTGTAAGAAAAAAAAAAAGCGTGCCATGAACGTGATGTCAGAATGTTTAAGACAAACATCTGTAAAATAAATGTTAGACAAATAAATAAACAGGATAATAATAATAAAAAATACACAAAATGGACATTGACGAACAAGAAAAATAATACAAACAAATAAAATAAAGGAAGAACCAAAGAAAAATCAACAAAAATCCAGCTCAGGGAAATGCCTAATCGCAAGTAAAAAAAAAAAAAACTTCGAGAGCCAAATTATCTGGTGTAAAGGCTGAACGGAGGAAACGAAAAAGAGAAAGAAAGAGCAGCGAGCGAAAGAAAATGAAAAAAAAGAAAAATTGTGAAGTTTGGAAAAGATATTTTTGAGTGTAACTTTGGGAGTCCAACTTTGAGTTATATAAAGAAGGAAATGGAAGGAAAATATGCAAATAGGAGCATCTCTATTTTTTTTCTGAGGGCAAACCATAAAACGAAATGGGTAAATATGTTTAAATAAAGAGAGTGAGAGAGAGAGAGAGAGAGAGGAGAGAGAGAGAGAGAGAGAGAGAGAGAGAGAGAGAGAGAGAGAGAGAGAGAGAGAGAGATGAGGAAGAGAGAGAGAGAGAGAGAGAGAGAGAGAGAGAGAGAGAGAGAGAGAGAGAGAGAGAGAGAGAGAGGGAGAGAGAGTGAGAGAGAGAAAAAAAGAGAAAGAGAGAGAGAGAGAGAGGGGGGTGGAGAGAGGGAGAGAAGGGAGAGGGGGAGAGGAGATAGCGAAGGATAGAGGGGAAGAAAGTGACTGGCGGGCGGCCAAATGACTCGCGCACGCCACCCAGATCGTGTCGGCCACGCCCACTTGCTAAAACGGAGTAGCATCGTCTACCGAAGCCATGAAAAGAGATGCCAGAGAGATGCTGGACGAAGAGACCGCGACGAGAGAGAGAGAGAGAGAGAGAGAGAGAGAGAGAGAGAGAGAGAGAGAGAGAGAGAGAGAGAGAGGAAGAGTGAGAGTGAGAAGTTAATGAAAGTGAGAGTAAATATATATATATATATATATATATATATATATATATATATATATATATATATATATATATATATATATATACCGAAGCCATGAAAAGAGATGTCAGAGAGTCCGCAATAAACGAGAGAGAGAGAGAGAGAGAGGAGAGAGAGAGAGAGAGAGAGAGAGAGAGAGAGAGAGAGAGAGAGAGAGAGAGAGAGAGAGTGGAGAAAATAAGATGAAACAACCAAACAAACACATTCCATATTTCGCTATTCCATTTTCGGGTCAATGAATTCCAGTTCTTAAACTTCACTTCGTCAACATGTAAATGGATTTCGGGTATTATTTGTCCCTCAATTAATCCATCTCTTCCTCTCCCCGTCACTCGGTCCCGCAACAACCAATTTCCAACAATTTCCAACACCCGGCAACTCTGCCATTTCCAACAACGAGCATCCAATTTATTCATAAAACTATTCAACATACAGACACAGACACACGCACATACGACAGATGCGCACGTGGGCACGCACACACACACACACACACACACACACACACACACACACACACACACACACACACACACACACACACACACACACACACACACACCACACACACACACACACACACACACACACACACACACACACACACACACACACACACACACACACACACATTTACGCGCTGTCCACATGTTAATCAAAAATACATTAACACTGCAGTTCCCGATCCTCCCTTACTGCCGGGCCTCGTAATAAACCGAGCGGGGGAGGAGGGGAAGGAGGGGAAGGGAAAGAGGGGGAAGGAGGAGAGAGGAGGGGGGAAAAGAGGGGAAAGGAAGGGAGGGGGGTAGAGGAAGAGGAAATAATTGCATTTCCATCGCGAGACAACCTGCACTTGTCGACGGCGCCGCCTGCAGGAAAATGGACAGGTAACAAGACGCAGAATGGGGTTTGAGAGGCGAACAATAAAACAGTTGACGGCGGGACGGCGAGGCGAGACAATCTCTTGAGGAATATTGAATGACGCTCGAGATGTGAAGGAAATGTAGGAGCTCTCGGGCGGGAGGGAGGGAGGAGAGGGGGGAGGGAGAAAAGGAGAGAGGGAGGGAGGGAGGGAGGGAGGGAGGGAGGGAGGGAAGGAAAGGGGGAAGGGGAGAGGGAGGGAGAGAGAGGGAGGGAAGGAAGGAGGGAGGGAGAGAGAGAGAGAGAGAGAGAGAGAGAGAGAGAGAGAGAGAGAGAGAGAGAGAGAGAGAGAGAGAGAGAGAGAGAGAGAGCAGCTAAGCCTGACCATAAAAAGAAAGAAAAAAAATTCACAGCAACACAAAAACAGGAGAAAGATACCTCAAATAAACACATGAGCAGTGACACGTACTGAAGATGAATAATGAATAGAGGCGTAGAGGGCGAGTGTAAACATCGGGAAAAAAGAACCATGAATGAAAATACGTTTATAGAATGAATGGAGTGAAAAAAAGACAAATGAGGAGGGTGGGAGAAAGAGAAATGGAGGGCGGAATTGAAGGGGGGAAGAGAGAGAGGGAGAGGAACGAATGGAAGGAGGGAGGGGGAGGAGGGAGAGGACAAACGAACAAGAGAGAGAGAGAGAGAGAGAGAGAGAGAGAGAGAGAGAGAGAGAGAGAGAGAGAGAGAGAGAGAGAGAGAGAGAGAGAGAGAAGAGAGAGAGAGAGAGAGAGAGAGAGAGAGAGAGAGAGAGAGAGAGAGAGGGGAGGGGGGGAAGAGTAATACTACTAAACATATATATATATATAACCCGCAACTGACTCATTTTTATCATTTTTCTTCACACATGGACTAGCAAGGAGAGGTGCGTGCGTGTGTGTGTGTGCGTGCGCGTGTGTCGGAGCGAGGGGACCGCTGGCTGGCATTTCGGGGCAAGTGAGTGAATCAAGGAGTGTGTGAATCTGAGGGCAAGTGTCTTGAAACGCGTGGGCGCGGTTGGAGGGCTGCCAGAAGCCGACAAGGGCAATAGGCAGGGGAGGGAAGTAGGGAGGGAGAAGGGAGAAAGGAAAAAGCAGGGGGAAGGGAGGGGCAGGATGAATAGGCTGGGGAAGGGGAGAATGGGGGAGAGTGGGTGGGGAGGTTAATAGGGAGAGCAAATGGAGGGTCAGAAGAGGCAGGACAGGAAAGCAAGGAGAAAAGGAGAGTGAAAGTAGAAAAGGAAAGAGAGAGAGAGAGAGAGAGAGAGAGAGAGAGAGAGAGAGAGAGAGAGAGAGAGAGGGGGGGGGGGGGGAATAGACAGGGAAAGGAAGCAGACAGAAGAGAAAGAGACGAGTAGGAACAGAGAATGAAAAAGAATGAGAGAAAAGAAATTAACGTATTTCTACTTCAACTTCCACGTCCTCTTCTCACCTCCAACTTCCGCCTTCCTCCCTCTCCAACGCTTCCACCTCCTTCTTGCTTCAGTCTTCCCGCGAAGTCATCAATATCACATGCCCTCATTCATCACAATATTCAGGTCTTTTCAAGCAGATGTAATAGCGTGAATGACGTGAAATACGGAGCAATCTAGACGCGCCAGGCACCTCCAAAGTGACACTGGAAAAGGGGGCGTCTTACTATTTCATTTTTTTTTTATAATACCATCTTTAGTGCTTTGCTTTTTATTGTTCCCATATTATAAACGTTGTTTTAATTGCATTTTGATATCGTATTATTTGCTTATTATCGCCAACAGTATCACCATGTTTTACTACTACTATCGTTATCATCTTCATCCTCATTGCCATTATCATTATCACTAATACTTTTACTAATATCATAATCACTGTAATTCTCACTGTTATCTTTATTATCATCCTAATCATTAGCATTAGCAATATCATCATCATCATCATCATCATCATTAATATCTACAATCATCGTCACCGGCAACAATGTAGCCATTAATTCAATTGTTATTCCATTTCCACCTGATCATCAACACGATAGTTTTGGTTCCATGAAACTATTTTTTTCCGTTTTGTCACTTGACGCTCCTCTCTAGTTCGATTTGCAAAGTCATCAAGCCGTTTAGTCTTTCAATTGCCTGTTGCAGTTGAAAGAGACGAGAAAACGCTCAGAGAGAAATCTAACAGTCACGGCACCCCATGTTCTATATAAAAGATATAAACAAAGACAAAACGAAAAAACAAACAAACAGAAATATAAATCAACAAAGAAATAAATCCCCAAACTATTATAAAAAGAACAAGAAAAACGAAACGAAAAGCACCAAAAACCCAGTTCCCTCTCACACTTACCCTAAACTTCCCCGGCGCGAAAAAGAATCCTGGGCATAAAACCGACAATAACTCCCACCCGAGTATTAGCGAGCGAATCAAACACGCCGAGGGAGACGCGTTCAGGCATCGACATATTGGATCATGTAATATTAACACCAACAAGCCGATACGACAAGAGTTTCGCTGATTCTGACTCGCTCCGGGCCAGTGAGTGAGACACGGGACGCGGCGTTTCTCAGGAAGAGGGGCCTGCTTTCAAGAAGTGGCGGAAGGGGGAATGGCAATGTATCTCTTCTCCTTTCTCTTCTCCTCCTTCGCTTGCTTTCTTGTTTGTTTGTTTGTTTGTTTTTTGTATCTGTTTTTTTCTCTCTTTCGCTTTCTTTTATTTTTATTTTTATGTACCTTCCCACTTTTTTGAGATATATATATATAGATAGATAGATAGAGAGA
>NC_051399.1:35349585-35357085 GCF_015228065.2 Penaeus monodon
ACGACCCAGCGCTTCGTCCAAAAGCCACTGAGGGAGGGAGGGAGGGAGGGAGGGAGGGAGGGAGGGGAGAGGGGGGAGGGAGGAGGGAAGGGGGAAGGAGGGGGGAGAGGGAGAAAGGGAGGAAGGGAAGGAGGGGGAGAGAGAGAGAGAGAGAGAGAGAGAGAGAGAGAGAGAGAGAGAGAGAGAGAGAGAGAGAGAGAGAGAGAGAGAGAGAGAGAGAGAGAGAGAGGGAGGGGGAGAGAGAGAAAGAGAGAGAGAGAGAGAGAGAGAGAGGAGGGAGCTCCTTCGTCCGCTCACAATAAGGCAGTGACCTTCCCAAGGTCTTGTATCTTCATAAGGTCTTCGCCTCAGTCTCTTGTAGGTATTGTGTATCCTCTATACCTTTAATCTATTCTCTGGTGATCTTATTATGTCATTTCTTCTTTCTCATCTCTTTTCCTCTTCTTAAATTTCCATCTCGCACTTTTCATTTCTCCCTTCCTACTATCTAATTCCATTTTCTTACGGTGTCATTCTCCCTTCTTACTCTTTAATTCCATTTCCCTGCTCTGCAATTCTCTTTCCTTCGCTCCATCTCCCTTTTCGTAAACACTCGTACCTTCCCCTACTCGTAACTTTACTTTTCCTCTATTCTCAAATATCTAATACTCACCTCCTCATCTATCCCGTTCTCCTTTTATATTCTTTCATTCCTTGTTCTCATTCTCTCGTTCCCTGTCCTATTCTCTCAAATTCTTCCTCCCTGCTTTCTTATCTGGCCCTTTTCCTCTGCACTTCTATCATTTCCCTCTTCCTATTCCCATATCCTATAAACCAAGACTTCACTCGGTCTATCCTGATTTACCTTTTCCTATTATACTTTTAATATGATCGATGACGTAATTCAGTCTCCTTGTAGCGAGATAATGTGAAGATCAAGGCACTTCAACGAACGCTCAGCCGATATCTCTAATATATAAATAAATAAATAGATAAATAAATACACAGGATACCTTCGAGAACACACATTCAGTCTTCCTCGGCCGATAACCTCAAAGCGAATTTCATCTTCATCAAATCTTCGACGATGGTATTAAAGTTCAAGCTTATCCAGCCTCTTAGGGGAAGCACCCCGAAGCCCATACATTAAATACCCTCCTCCTACTACAAGAATTTATCAATGAGAGGGGAAAAAAGAGGGGAAAAAGAGAAGGGAAAAAGAAGATCCCCTTACTCAATCATAACAAAAGGGCGATCCATCATGTCTAAGATCCATAAAACTGGATTTTCTACTTCCGCTCAAGAAATATCCTTCCACACCACATTCTGGATATTTATGGTAAATATGTGTAGTGGGTCATCATCGACTCGATTGGAGGCTTGGATACAGGTGGTACAGGGGCACGGGTGCATCGGGATCATTGGTGTGTGTGTGTGTGTGTGTGTGTGTGTGTGTGTGTGTGTGTGTGTGTGTGTGTGTGTGTGTGTGTGTGTGTGTGTGTGTGTGTGTGTGTGTGTGTGTGTGTGTGTGTGTGCATTGTCTTCCTTTTCCTTTGAGGTCAAAGACGGTTCCAAGTTCAAAGAGCACTAAGACCGCTCTTTCAACAATATCCGCGAAAACATCCATCGATCATTACAGCTTTAAAGACACACTTATCAAGCATAGTATTCGAGAGAAAAATAACATATAATTAAGAATATCATCCTCACCACCCATCCTTGACACCCCTCTCCACAATCCCCTTCCCTTTTCCCCTTCATTCTTCTTTTTATCTATTCCCCTTTTCCTTTTCCCCTCATCTCTCTGTAGCGGGATTCAGGTATATCCTAGCTCGCTCCACCAAGCCATTATCGACTCCCAGCTAGACAAAAGGGAAGCAACTGAGAGTGATATTGTATTTCCATGTTATGTCCATCATTCACCCGGCGAGGCTTCCGGCCCCGAATGGAACTCTCGACCTGTGTTGCAGCGGAGGGAGGGAGGGAGGGAGGGAAAGGGAAGGAGAAAGGGGGAGGGAGGGAAAGGGAAGGAGAAAGGAGGGAGGGAAGGGGAAGGGAGGGAAAGGGGGGGGGAAGGGTTGGGGAAGGGGGGAAGGGACGGGTGGAAAGCGGGAGGGCAGGAGGAAGAAAGGTAAGGGAGGGAAAAGGAAGGAGAGAACGAGAGGGAAGGAAGGGATGGAAAAATAAGGAAAGGAAGGGGAAATAAGGAAGGGAAGAGGTAAGGAGTAGAAACACTGGAAAAGAAAGTGTGGGGGAGAGAAAGGAAAGGGAAGGAGGGGAAGAGAGGAAAGGGAGGGCGGGAGGAAAAGGAAGGATAAGGGAGGATTTGAAGGAGGGAAGTAATGAAGGGTGAGCGGAAAGGGAAGAGGAAGGAATGGAAGAAGATGAGAAGGGTGAAATGCGGGTGGGGCAGAGAATGAGAAGAAGGAAGGAAGGAAAGAAAGGAGTAAATAACAGAAGGACAGATACAGAGAGAGAGAAGAAGAATCAGAACCCAAAAAAGTCAAAATAAATGACCCACACCTCAGCCCATCAAATCCGCGCCGGGCAAGCCAAGAGGAGAGCTCGCTGGTCACTCACGCCCACATCTCCAAAAGCCTCGTGCCTTCCCGAGCATGAAAAACGCTTGCAGAGAGTAATGGTCGGGACGCAATGAACTCTCACATGCATTCCTCGCCTCGCACCGCCATTACGGTGCCGGACACAGACAATGTGGAGCCGTTACATTGTCAGGCATTTTGTCCGCTGGCCTGGGGACTGAGCTGCCTGCGTCGGCGCCTGGTCCGAGGCAGCGCCACCGCCTCCGACGATTCCTGGGCACTTGGTCTCGCTGCGGACTCCGTCGCCGGGAAGGACGGCCTCGGGCGGGTTGACCTCCCGCTCCATTTCTCGCTCGCTTTCACTTTTTCCATTTTTTTTTATCAACCCGACTAGTACACATGCATGCATGCATGCACATACACACACACACACACACACACACACACACACACACACACACACACACACACACACACACACACACACACACACACACACACACACACACACACACACAAGCATACACGCACACTGAAACAAACACACACACATTGTTTTCCTCTCCTTTCTTCTCCTATCCTCCTCTCACAAACTTCTTTAGCCCGATTGTCTAAGATATTTCCGCTCGCTCGCCGCTTTCACGCTCTCCGAGGCTCACTTGTCGCACTTGTCACGACGTCGAGAACCCAATCCGTTTCGTAATCCTCGATCGATTCCCTCGCGTCTGTCAGGATCCCACCCTTCATCTCGCGCTCGATCCTACATCTGTGTTAACGACCTCCTTCGATCCTCCTCAGATCCTCCTTTATGATTTTCTCTTGTTTATTATTACTTTTGATTAGTGTTTTCCTTTCGCTTCCTTAAAATATCCGTTATTTGGTTATACAGTGCTGTATATTCTTCGAACTTATAAACCGTGTTGAACTGAGCCAATAAATCATCTTGAAGATTTTCACCGAGCCTATGAATCACCGAATTGACTATAAATGAACATTAAAGAATACCCACCCATGGCATGTCCCATCGGCAGTCACGTGACATGTGACTGATGGTGACTCATGCCAATCTTCGACCTCGCCCGCATCTGCAATCTCATCCTAACTCCTCTTCATCCCATCGATCTCATCCCCGCTGCCTTCAGACTCTGCCCTCTATGCATGCAACGAGCGAACGAGTGCTTCTCCGCAAGCGGCGCAAGCGGCGGCAGAAGCGGCGGCTGTTCTATGACAGAGGCGCATTTACGAGACAATCCGGGTAAAATGCCGACAAAAAGAGGAAATTGCATTGGTCTTCTTCCCTCTTGATGCCCTTTCCTTTCTTCCCACTTTCCTTCTTATTCTCCCTCTCTCTCTCTCTCTCTCTCTCTCTCTCTCTCTCTCTCTCTCTCTCTCTCTCTCTCTCCCTCTCCCTCTCCCTCTCCCTCTCCCTCTCCCTCTCCCTCTCCCTCTCCCTCTCCCTCTCCCTCTCCTTCTCCTTCTCCTTCTCTTTCTCCTGTTGTTGCCTCTTTGCATCAACATAATATATTATCTCCTCAATATCTGATATAATCTTAATAGTTCATACTAGTCATATTTCTCTCACAGATCTTGCTCTTTCAATTTGTTTAGACAAATGTAAAGGAAAGTTCACAACTTATTAGAGAATTTACAACTAATTTATTAACTGTAAAGTATTATATATAGTAAACATGTAAAGTCAATCACATAAATTTATATGTCAATAATATAACATCTGAGTTCATTATAATTCAATACAATAATTATACCATATTAAATATCCATCTTTTAACTTTAACAAATAACTTGTCACTTTACTCTAATTGTTAACATACAAACTACATAATATAAATTTAAGCAAGCTGTTATTAATTAACCAATGTCAATGCTTAAAATAGATGTAAACAGTTAATAAAAGAATTTCTTTCTTCACATACAATGATTGAAATCATAAAAATATTTGTAAGCAGATTGAAATACAGAAAATAGTGAGAATTATATTTAGGCAAGATGAATTACTTATACCAAGTAATTTAAAATACTAAGTTAATGTCTTTACACAATTACTAACTTAAACTCGAGATTATCTCCCTCAAAAGTAAGTGAGTACATTCTGAAAATGGACATAAAATGTCTTGTGCTTAATCAAGCAATCATAATACTGAATTAATATTGCTAAGCCGCAATTAACTCAAGCAAACTTATTCTAAGAAATACTTAATGATTACATACAAAACACAAACTTATTCTTACGCTCTACCGGAAATAAACAATCATCATCACTGTTAAGTCACACTTCCGTAGAGCTGAGATCTCGTAAAAGTAAATCATTAATTCCTTACTCTCTATGCTAACTCAATATATCAGTACTCTTAGAATTCAAATCTATATGTCTTCAATTATATCATTCTTCAAACTTGACAATCAAATCTATAATTATTCCATTATATAATTATTACTTCTAAACTGAACTTAGTCAGATACAATTCTTGGTCCTTTATATAGTCATACATCAATCAAGAAATACTTATAAACTACTTAATACACATTTTCCATAGCACATTCCCATCCACCATGTTCCCCCTTAAACAAGAAACACTTAAACTGCTTCAATAGGGCTTACCCACAAATGCCACCAAAATGACATGGCTGCAAGGTGCTACCAGGGATGACTTTCAAGACCAACTCCAAACTCCTACTCCTACTCCTCCGTTGGTCTGTCTCGACCCGTCTTTTATCCCCGCTATGGGGGCCCTTCCTGTCACGCCCTTAGCAGTTATCATGAATATAATTAAAATTTCTCTTCACTTATTCGAAAACTATCTGCGTCAGGACTTTCCTATGTCCCAGCAAATTTTCAACACTGTATTTATCACTTTAACTTTTGTCTATCTACCTTCCGTGTTATTTTCTTGATACCCGACTTGAATATTGTGATATATCTAGTGATCGCCTCCAACTAGTTGTTTTCGTATTCGTGGCTTCTAGAAGCTTCTGTTAGTCATGGCGTGAACCACGCGCTCAGTTTGACGTCATGGGTCATCTTCCTGTTTACCATCTTTTCATCTGACCATTTTTTCTGGATTTCGCCCTCATCTTCGCCGTATTGTTCTATTTTTTGATGTTGCGACCGGATGGTGCGTCCGCTCTGCCTCGCGTTGTTTACGAATAACGCGTATCTGTCCACGACACTCCTCCTTCTCCTTCTCCCTCGCCTTCTCCTTCTCCCTCGCCTTCTCCTTCTCCCTCGCCTTCTCCTTCTCCCTCGCCTTCTCCTTCTCCCTCGCCTTCTCCTTCTCTCTCGCCTTCTCCTTCTCCCTTTCCCTCTCCTTCTCCCTTTCCCTCTCCTTCTCCCTTTCCCTCTCCTTCTCCCTTTCCCTCTCCCTCTCCCTGTCCTTCTCCTTCTCCCTGTCCTTCTCCTTCTCCCTTTCCCTCTCCTTCTCCCTTTCCCTCTCCTTCTCCCACTCTCACTCCCTCTCCCTCTCCCTCTCCCCCCCTCTCTACCAATCTATTCTCTCTGTCCCACTCCCACTCCCTCTCCCACTCCCACTCCCACTCCCACTCCCATTCCCACTCCCGTGCCCCGACCACCAATCAGGCCGAGCGCTCGTAAGCCCCGCCGCCTGGCTCATCACTAACCCCGCCAGACATCATGGAACCTCTCTTTCCATTCCTCTTCAGACCGTGGCCGTCCCCCGCGCCGCCGCCGTCGCCTTGCTTAGTAATCGGATCGGCGTTCAAGCAGCGTCATCGGGCTGGCACTAAGGGCGCCGCGGTGGAATTCAATTTCGTGACATTAAAACGCGAGCTCGAGCTCCTTCGGCCTCCGGTGTGGGGGTGGTGGTGGGGCTGGGGCTGGTTCATCAGACCTCGAGGCGCCGGGGACAGATCTTGAATAATCCTTCAATTTTCTCGGCGCTCCGCAAGGATCGCGAGAGGACGCGCGGCGAGCGGTGTTGTGGCGGTGATGTGGTGTCTGGCCGAGGAGAGGGCCAGGCACTGCTGTCGCGGCCGCCGTTGCACCGCGCCCTTGCTGTCCCTTTCGAGCAGGAGAAAGGAAAAGCGGGACAGATGATGAAGATGAGAAAAAGGAACGAGGAAGAACGGGTTGATGGACAGCGGGTGGAGGAGGAAGTGCGGGTACACGGACAAAAATTTAAAAAATAATAATAAAAAAAGAGAATATCTGGCTCTCTTTGGGGTTTGCTCACCAGCATCCCTAAAGCCTCCCCCCCCTGCTGTTGGTCTTGCTCTCATAAATAATGAATTTATAATGCGCCATCTCCATGCACCGATATTGGCGCGCCGTTCACCTTTGATCGCGTCGACTTCCGGAAACGCTGCTCAACTTCGCCCAACGACTCATCTCCCTCGCCCCGGGACGCCCCTCCCCCCTTCTAGACAAAATACCTCGAGTTAAACAAAATTCACTCCTTTTCCTTGGCTCGTGTGTGTTAATCGCAAAGTTGGTTACCGCCCCTCCAAGCCCTTATTATTAGTCAAATAAACAGCTCGTTAGTGCACCGACAATGACAATAGGTCCCCGAGCGAGCAATTAAAGGGTAGGTCCTTGCTTATTCAGACTCCCCGAATCTAAAGCGCGGGACCAGGACAAAGGAATCCTTTATTGCTCTCGGCTGCCTGCTCCTGCTTGAAAGCTGGGAGCCTCTGCTTAAATCAGGAGAATAAAAGCGACCTTCTGCTGGTGAACTCATTCTGTTGCTTGAAGATGCTAGTGAACTTCTCCGGAAGACGCGTCCCTCACAAGGAAGCTATTTCACTTTGCCAGATTCCCTTAAATCTTCCCCCGAAAAAGCGACTTCAGAGCAGGCGAAGTGAATTCAGATTCTAAAGTCACAAACCCCTTTGAACTGACATCCTCGAATTTGTTGCTGCAACTGGTGAAATGAAGTTAGTGTTGTAGTAAATGCGTATTTCATTTTCCAAGTCTCACTTTATAGGGATACGAACATCTTCACGAGAT
>NC_051399.1:35362085-35367085 GCF_015228065.2 Penaeus monodon
AAAAATTAATCATAAATGTCAAGAGAGTCAATTTAGGGACCTCTCGCCCTGCTAATCGCCCTGTATCGATCCAGGGCGTTTGGGGCCATGGTCTCTCTCTCTCTCTGCCCTTCGTCCTCCTCGCCTGTCCTCGTCATCCCTCGCTGTCTCTCGCTCGCCCGGCCTCGCTCTGGGATTTATTTTTTCTTTTCATCCGATAATAACGAAGGGGGTTTTCCATGGAAGGTTTGTGCGGTGCGGCGTTTTTTCTGTTGTTCGTATCTTTCTTCTAGTCCCTTCTTTTTTTCTTCTCTTTCTCTTCCATCTTCTCCTTTTCCTTATCGCTCTGTTTTTTTATGTTTCTGCTTCCGTCTCTGTCTGTCACTCTGGTTGTCGATCGTTCTCTCTCTCTCTCTCTCTCTCTCTCTCTCTCTCTCTCTCTCTCTCTCTCTCTCTCTCTCTCTTTTCTCCTCTCTGGTTCGATCGTCTCTCTTCTCTCTCTCTCTCTCTCTCTCTCTCTCTCTCTCTCCTCTCCTCTCTCTCTCGCTCTCTCTCTCTCTGCTCTCTCTCTCTCTCCTCTCTCTCTTCCTTCTTTCTCTCTCTCTCTCTCTTCTCTCCTCTCTCGCTCTCGCATGCCAATCTATCTCACCAAATTATTTTGCTTGTCCCACGTCTCCTCTGACCTCCTGTCGCCCTTGCTACACTACCAGGGATAATAAAGCAGAAAGCCCTCTCTTTTCTGCTTTCCCCTCACTACTCGCCCACCTTGCTGCTACTGCCTCTGCTTCTGGAATCCCTGAAGCTTACCTCTCGTTTATAATGTGTGTGTGTGGGAGGGGAGGGGTAATTAGGGGAACCCTTATTAACAGGTGAATCCAGCCATAAACTGGGTGAAGCCGCCAGGTGAATACAGCGGCCCAGGTAGAGCACAAGTGAGCGATTCAGGTCCAGGCGCTGGCTTTCATCTTTTGCCTTTTTTCATGTTCAATCAGTCCTACTAATTGCTCTGACATAATTAATGATATCCCTCACAAAGCTACTTAGATTCCTACGACCTTACACTCCTCGAAAAGACGCTTAAGAAGAAGAAGGAAAAAAAAATATCCCAAATTCAAAGTCTGAACAACATTGAAAAAAAAAAAAATAATAATAATAAAAAATTATAATAAAATAAATAAATCAGAGAACTACCGACCATTACGACGATCAAATGAAACGTGGACACTTCTGGAAAAAAAAAATTCCTGACGCAGAACTAACATCAAAGTCTCCTTAATTGGGTTCACCTCCTCTGCCCGCCATCATCCACGGGCAAACAGCGAGGGGAAAGGGGAACGACTGTCTTGGCTTCCTGTGTCTTTAAACTCTCGTCCTTCGTCTGTCTGTTTGTGTGTTTGGAGGTGCTCATGGTCTGTCTGTTTGATTGTGTGTTTGTGTTTGTTTGTGTTGTGTGTGGTGTGTGTGTGTGTGTGTGTGTGTGTGTGTGTGTGTGTGTGCGTGTGCGTGTGCGTGTGCGTGTGAGTGTGCGTGTGAGTGTGCGTGTGCGTGTGAGTGTGCGTGTGTGTGTGTCTGTCAGTGAGTATATATGCATGTATGTCTCCGTCTGAATTCCAGCCAATGTGTTTATTCGTTTATATCGGTCTCTATATGCCCGTATGTTCGTCTATTTGCTTATTTGCTGACTTGCTTGCCTGCCTGCCTGTATTCCTGCCTGTCCATTCGTCCTACTGTCTGCCTATCCGTCTTTGACTCCAATTCCTGTTTGTCCATTCCTAGTTCTATCATAGGTCTACTACACTCACTCTCTCTCTCTCTCTCTCTCTCTCTCTCTCTCTCTCTCTCTCTCTCTCTCTCTCTCTCTCTCTCTCTCTCCTCTCTCTCTCCTCCCTCTCTCTCTCTCTCCCTTCTCTCATCTCTCTCTCTCGTCTCCTCTCTCTCCTCCCTCTCTCTCTCTTCATCTCTCTCTCTCTCCTCTCTCTCTCTCTCTTCCTCCTCCTTACCCTCTCTCCTTTCCTCCTCTCTCTCTCCCCTCCCCCTCCCCCCCCCTTCTCCCTCTCCCTCCTCTCCCTTTCCCTCTTCCTCCCTCTCCCTCTCCCTCTCCCTCTCCCTCTCCCTCCCTCTCTCTCTCATCTCCTAGAATCTCAGCATTGCAATATCCTTTCAGTAACGGTACATGAATGTTATCTGGGATCATCCTCAAAAGGTTTATACATCGTTAATATAATCTTGTACGAAATATTCCTTTTTTTAACTGGACTGAGAATAAACAATACATTACCTTCTCAACAGAATCAACAGAATATTCGTTCCTTCTCTTTTATTTATATACATTTACATACATACACATTTATTATATATATATATATATATAACATACTATATTCTCTCCTTTCTCTTTCTTTTTCATCTCTTTTTCCTTCCATCCCTTAACCCTTTCTTTGAACAACCACCTCCTCTCTATCCCCCCCTCTCCCACCTTTGTCCCACTACCCCCAACCCCTGTCCTCCTACCCACCACCACCTCCACCTACCCACCCCTGCCCCCCTCCCCCACCCCTGTCCCACTATCCCATCCCTCCCCACCTACCCACCCCTGTCCCACCTACCCCCACCCCTGTCCCACCTACCCCCACCCCTGTCCCACCTATCCCCATCCCTCCCCCACCTACCCCCTCCCCATGACCTTGGACACGCCCCCTCCCCTCAAGGATAATCAAGCGTTTCGGGTTGACGAGCGCCAGTCCGCGTGAGCCTCAACTGCTCTTGCAATAATCAACAAATTAGTTACACCCTTCCTCTCCTTTTCGATCTATCTCTCGTCCTCATTTATTATACAGTTGCTCTTTCTGTTTGCTCTGTTTCTTTTATATTTTATCCGTTATTTTTCTTTTTCTTTTTTTCTTTTTTTGATCGATTTTTTTTCTTTTCTTAATCTCTGTTTGTTGCATTTCTTCGGTTTGATGTTATTATCGTTGTTCCTGCTGTCGTTATTATCATCGCTTCCCTTTCGTTCCTTCTAAATTTCCCTCTACATCTTTGTATTATCGTTGTTGCAACGATTACCATTATCATTTCTTATTATTATTATCATTATTCTTATCTTTATCTTCATCATTACTATTATTTTTTGTTATTATTATTATTGTTATTATTATTATTATTATTATTATTATTATTTTATTATTATTATTATTATTATTATTATTATTATTATTATTATTATTATTATTATCATTATCATTATTGCTGATATCATTATTAGTAGTATAAGTATTATATACTAGTACCACTACTTCTACTTCTATTATCATCACTATTACCACTTTTATTACCATTATCAATATTGCCAATAACAATATCATTACCGTCATTATTAACATGAGTAACCACATCACCAAGGTTATAAGCAGTTGCAGTGGCATCATCAGTCATTCTCCTCCTCTCTTTCTCCTCTTTCTTTCTCCACCTCCTTCCGTCCTCATCAACACCTCTTCTTCCTCCTCCCCATAATCTCATTTCCAACAGTTTATTTTTTCCCTTCCTCCCCTCCTCCCTCTTCGTCACCCGTTTGACACCTCTCTTAAGGGGACACGCGTTCTTCTGTTCTCCGTGTGTCTACTCTGTGCCATGCTTGTGTTCTATCTATCTTCTTGTTCTCCGTCTGTTCTATCTATCTTCTTCTCTGACGTGATCGGTCTGTCTTCACACTGCTTCTCCAGTTCTATCTGTCTTCGTCTATCTCTACCTATCTCTTCCATCTGTCTCCTTTTCCCCCGACGTGTTCTGCCTGTCTCTTTCTTTCTTTCTGTTTTCACACTTTCCTACCTCATTTTCGTTTCTGTTTGACTTATTTAATCCTCTTGCTCCCTATCGCAGACCTCTCGTGTTTTCTCTTCTTCCCCGAATACTGTAGGTCTCTTGTCTTATCTCTGTTTATCTATTTCTAATTATCATTCTCACTTCTTCTTCTTCTTCTTCTTCTTCTTCTGCTTTTACTCCTCTTCCTCATCTCACAGCCTCTTTTTTCCACATCTAGATCTAGCTCTAGCAATAGCAATAGCAACACTAGCTCTAGCTCTACTACCACCACCACCTCCTCCTCCTTCTCCTCCTCATCTTCCTCTTCCTGTTCATCTCCCTTTCACTTTTCCCTCCTTCCTGATTACCGTCTGTCGGATGTGTTCGCAGATCACCTGGCTGCCGAAATGCCATCCTCTCTTCCTGCTTCTCTGTGTCGAGTTATTACCATGATAGATAGGGGAATGAGGAGGAGGAGGAGGAGGAGGAGGAGGAGGAGGAGGAGGAGGAGGAGGAGGAGGAGGAGGAGGAGGAGGAAGAGGAAGACGAGGAGGAGGGGAGGATAAGGGGGGGAGGAGGAGGAAGAAGAGGAGGAGGAGGAGGAGGAGGAGGAGGAGGACGAGGAGGAGGAGGAGGAGGAGGAGGAGGAGGGGGAGGGGGAGGGGGAGGACGACGACGGCGACGAGAACGAGGCAGAAGAAAACGACGATTAGGTAGAGAGATCGAAGGGAAGGAGAGGGAGGGCGATGGGTGGCAAGTGGAAGAAGATGAACGTTCTCGAAGCCCCCCCACCGCATCCCCCCCTCCTC
This sequence comes from Penaeus monodon, assembly GCF_015228065.2. NCBI lineage: Eukaryota > Metazoa > Arthropoda > Malacostraca > Decapoda > Penaeidae > Penaeus > Penaeus monodon. The sequence continues at coordinate 35,366,672 of NC_051399.1, forward strand.
ACTCCCCACTCCCTACCCCCACCCTCCTCCCTAAACACGATCCGACTTCTGTTCGTTGGTCCTTCTCATCCCGAGCTCCGGTTACGTCAGCCTCATCAGCGCTGAAAGAAGATGGAGGGGCGGGGCGGGCGGGCGGGCGGGTGAGCGAGTGGGCGGTCTACGTACACACACACACATACATACGCGCGCACATATACGCATACGCGTTCACTTACTGGACAAGGTCTCTCTCTCACCTTCTTTCTCTCTTTCTTTTTTTCCTGATTTTACTCACCCCCTTCATCTCCACCGTATTCGTATCTACTTTAACTACAGCTATCTCCGTCTTCATTTCCACTTCCACCATCATTACCTCCACTTCCTATCCACAGTCTTCACTGCCAGTTCCCTCCATATTTTTTTTATCTACCACCT
>NC_051399.1:35374585-35394585 GCF_015228065.2 Penaeus monodon
AAGCCCCGCTATGAGCAACCCTCGACCCGGACACGTAACTTTATTCATGAAATGTATACTTTATTGTTCAAGGGTTTTATAAGCTCGCGTTTGCGTCTTTACGTAAGAAATCTGTTTGTCGCTCTGTATATGGTCTAACTATCTACCTATCATTCTGTTTATGTATACATATATATGCAGATGTACACACACACACACACACACACAAAACATCACACAACAACAACCACCAACACACACCACCCAACACACTACATAAACGACACAACGGATACATCGTACTCTAACGAAACAAAAAAAAAAAAAACAAAAACAATAAAAAACACGAGAAAGGACAATATATGACTACGAATATAACATATTACTATATATATAACTTATGTAATGAGCACATACATACAACCACCCGCAGACACAACCCCCACCCACAACTAACTATCACTAAATATAACTAACTGTCACAGCACAACCACACACGGCGTTTACGTCATATAACAAAAAAAAAAATTGTTTAGTATCTTTATATGTATAACTATTACCTATCATATATTTATGTATACATATATATGCAGATGTACACACAACACACACACACACACACACACACACACACACACACACACACACACACACACACACACACACACACACACACACACACACACACACACAACATAGTACATAATAAAAAAAAAAAAAAAAAAAAAAAAAGAGATATGAGAAGATATAGAAGAAAGAGAGAGAGAAAGAAGAGAGAGAGAGAGAGAGAGAGAGAGAGAGAGAGAGAGAGAGAGAGAGAGAGAGAGAGAGAGAGAGAGAGAGAGAGAGAGAGAGAGTCACAATAAGATAAAGACCCATAGAAAAGAAACGAGTTACAAAAACCCCGAAACCGATCCTCCCCTGCAAAATCTGAAACCTCCCATCATCTCAGGATCGTCAAAAAAAAGGAAAGAATCTGCCGAAAGAGAATTTCTTTCGGAAATGAGAAAATTCCTTCATCCTCTCTGCTATAAATTTCCCCGCCGTGTTCCCCGTCCGCCCGAGTGCTATGGTAAACACGGGCAACTAATTTACTCGGTCCTTTCGGCCTGTCCTTTTCGCTTGTACTCTTTTTTCCCTGTAATTTAAAGTGACTGTTGTTTTATTTTACGTTTTTTTTTTCTTATAGCTAAGACGTCTTCTATATTAGTCATGAATTCATATCCTGTATCAGTAATCATAATAATTATTACTATCATCATAACTATCATCACTATTATTATTGTTATTGTTGTTGTTGTTACCATTATTATTATTATCATTATCATAATCATTTATCATTGTTTTTCTGATTATCATTATTATCATCATTATTGTCGTCACCATCAAGAACAATTACAGAATAGCAAAGTGTTTTTATCAACTTTTATCTAATGCCTTTACGCATTATCTACTAATAAATCTAAGTCAAATCTTCCTTTGCATCATCAACAAGCAATATGCCTGTACAAAATCCGAGCTTCCATTGTTTTCAATTAAGTTTTTGCATGATTTATCGCCAAAATTTTCGTTTTTATTGCTAATTGATACACGGTTGAAGCGGAACCATTGCCAACCGTACGAGCGTTCTGGTTGTGTACTAGCTGCATTACGAGTCTCTTCTTGCATTAGATTTTAGTGCTAGTACTAGTTCCAAGTCAATGAATGATGAATGGGAATTTTTAGGGCGTTTTTTTTCCTAAAAGATCATTCTAGAATATGTTTTACATCTATTAAATCCATCCGCGTTCTTGGTTGTTAAAGAGAATGTCGAACCTCAAAAGCTTTTTTCCAACTTCATCGCTCTACATCTCCATCATCGAAAGAGCTCAGGGCAGCAACTGGGCAGCAACTGGGTACCGTTGCTACTTCGCGGCGGCTTTGAGTTGAGGAGGGTTATAGGTCATTGAGGGGGTGAGGAGGGGACGCAGTGGGGGTAGGAGGTATGGTCATAGGTCATGGGGTTGTCCGGTTGTGGGTGGCAGAATGGGTGACTCACACATCCGGATGGCTGGTCAGGCATGGGGGGGAGGTGGGGCGGTGTCATTTTTAGTGACACTGTGAAGGGCGGCGGGCTCGATGGGCGTTATTTATTCTGCTGTGGTGTGAGTGTGTGTTGCACCTGATACGGGCTTTTTGTGCGTGCGTGAGGAAGGTCGAGTTGCACATGTTAACCCACAGTTTGGGTCTGTTACATCAGCCTTGGCATTCTTTGTCAATTATTACATTCATTATGACAAGTTCCTTTCTTCTCACTGCAATTCAGATATCCTCAGAGGCCCGAATCCAACCGCCAAAGAATGGTTGCCTCATCCCTCCTGGCGCTCCCGTGGCTGGCGAACAGGTGGACTAACATCCTCCTCCAAAACGGCATTCGAAACGAGGCTGAATATGCCGGGACATTTCTTAAAATGTTCGCGGAAATCTTTTTCTTGTCGCGGAAATTCTAAGGTTTTCGACATGAGCGTTGAAAAACGAGATCGTAATCTAATTTCTTGCTTCAAATAAATAGCATTCTTGTCGCTCGAAGCAATAATAAAATAAAGACGAAAGGTAGCCAGAGTTGACGTATATTTCAAGCTTAATACAACACACGCTATTAAACAATAAAATAAATCACGACTAAGGCCTGAAATAACATCAAGGGAGCTATCCATGCATTAAATCTCGTTTATCAGCATGATTACCTTGTCGCAAGTTCACCATGTATGATTCGTGTTTTTGGGAACGACACATTTAGAGTGTGGCAACAAATTTCCCGCCGTTAATGGATCCCTCAAAGGCCCAGTCCGGTGACAGACGATCATTCCGCGACGCAAAAGACCCACAAAGGACTTCTATGCCATGGGGACTTGTAACATTCCCCTTGCTTGGAGAATATCCTGGAGAAACGACAACATGAGAGGTGCTGCTAATCCCGCAAACCAGACTTCTATTGACTTCGTGGAAATCAACACTTTATCAAAGCTTAATAACTTCTAAAAAACCAAAAGCTTCATTGGCGTTTTAAACCCGAGACAGGCGGGGCACTGGAAGGAAGGGAGAGGGAGGGGGGGAGAGGAGGAGGGACGGGGATTGGCCAATCAATATGCTTTTAAGCCTGACGTGACAGCAGCCTTTGACAACTCGAAACAACACCCACGTGAGGAGTTAGACTTCATGGCCCTAACTACCCCTGATCCCCTCCGACTTCCGTCTGCTGCCAAGCCCTTGAAAGCGCATGACTGCTGCTGCTGTTTGCTGCTGCTGATGCGACTGCCACACCATCACGTACGCATGCGCGAGTGCCTGTGCGTATGTGTATTTGTGAAAGATGAAAATGAGAGAGAGAGAGAGAGAGAGAGAGAGAGAGAGAGAGAGAGAGAGAGAGAGAGAGAGAGAGAGGAGAGAGAGAGAGAGAGAGGAAAATAGAACGTTGAAAAAGAGAGAGACACAGACAGCAGAACAGCAAGACCCGGAGCTAGATGAGTGTATGTGATTGTGCGTGTTAAATCCCATCTGACGTTGCTCTGATTTTATGCAGATTAGAACAACCAGCATGACTCATATCATTCCTTAACAAATAAACTTCTGCCTCCCTCCTTTTAGCCTCATTTTGAACGCCAAAATAACACTATCCATCCACCCCCAACCTCCCCTGCAACTACGGCAAAGAAATATAATTCAACCATATGCAATAACCGCATTTTCGCCACGGTCAACAGCGTCGCCATAAAATAATGACCGACATTAAGCGATCAGACCCCTCCCCTTCCCCCCCCCATTTTTTTTCTCTTCTTTCGGTCTTCTATCAGATCCGTTCCCCTTCTTTCAATCCCCCCCCCCCCTTCCTCCCTCCTTTCCTTTCTCTTCGGTTTCTTCCCTTCCTTCACCCTATCCCTCCCTCCCTTCCCCACCCATCCTTTCCTACCCCACCCTCTCTCCTTTCCTTCCTCCTTCCTCCTTCCCTTCCTTCACCCCTTCCATTCTTCCGTCCCACACTCCCCTCCCCTCCCTTTCACCCTCCCCTCCCTCCCTCCTTCACGCTGGCTCCCAACGCCTACGAAATGCGACTTTCCTTTCCCTCGGGACTTTAATCACGAGGCATAAACAGGAGGATCAGGCAACAAGTAGCACGGAGTAGGAACGAACCCGTAAGCCCTCCCCCCTCCCCCCCCCCCTCCCCTCCCCGCTCTCCCTCTTTCAAAAGAGATTTCGTGAGAGAGGAGAGAGAGAGAGAGAGAGAGAGAGAGAGAGAGAGAGAGAGAGAGAGAGAGAGAGAGAGAGAGAGAGAAGGGGGGGGGGGGGTGGAAATAGAATTTGCGAATGAAATGAAATGACACGCGTTGGCAACTGCGGCCGAATTCATGAGGTATAAATTCACAGATGATAAAGTTCGAAATTGTATGTTTGCCTTGTTTGCGGTGTGCGGGGATTTTGTGTGCGTGCGTGCGTGCGTGTGTGTGTGATGTTGGTGTTGTGTGTGGCGTGTGTTTGTGTGTGTGATGTGTCGTGTGGTGTGTGTGTGTGTGTGTGTGTGCGTGCGTGCGTGCGTGCGTGCGTGCGTGCGTGCGTGCGTGCGTGCGTGCGTGCGTGCGTGTGCGCGTGCGTGCACTTGTGCGTATGCGTATGATTATACGTATATGAGTGTGTTTATGTGTGTATTCCAACTATCCGTTCACAAACGCAAAAATACAAGATCAGCATAAACATCCGCAAAAACAAACAACCGGGAACTACAATCCCGCGAACGCTTACCGCCGCACACTCAGATACACACCCGAGCGTTCTGCAAGGCTGTGCAAGGTTGCCAGCCACGAGGGACGGCCGTTGCAAACCCGATCGCAACCGCAGAAGGCAAAGTGCTCGATTTTGCGGCCGTCATTTCACACCTGGCTGCACATTTTACTCATTACTCGCCGGCGGTTGTAAATTTCCCGTCCTTATACCGGGAGATGTTATTTTCGTTTTCATTTCTTCTGTCTTTCGTCTTCCCAAATGTTCTTGTTTTTCTTCTTCTTTTCTCTTCTTCTGTCTTCTTCGTCACCTCGGGAGATTTACGAGCTAGCGTAATATATATATTTTTTTTTCCATTTTCTTTTTCTTCTTGTAAATTTCTTAGGAAATTTATAAGCCAGCTTTATTTCTTCGTTTTTTTATTTGTCATCTTTATCGGATTTCCACTTCTGTTTCCTCGTTCTCCTAGTTCCCGTTGCGTTTTCTATATTTGAATTTTCTTATTAGATTCCCCCCCTCCCCTTTCTTCCTTTCTCCATTTATTTATCTCTTTTAATCTTCATTTTCCCTTAATATCCACCTTCACTCACGTTTTCCACCAGTCACCGTCTCCTCTTTTCTCTCATTCTTTTCGCCCTCCTTTCGATTTAATTACATCATTTTTCTTTCTTCTCTCGTCTTTCCTCACTCTCTCTTTCCACTTCATAGAGTCATTCTCTCATTGAACTTTGCTCTCTTGACGTTATTATCCTCTCCCTCTCCTCTTCCCTCCTTCCATCCCCGACAGATCTTGGCTCCTTAATTACTTAATAATCTTCTTCATTTTCTCCTATTATTTCCCATATCCTCTTGCCAAGACCTCTTAACAGCAGCTGCTTTCAACTATTATTGTTCCTTCCATTATCTTTTTCTCTCTTTCTTTGCCTTCTTTGTGTCGTTTTGCCCTTTTCCTCTTATTATCCTTTGTGTGTGTGTCTTGCTTTCTTCCCCTTGCTTTGATTTCTACTTCCTGTGTTGCTTTCTTCTCGTGTTTTAATTTCTTGAGCTTCTGCTTCTAATTTTCCTATTTTAAATTTCATCTTCGCATTGGTAAGTCATTCATATTTATCACTAATGATTTTTTTAAAAATAATTCATACTGCATTTATTTCAGCATCTCCCCTACCTTTCAATAATAATTCACTCGACCCCTTCTGTGAATGACGTGAAAATAATAAGCATAAAAAAGCGCCTGTCACACACCCTTCTCTGCATGACGCAACCCATCTACCTGTCAACCCGTCTTTAGATTACCATCTATCACCTGTCTATAGGATCATTTCTCACCTGCCTAGTTCACCCTGGTAATTGACATCACTATCGTCTGCCCCTTTCCAACCCTTCCGACATCCCCCCCCCCCACTGTGCTCTCCCCTATTCCCCTACACCTCTCGCCTCACTCATCCCCATCCCTGTCACCTGTCCCCTCCTACGTACCCCGTTCCTCAACGCCTCTCCCCTACCCAATGCTCCGTTCCCTGACACCTTCCTCTTCCCCCCCCTTCCCCCCCCCCCCCCCCTCCTCCCGCTGATGTCTGACACCTCCCTTCTCCCTATTATTCCAGACCATCGATCCTCGCTACCTGCTCGACCCACGGGCGAATAAATCGACATCCCTCTCGGTTCGCGATGGTTGATATTCCTCTGCTACTACGGTGTAATCTAGGTCTTCTTGTCTTTGAAAATTGTGAATACTCTTTTTTTTAATCCTTTTTTTTTTGTCTCTCTCCTGTGGTCATGCGCGGTGATAATGACGTGATTGGTGGTGTGGGGTGTGAGGTGTGTGTTTTTTTCTCTGCATCTATTTATCTATCTACCTGGCGTGTGTGTGTGTGTGTGTGTGTGTGTGTGTGTGTGTGTGTGTGTGTGTGTGTGTGTGTGTGTGTGTGTGGTGTGTGTGTGTGTGTGTGTGCGCGTATGCGTGTGAGTGTGCGTTTGCCTGCGCCAGCGCGTGCGTGCATGTATGCGTGCGTCCTCTGCCTAACATTCTTAATCAAATCTCGCCATCTCGATCAAAGTCCTGGAAATATTGATTTATATACGAGAGAGAGAAACACAAATAGAGAGACGGAGACAAGGAATAACTCGACAATAACAAACTCACCCCCTCCCCTTATCCTTCCCTCATACATGATCCACAACCTCCAATTTGGCAAAGGACTTCTCCAAGGATTCTCGAAATGTGGCCTCTCATCAGTAACACTCACTCACTCACAGAAACTAATGATCTGTGAGCGTCTTCTCAGATTTGCTGCTGCCTTGAACCACGCTGGAAACTTTGGCCAAGTTTCCACGCTTCCGAGTTTCTAAGTTTCACCCCCTTTTCGCAAATCGTTGTGGGAAATCCTTGAAGTTTTAATCACCTTTCCAATTTTATTATTATTATTTATTTATTATTATTATTTTTTTTTTTTGAAGGGACTGTAACCCGGGATGACATTATAGTTATTCTGCGTTTCTGGTGTTATAGTTATTTTACGTTTCTTTTTTTTTTTTTATTTGTGAAATCAATTCCCCTTCCCACGTATTATCTGGTGATAATACGTCTCCTCGTCCTTCTCCCTTCCTTTCTCCTTCCCACCGTTCCTCGCCCGCTTGCCCCCTCCCCTATCGAACCCCAACCGAACCCCACCCAAAGACCGGAGCCTACTCATTATATTACACCCCCCCCCTCCGCGGCCTCCCTCCCACATCCCCCCCCCCCCCGCCCTCCGAAGTTCCGGCACCTGTCTTAACCGCTGACTTTAACCGCTGCCAACGTCCGCCAAGGAGAAGGTTATTTCCTCCACCGCTGCTGAAATGGAAATCTGCTTCGCTCGACCGCCCGTGAAGCAGTCTCCACGAGCCGCGAGAGTCGTGGACTCGCTTCGGATCATCGAGTCGGATCTTTCCTCTCAGCGGGATTCATTGACTCCCGATTCGAATGAACGAGGTTAATTCATGCTCAACTAGCTCTCGGTTCGAATCAGCGGGGTGAATCTCGAGCTCGTAGGATTCGTAGATTATGCTTCGAGCCAGCCGGACGAATGGATTCGCTACGACACTCTCGGTTCGGCCCATCCACGCGAATCCTCCTCAGGCCCATTTTGGTTCGTATCCTCCTCCTCCTCTTCTTTCTCCGCCTCCTCTTCTTCCTCCTTATTCTCCTCATCTCCTCTCTTCTCCTCCTCGTTCGTGTCCTCTTATCTAAAGATAAGGAGGTAAGACTCAACCGCATAAGGGTGTCGAAAGCGTAATCACCTTCCCTGCCTTCCCCCCTTCTTATCATCTACTCTCCTTCTGACATCGCCTGACCAAGGAAAATTACTCGCAAATCGAAAGAAGTTGCATGGGACTTCATCTTCTCTCTTTTTTTCACGTTTCCTTCTTTTTTTCAAAGAATAATCTCCGCGAAATCGGAAAATATCACTTGAGACGCGTAGCCGATGCCCTGAAGGAGAAGAGAAGAGTTCAAAAAGGGAGTGATGTGTGGGTTGTGTGCGGGGAGAGCCACGTGGCGGGGTAACAGGGAGGGAGAGGGGAAGGGGAAGGGGAAGGGGAAGGGGAAGGGGGGAGGGAGGGAGGGAGGGGGAGGGGGTGCAGCAGGATCCGGGCTGCGTAATTAATGCCTCCAGCACATCCTCCTTTATCAGTCCATTATCAAGATAATATTTTCCTATGGTTGATCGCTTCCCTTCCCGTCCTCCTCCCTTCCGTGAGAACAGGATCGGTCGGTTATTCTTAGCTCGACGTCCTCTAGATCTCTTTCTCTTTCTCTCCCCCCACACCCCCATCCTCTCTCTCTCTCTCTCTCTCTCTCTCTCTCTCTCTCTCTCTCTCTCTCTCTCTCTCTCTCTCCCTCCTCTCCCTCTCCTCTCTCTCTCTCTCTCTCCTCTCCTCTCTCTCCCTCTCCTCTCTCTCTCTCTCTCTCTCTCTCCTCTCTCTCTCTCTCTCTCCTCTCTCTCTCTCTCTCTCCCTCTCTCTCTCCCTCTCTCTCTCCTCTCTCTCTCTCCTCTCTCCCTCTCCCTCTCTATCTCTCTCCCTCTTCTCTCACTCACGTACTTACTCTCTGTTTTGCACAGATATTCTCGCTTTCACGCTATTCATCCTAATTATCTTCTAATTCCTTCACCGACCATCTCACCCCTCTCTAAATCTCTATCCTTTCTCCCCTCCATCATCCCCCTACTTCAAACACCCCCCCTTCCTCTACCCCCACCCCCCATCTCCCCCCCCCTTCCTTCCACATCAAGCGCAACGTAACGCACGCACGCCCACCCGCGATCTGCATCTCCCCGCCGCCTCTATCGGTTTCCTCTGATCCCGGCCAGCGCCCACTTCCCTCCGATCATAATAATTCAATGACACGACTGACCACGGGGCGCTGATCCGAGAAGGAAACAGCACAATTAGACCGAAATTGCTCACGCTCCTGCTGCTGTTTCTGCTGCCGTTGCCGCTAATGCTGCTCTAAAACCGGAAGTGGGGTTGGGCGGCGGCGAGAGGGGGTAGGGGGAAGATACATGGTGTGGGGGGGGGTGCAGGAAGGGTTAAGAAGCTCGCTAAATTGACATGAACCGTCGCATAATTTGTCGTAATCATAATACTGGCAACGGCTGCTTACCCCTACCACCCCCTACCCGTCGTCTTTTGATTGACAAGGCATTTGTGTGCTTGATCGTGTCGCTTCGATAAAAAATAATTACCACGAGAGATTCTCGTATTATATGTTACCCATTTCATGAAACGAACTATTTCGTATAACGTGCATAAATAGTTACAAAAGACAAATCGCAAATTAAGATTAATTAACTTCAGCGCAAGACTCCACATGTGGCACCAACTGCATGCATAGTGTAGTGTATTCTATTCAATTATGTAAGCGGCATGGTCTGCGAATTTTCAAAATAACAGCAACAGTAGTAACGACAGAAATAAATATAACACCAATAATACTAATTATAATAACAAAAGAAAGCAACATACCAAGAAAACCGAAGAGAAATATGAACCTCTTATTATTTATTCCTATGGAGCGTTTTTTTTTGTGTTATTTCATATTCCCATTAACTTCCACTTGCTTATTCACTTCTCCATCCCCTCCCTCTTCCTTCCTTCCTCGCAGGCTCCCTAGAATCAAGCATATATCTGGAGTTTTCTCGGTTACCGCAAGTTAGGGGCGATAAAGGTCGACATACAGTGTAAACTTTCGGCCATTTTTATAACAGATTACTATTTCCGGGTTGTGTTGTGTAACATCAGAATTCTTGGAAGTCATTCGAGAAGCAAAATGAAAGGTCTTGGGAGTAAAACTAATATTGATTTATAACGAAAACCCGAAGCTCATTTCGAATTCTGGATAAGCACGTACAAGAGGAATGCTCGCTCGTAACTCATGTCGATTACACAAGACGGAATTAGTTTTGCTCGCAATTTATGCCGCACACATGGTTCTTGAACGGTCATTTTAGAAGCAATATAATGTGGGTTTATCGGCCTGTATTAGATAAAACATGTTTGCATTTTACGTGAATACTTCTCTTTTCCTATCGCATGGACGTTTTACTCTCGGGATATTGGCTAGTGTTTTCCTTTAGATTTATTCTTTTTTTCAGCAGCAAAAAGGAATCAAACTTTTTTCAAACGAAAATGAAGTCTTTGTTATCCTCTCTCGGCTTTCTTTCCTTATATTCCAATGTTGCCTTCGGATATTCTGCTGTTCCTCTCGCTGTCAACCGATACAACGCCCATCGCTCTCGCCCTTCCTTCCGGGCGGGCGGACAGGCGTGAAGGCTGGGTGGCGCTGCCTGCGGCGTTAAGTGTTAACTTTGTTCCTTTCTATTGTTCCCACACGCGCTCTCTCGCTCTTCTCGCTCTCTATCCTCTTTAAGCTCTTTTTCCCCTATTCTTCTCCTCTCGAGGCACACTCCTTCCTTTCTATCTGTATATTCATCTCTTTCTCAGTTTATCTTTCTCTCTCCCTCACATCTACCCTGCCCTTATCTCTTCCTTTCCCTTCCTTTCAACCCGCATTCTTCTCGACATTCCCCTTTCTCCTCCTCCGCCGATGGCGACATAACAGCACGACCTGGAACTGGCACTGGCACTTCCCGCCTCCCGTCTTCGCCCCTCTCCTCCTCCTCCTCCTTCTTCGTACCTCGGCGTAATCCCACTCAGCAGGACTGCGTCTCGCAGACAAGGCTTTTCTGACGCGCCCGAAATCCCGGCGAGAGCTAAACCCCACCACCCCCACCCAACCCTCCCCTACCGACCCACCCAATCCCTCACACACACCCTTTCCCCTATCCCCATCCTCCCCACGCCTCTCCGTTCCTCCTCTAAAGCCCATTAAAAACAACCTCGGCGCGGCCTCACAGTCCCGGGAACATTTTACAAGATTTGATTTCCCAAAAGGCTGTCTCGACATGATTAGTGTTCCAGTCAAACTTCATGGCCGCTGACATGTGACTTATTGCATATAGCGAGTCTTATTTCGTAATCTTTTTAATATATACGTACAACTTATTTAACCATTTCTCCATATTTTGCATTCTTACGCCATGCCATCGTAGATATCATTACTTAACGTTCAAGATAAAACCGTTTCGTGTCTTTTACTTAATTATTAATCTACAAAAAAAATTCTAATTCGGCTTGCTCCAAAGACTTCTAACGACGATAATTTTGCACCTAATTCCAACAGCAAAGACGTGCCTGACTCTTCCTAATATATCTTTTCATTAAGTTTCACCTTTTGAAGTCGGTTGGAAACTTGTCTGTTCTGACTGTAATTTCCTCCGCTTGAGCATGAATCAAAGGTGCCGTGGAGGTGAATGACGACGGGAGGGAAGGCGGGAAGGAGGGAAAGGAATAGGAAGACGGGAGGGAAATAAAGAGGGAGAAGGAGGGATGGAGGGAGGGAAAGGAAGAGCGAAGGGGGAGGGAAGGAGAGAGGAAGAGCGAGGAGGGAGGGAGGGGTGGGGAAAGGGAGGGAAGGAGGCAGAGGAAGAAAGAGGATGAAGGGAAAGAAAGAGCTAAAGAGGGAATGTGGGAGGGAGGGAGAGATGTAGTGAATGAGAGAGAGGAACAGGAGAGTGGGAGGGAAGAATAGGGGAGCGGGGGAAGGAGAGAGAGAGGTGAGGGAGGAATGATGGAAGGAAGGTTAATAATAAAATAATAAATAATAATAATAATAGCATTAATAATAATAATAGCATTAATAATAATAATAGCATTAATAATAATAATAGCATTAATAATAATAATTATTATTATTATTATTATTAAAAAGTAAATAAATAAAGAGTTTATTTAGTAAAGTTGAAAGAAGGATGGGAAGTTGGAAAGGGGGAAGAGAAGGAAAGGATACGAAAGGACGGGACAGGACTGGAGGGAGGAGAGAGAGAAATGAGGAAGGAGGGGATGCAAAGCAGAGAGAGGAGAGAACATTAGTTGTTGCATAACCGACATAAATCACTGAAGAAGAAGAATATCAAAACGAACAAACAGAGACATAAAACATAAAATACAAAACGCATCTGCGTGCAAATGCAATGCAACACACAACGATCCATTTTCTTTTTCCTCTCATCCCGTGGCCCCATAGTGCTTAATCTTCTCTCAAATCTGCCATTACGGCGGTAACCCAAGAAGCGGTTATACTTTGCACATTTAATACTTTCCCGATAATCACGCCCTCCATTACATTTCCCCTCCCTTCCCTCCTCTCCCCCTCCCCCTCCTCCGTCCCTCCGCTTCCCTCCGCTCCCCTCCTCCCCAGGGGCTTGTCTCCTCTCAACCCAATCCTCGGCGACGCAGCTGGATGGCCTGCTCCTGCTACTGCTCCTGCTCCTCTAATTTGGCATGTGGGCCTAGTCTATTAAGTTAAGGACACTGGTTGGATAATAAAAAGAAAAGTTGAAAAAAAAGGAAAAGGGAAGAAAAAAAAAGAAGACAGAAGGAGAAGAGAAAAGAGGTTACGGTCAGCCCCGAGTTATTTCCTTTATTGCCGTAATACGAGTTGAAATGTTATAGCGTTACAACAGCTGGGCTTGCGGCCATACCAGCTGACTAGCAAGCATCCCTCTAAGTCCGGCTGTCAGGAGGCCGCATAAGCCATTTCAATTTTCCATCCTGTCAATCAAGGCTTCACTGCAAAGGCTGTTAGCGGCCAAAATGTGCGAGCGCATTCAATTTTGAAATTGTCTGAACCAAAGGTAATATGTAATACAAAGCGATTTTGGCGTTATGGGGATATCAAGGTATAATATTTTTCAAATGGATGTTGATTCCTTAATAAGTATGCATTAAATAGAAGAGTACATTGCATAGAATTAATGAATACACATGGAATAGATTAAACGAATATATAACAACTAAATAATTGAATAAGATAAATGCAAAAGCGATTTGCAAGGTAAACTCCAGGCAGAATTACTGAAATCAGCTGGTGTGTGAACCCGGTGCCATTTCAATTTCAATGAGGAGACACTTAGCCCCCTACAAATTGTAAATGAGCAGCGGAGCTCTCTCTCTCTCTCTCCCTCTCCCTCTGGCGTGGCCCTGGTGACTCTGGGGAGCCTAGCGTGCCACCCCTGGAAGTGCCAATTGCGGGAATGAGTGGTAAGTGGCACGGTGCCGAGGGGGCGAGGGAGGACACTGGTGCCCTTCCTCCCACAGGCACTAAACTAATCATGTCCTATTACGAACCTTGAAAACTCCCTCCACCATCACAAAACGCGAAACTAGAGACTCCTTCCACTGTCTTCAAGAAAAAACAAAAACAAAAAATAATATACAAAAAGAAACCATAAATTAGATTTCAGATTTGAAAAAAAAAACACAGACAAGGACTGAGTTACGCGCCGGGGATGCAATACAAATTTCCCCGTTTCGAAATGAAGAAGACAGTCGGTGACAGAGCAAGGGAGAGACAAGTCCTTGCTCCCGGCGCCATGACCCCGCGGGAGAGTGTCTCGAAACACAACAAAGACTGGGATTTTCTGTTTGTTTAATATGCCAGGGCATTTGTCATCATCTTTTCTTTTATTTGTAGTATTTGCTTTGTTCACTTTTGTCTCTTATGTTCTATTTTCCTTTCGTTTTCCTTATATTTTCTTATTCAGATTTTTTTCTACGCTAAAAATTCTTGGGTACGAGTCCTTGACGTTATATGTCTGCCTGTAGAGAAGTCTGTTTGCATCTTCCTCGTCTTACCCCTTCCCATCCCCTCCCCCAATTTCCATCTCCATCCTACGTGCCCCATTCCACTTTCCCTCCACCCTCTCCCCCCTCTTTTCCCCTCTCTATCGCTCTCTTCCTATCTCCCTCCCTTCCTCTCTCCCTCCCTCTCCCCTTCCTCTTTCCCTCCCACTCATCACTCCCTCCTTTCCTCCCTGCCACCCATCCCTCCTTTTTCCCTTCCCACCCACCCTTTCCCCCCCCCCCTCCTTTCCCCCTCCCACCCATCCCCCCCTCCTTTCCTCCCTCCCTCTCCCTCCTTTCCCCCCTCCCACCCATCCCTCCCTCCTTTCCCCCTCCCCGCCCCTCCTTTCCCCAAGTCCATCGTGACGAACAGCGAGCTCAGTCTCTTACTTTAAGGGGATTCCGACAATGAGAGCATCTGGGCCCGCCATGCGCCTCTGCACTCATGGGAAGATTCAACAAAAACTCTTCTCCGCCAAGTTGTGCTTTTATGTGCAAGTGTACAAGGAATTTTTTTTTTTTTTTACTGGCTACTCCGTTCGTCAAAAGATCCATTCCGCGAGCTGCAGGAGTGGGAATGCCCGCCCGCGCACGCCGTTCCAGGAAGGGAGAGAGGAAAAAGAACCATAACAACAATAATAGCGAAGGAGGAAAACTAAGAGAAGACGGAAGAGGAGGAGGAGGAGGAAAGGAGGAGGAGGAGGAGGAAGAGGAGGAGGAGGAGAGAGGAGGAGAGAGAGAGCAGGAGAGGAGGAGGAGGAGGCAGGAGGAGGAGGAGGAGGAGGAGGAGGAGGAGGAGGAGGAGGAGGAGGAGATAAACAAAGGGGAAACAGGGACAAAACCCGAGGCGCCCTCCACGCTCCGCCTCCCCCTGGCGTCCGGGCTTGACGATGATTTACCGCCAGCGCCGCGGCCTTGGCAAACGGCGGAACGAGCACCGGCCGTCGCCAGCTGCTCGCCCGCGCCACCTCCGTCGGGCCTTCGCCTCCAACCTGCTGACGCGCTTCATAACGAACTACATCCCTCCGACATGCTGAATGGCCAAGCTCGTAAGCCGCTTATGCTGCCTTTCTCGAAGGTATCTCTCAGTTCAACTACTGTGCATTAAGTCGGGAAGGACGCGGGAATACTCAATGGGTGTTTGGCAGGTCCGTGTCCCGGTTCGGAATGTCGATTCACTTTTCTTCGGAATTTCCCTTTCTTCACTCTCTCGCTCGCTCTCTCTCTCTCTCTCTCTCTCTCTCTCTCTCTCTCTCTCTCTCTCTCTCTCTCTCTCTCTCTCTCTCTCTCTCTCTCTCTCATCGCAAGTGCAAAACAAGATTGACACTCATTCATGCAGCCGACAGGCACCATCACCATTAAATGGCCACGAGGTATCGACAGGCGAAATCTGTGAGAGAAGGCCAATGAGGGGAAGGAGAGAGAAGAACAGAGGGGAGGGAATAGAGGGAAACGAGAACATAGAAGCTAATGAAGAACCAGAGGTGTACACACACACACACAGACCCCGAGGACACCACACTCACCACCACAGTCCCTCTCCGTGTGACAACAAAGCAAAGCAGCCTCAGCCTTCAATTATCTCCTATGTTGCCAGAGAGATTTAACCATCTATTCTCGGCCCTCGTATCACGCGAGATCAGCTGGCCGCCTTGCCCGTGTATGGTAACACTGCGCACTGATATCATATCTTCCCATTCTCCAGGTCTGTGTTTATCGGCCATTCGGTCTATCCTCTTCTTTGGTTTGCAGAATTGGGAAGGAGTGGGGGGTGGCGGGGGAAAGGGGGTAAAAAGGATGATGCAGGAAAGGGAAAAGGATAAAGTGACGATGAGAGAGAACGAAGAGAGGAGAAAGGAGAGAAGAGAGAAGAAGAGAAGAGATGAAACGAGAAGACAAACACGGGAAACAAGACATAAAACCGTGACATTACACCACACTCTACAAAGACCAAGAAACAATAAAACCTCAGGTGCTAAGCCAGCCACAAACACTCGACGAAGCCACTGTGGGGGGAGGGTAAAGCCAGCGCACCCACCCAGGCGCACAGCCAGGACGACGCTGAATAGCAATGCATGTCTTGTGTGGACGAATAAGGTGTCACTACAACAGGGATTTGTGGCTGGCCGAACTAACCTCACTCGTGTTTTCTGAATGAACAAGAGGTATTACTCTCAGTCAAGAGGACGAGTTGAATGGCGAAGGAGTGGTACTTCAACGCTCCTCTTTATTGGAGAAGAGCAAAGGAGCGTGGGCGTCGACTGCCAGCGAGTTCTCTTCAACTTACGGGGGGGGGGGGGTAATGTAGAAAGAAATATAAGAGGACTTCTCTGAATGACGTTTCAATTAAGGGAACGTGTTAATTCTTCCTGCTGTGAGTGAGGTACACTTGAGCTCGTGGACTTTCACGAATGTGTATACAAATAGACAACGGACATATAAATGTGTCCACGCACGCACGCACGAACGCACAAACACACACACACACACATATTCATTCATTCACATACAAGAAAAAACCACCCACGTACCCAAAAGCTATTTGAATAATGCCACCTTATTCAATACAAAGATTAATAAGTTGTCTCATCTTAAAAACGGCCCATTATGTTGTCACAAGCTGATTGATTAAGCTCAGTTGCCATGGTGACATCTCTTAGACGATTTTTATGAATTGCCAATCAGCGTCAGTTGATTCGAAGACACCATGTGATCTGCGAGAATAGGAAGAAAATGGGATTGGAATAAAGGAGATGGAGAAGAGGGCGGATGACGTGAATAGAGAAATGAAAAGCTGGAATTTGAATGTACTGATTGGTGGAAGAGATTTGGATAAGAGGCTGAGAAGGAGAGATAATGAGAAAGACCGACAGATTGGAAAATACAGAAACGGACAGAAAGAATCAAGTCAAAGATACCGCAACTGAAAGAACGAAAGGACAAGAAACCAAGGGAGAGAAGAGAGCAACCCCACGCCACTTCCCAAAGATCGAGAATGAAAGAAAACAAAGAAAAGGGAAGACACGAAAGAGGAGAGAGATGACACCAGTGCCACGACCTCCGAATAACCGCTCTGCCCAAACAGAATTACCTCTTCACCGGCCACTTCCAGCTCCGTGTCCCGAACACAGACAGCCTGAAATGGAGATGACAGGCGACGGTTGCGATGAATAGCCACCGGGATTAATATGCAAATCGCAAAGCCGGTGCACGCGCTGACACAGGATGACCCGGCTGGGAGGCGCTTCGAACGGACGGCGAGAGGAAAGAGTTACCGTATGATGAAGCTTGTTTAAATCGGGCGCAGGACTAAGCCTGGGAGGATTTCGTAACTGTTATCTCATCTAATGACCTCATTTTGTGCATGGCATTCCTCTAGCCGTGACTGTTCTCTATACCTTATCATCTATTGTGAAAGAAAAAATTATATATATATATATATATATATATATATATATATATAATATGTTTGTGTGTGTGTGTGTGTGTGTGTGTGTGTGTGTGTGTGTTGTTGTGTGGTGTTTTATTATATACATATGTTTGTACATATATTAGCCTGTGTGTGTGTTATCATATATGTTTGATTGTATACACACACACACACACACACACACACACACACACACACACACACACACACACACACACACACACACACACACACACACACACACACACACACACATAATTCTATATCCATATGTCTTTGCGTGGGTTTGTAAATCACCCACATCCACTGCCTTTCCCCGTGGGAGAGATAACAAAGCAGCGGCCAATTTCCAGCCGATGGAGACGCCCTTTAGATCAATGGATGCTGCGCCGAACAAAAGGCATCAAGCATGGAGAACAGGCCATTCATACGGGGCTTCCGGAAAATGAAAGAAACTCTCCTTTTAACTCTTTTTTTTCTCTTCTCCTGTGAAGAGATGGAAAGGCTTTCGTATATTTTCGGTTGTGATTTTTATTTTATTGTTGTTGTTGTTGTTGTTGTTCACTTGTAGACCCAATACAACATTTTTCATCTTTGTGTTACAACGGATCGAGACTAATGAGGATAATAACACAAAGGATATTCACACATGATAATAAAACAGAGGATAATAAAATAGAGGATAATAAAACAGACGATACAACAAAGACGATAATAACACAGAGTAATAATAAAAGGAGGATTCGCCATTTCATCGACACAAAGACGGCCTCGGACATGCCGCCGGTGGCCAGAAACACCGAGTAATAAATCTCTCACTCTCACTCGGCCCCGACGTGCTCCTCCATCATCGGCGGCGGCACCTTCCTGAGGCCGCCGAGGGGGGTGGGGGTGATGTAGGGGTACGGGTCGGGGAGGGGGATGGGGGAGGATGTAGTGGTTGGGGGTGAGGGGTTGAGGAAGGCGGGAGGGGGGGATAAGGGGAGGAGGGGTCCTTCAGCTCCTCCGGCCTGTCGGGTCACGCGGGCGATGTATGGCCGGACACGGGGGTGCCAACCTTCCCGCACCCGACGATTTACACAGGTTGTCGTCGGTGTTTGTGTGTGAAGGAGGGGGGGAAGGAGGAGAGGGGGCGCAGGGATACCAACCTTCCCGACCGACCGTCCGTGTCGTTGCCGCCCTTCGCGCCGTGAATGATTTACGCGCGTGGAATGGCCGCCGCCGTCGTCACGCACGCTGCGCTCCTGTGCGGATACGGGATGATGTATGCTCCCCTGCGGACATGTGCGGCGCTACCTGCGCTCGCCACGCTACCAGAAAGCTTGGCAAATCAGCTCACATACAGAGAGAGAGAGAGAGAGAGAGAGAGAGAGAGAGAGAGAGAGAGAGAGAGAGAGAGAGAGAGAGAGAGAGAGAGAGAGAGTAATAATTTCTCAATGAAAAAAAGAAAGAAAAATAAAAAATAAATAAAAATAACCTCATTTAAATAACAGATCATGAAATACATAACTGGCCCCCCGGAAAAAAAAAAAATATATATATATATACATATACATAAAGACTACAAATAAACAAAATCACAGCGACAATATTACTAACGAGTTTGTCAAAAATAGAACTCTGATCAAACCAACTCCACGAACGAATGATCATTTGCATATCGTTGAAATCGCATAATTACTCATTTTCGAATAATTATTAGCATCGGTGCTCACGGTTTTCATGAAGTTCAAATGGAACGAAAACAGGCACACTGCGGCGTCATGAAATGCTGGCGTCTCGACAGTAAATAATTAATCAAGAGAAAACGAATATGATAACGATAATTATGGTGGTTATAACAATGGTAATAATGATGACAGTTCTGATATTGATGATAATAACAACAACAACAATAACAACAGTAATCACCATCATCAAAATCATCGCTAAATAACAACAAATAATCATCAACACCCAATAACATAACCAATACATCAATACATCAACTTAACACCGAAAATATCAAAAACCAAAATCCGAAATCATGCAGACTGGAGTAAGACACGTCAAATATCATGCAAACTCAAAGAGCACTGCATGTTTATCCAAAGCAAGAGCATCGTACAGTGATTTTCAAAAGGGAGAGAAGAGTGGTAGGAATAAGTGCGTATTTAAACTTTTTGTTGTTGTTGTTGTAGATAAAAATATTATTAAACTAATAATGGTATTAAACTATTAATTAGGAAAAATATACGATGATTCATGGTTAATGACGATGATGGTGAGGATAATGATGCCGTCAAATATCGTTTTCTCATTGTTATTGGTATTATTATTATATTATCTTTACTGTTGTTGCTTCACTGTTATTATGAACATTAAGTATAACAATGCGATGATGATGATAACAATAACTACAACGATATATAAATTTTCCAACTAAAGCCAGCCCCCCCCCCCCCGCAGCTTCGATTGACGGCGTCAGAACGGTGACAGTCACACGCCTTCCCTGCTTTTCGAATTCAATTATAGATATCCCATTCCACTGTTTTCATTTTCCATAACATTTGTCATTATCGAAGGAAAACGAATCCTAAGTATTTGATAATCAAAAATGAAAGTAAAAAGATAT
>NC_051399.1:35399585-35414585 GCF_015228065.2 Penaeus monodon
CCCCAACCCTTTACCCTCATCCTCTATCCCCAAATTTTCCCCTGGCCAATAATCCACACTACACCCCACATATATATTAGACCCCTATATATTTACTCGACCCCAACCCTATATACCCCTATACGATGTCTAGATACCCTGACTTACCCACACACAGCATGCCGCGACCTTCCCAATTACCCAATTAAGGCAGATCGTCACCCTTCCCTCTGTAGGGTAAAACGACGTTGTTCCCGCGGCAGTGAGGCGGAGAAGCAGTTCATTACCCACGTTTAAAAAAGCTTCCAAGACGAAAACGACACCAGATGCAGGGGGGCTGGGTGGGGGTGAGAGGGAGGGGGTGTTATTGGCCTAGGGAGTGAGGAGGGAAGGGTAGTAATGACCCCAGGAATGGGGGAGGGGAGGGTAGCGATGGGCCTGGCGGGAGAGGGGATAAAAGGAGGAAGAGCGAGGGAGGGGGGTGGCAGGTGTCGACCGGGCCGAGAGAGAGAACAACTGCTTCTAATTGGTGACATTAAGCTGGTGAGCGAGGGTGACGTCACGGGTCCTGGTGCCTAGAAGGGGCTGATTCACTCCCCGACGGCTGTGACGCGCTCGGAATAACTAGCGTTTTTGCGCTGCGGTCTGACGAGTGCTAGAGAAGGCGTCTGGGGACAGGAGAATTTACCTTCGAGGAATGCAGTTGCGTCACTCACTCTGGTAACAAGGGCGCTCCTGGTACTTTCAGATTTTGGAGTCAACCTTTTGATTCGTTTTGAAAATCTGATTATAATTAAGGTAATTGTATAGTAGTTGTTCCAACTGCAGCTGAATTAGCAGATTAGCAATGTGTGGTAATTTCAGTAAATAATAACGAAGGCAACAGTCATATAATGTATGAACATGGTTTCATAAGACTAATTAGAGAAAGAAGTGCTCATAACACCCAACGCCAAAATAAAAATAGCACCAGCAGCACCCTTCTGATGAAACCCGCATCAATAATCATAATAGCAATAGTATGCACAGTCTAGACACTGAGCGACGCGTGCCATGTGATCTAACTCTCGAATCACTCCAGGAATTACACTTTGCTTTTTGTTTCTCTTCTTTCTCCTCTTCTTCTTCTCCTACTTCCTCATCTCGTTTTTCTTCGTCTGGCAGGAACCACGCTGTCATGAGTTCCTTGTGTCAGCAACTCCACCCAAAACACGCTTATCCGCACACGCTTTGAGGGAAAATTCACATGTCTGTCAACGCATTTCGGATCCTAGGTGATTTTTACTCACATTTCACTGTTGTTTTTTTCTGTCCCTTTTTCGTTCCAAAATCATGGATATTTTGGTCTATTCCTTCCGTTCCATCAATAAAAATCGCATCGTTGCAGTGCACGTAATCACCCTATTCATGTTGCACTTGCAGCAATACAACACTACATCATTACGAGGATAATCTTTACTACGATCGACCCCTAATTACCGATCCAGCAACATGCCCATTATAATTACGTCAACGAAAGTATCCAATTACGAACCAAGGAGAAAGAAAGTGATAGTGATACCAATCAACGCATAAATAAGTGCTCAACACAAGCTGGAGACTGGAGACGTGAAGAAAAAACAAAGAGAAAAAAAAAAACACAAGTAAATGCTTAAGTAAATCCAGAACTTAATAATAAAAAAAACAAAACAAACAAATGACCAAGTAAAGAAACATGAGTAGCTTAATAAATAAACACGATAAAAGAAAAAAATAATAAATAAACATTAAACGCCAAGACGCACCTGGAGACTTAGAAGTTCGTTGAGTCGATTTATTGAATTCCTCGAATGATTCAAGATTCATTGATTAATAAAAGTCAGCGAGGTTGATTCTTTTTTTCCTTTTTAATTCTCCGCCCACGAAACAACATGAGAGGCATAAAGGGGGAGGAAAGCGAGGAATAAAAAGGAATTAAGCAAACAATGTTGGCCCATAAAAAGGCAGTTAATGATTATATTTTCTCGTCGTTGGTCGGATTTCAACCGCCCAATGTTTGCCTCCGCTCGGTCGGCCTAATCAAACGGCCCTGTCTTTGCACACTTCATATTCGCTTTGTAATTTCGTTTTGCAATGCAGTTACTGTAAACAAGTGCGGTTATTGCTCCCGTTAGTGGCTAACCTGCGGGCATGCACAGTACATTTTCATTACATAATCCTTTTTGGCGGATGTGTATTCAAAGGAACTTGCTGTGCGCACATTACAGTGTATCAACTTTAAGGAGCATTATCTCTTTGTTGTTGTGCTTCGGTTATATTAATAAATATTTGACTCTCAAGACAGTAATATTCCTCCTTTCAAAACCACTTGGGTGTTTAATTGCATTTTCTTGTTCTTTCTTGCTCTCTCCCTTCTTCGAGCATTTTCTCTCTTCTCTCTCTCTCTCTCTCTCTCTCTCTCTCTCTATCTCTACTCTCTCTCTCTCTATCTCATGCTCTCTCTCTCTATCTCATACTCTCTCTCTCTATCATACTCTCTCTCTCTCTCTCTCTCTCTCCTCTCTCTCTCTCTCTCTCTCTCTCTCTCTTTCTCTCTCTCTCTCACATTTACCTCCGTCCTCCTTCTCCTTCACCTCCTTTCCTCTCCCTCTCTCCCTCTTATCCACTTATCCACCCACTCTACCTCTCCTCAAGACCCTGCTAACCACATGCCTCACAACGACTCTTCTCCACTCACTCAATCGACACACTCACTCACTCACACGACGCGACTATCAGAGCAATGAATGGTTTTAATACAAAGTGCTACTCATATGCCCACACCCCTCCTCCCACCCTTCCCCTTCACCCCCCCCTCACCATCCCTTTTCCCCTCCCACTTCTCCCCTCTTCCCCCGTCCTCTTGCCGCATCATTTGGCAGAGTTAGCACTGCAACGAGTCTGTGATCATGTTAAGAAGGGAAGGGAGAGGGGGGGGGGCTAAGAGTCCCTCGTGGGCCGGAGCAAACATGGCGCTGTTTACACATTGTTGGTAGATATAGGGCGAGGAGCTACGTGCGTGTCTGGTTTGTACTGGGAAAGTGAGTGTGTGGGGTTAGGGGGAGGTGTGTGTGTGTGTGTGTGTGTGTGTGTGTGTGTGTGTGTGTGTGTGTGTGTGTGTGTGTGTGTGTGTGTGTGTGTGTGTGTGTGTGTGTGTGTGTGTGAAACATACCTTGATGTACATATTTTGTACCTGCATGCGTGCGACTGCTTTTACTCAGACTTGCGTGTAAAGACAGTAGAAACTTTAAACAAGCAAAAAGAAAATAAAAAATAAACACAAAAATAAAGATTTTTAGAAAGAGTAAAACAAAAGTCAATTGACTGAAAGCATTAACGTTACGCATGCAAAGGGGCCAAAGCGCGGAGGGAAGAAAAAGAGAAAGAAGGCGGAAGGGGAATGGAACGGGAGAGAAATAGAAAAGGAAGAGGCGGTGAGAGGGGGGAGGGGGTTATAAACGGGAGTTGGGATTAAGGAGGGGGGGGAGGGAAAGGGGCGTTATGTATACTTGTTGGGAGGAAGAGGGAGGGGCTTGGGTCAGGTGATTTGGCCGCAGGGGTGTGTTCAACGGCCATAATTATGGTTTGAAAATCGCTTTCTCACAGGCATATCAAGAAACTCCTTTTCCTCTTCCCCTACCTCCCTACTTCTCCCCTCTTCCTCCCTTTATTCCCCCTCAACCCCCCCCCCCTCTCTCTCTCTCTCTCTCTCTCTCTCTCTCTCTCTCTCTCTCTCTCTCTCTCTCTCTCTCTCTCTCTCTCCATCTATACCTATATCTATCCCTACACATATCCCTCTCCCCCTTTCAATCTCTCTACCTCTCCCTCTCCCTCTTCCGTCTCAGCCACGTCCGGCGCCGGGAAATAGGCGGAGGACAGATGGCCCCGCGCGATGGCCCCGTCAGCACCGCCGCTTGTTTGCGAGTGGAACACAACCCACGCAACGGCGCCGATGGGAAGGCGTGATTTAGTGCGCCAGGAGATTACGTATCGGGTGGTTATCGTCTGTGCGTCTCCCTCTTATAGACTTGCTATGATGCCGTTTGTTTTCTTTCTTTTTCCTTTATATTTCTTTCTAATCCTAAAATTATTCGCAAGGTGATAAATATCATAATGATATCTATCAGTCTATACACACACACACACACACACACACACACACACACACACACACACACACACACACACACACACACACACACACACACACACACACACATATTTATATATACATACAAAAAATATATATGTATGTATGTATGTATGTATGTATGTATATATATATATATATATATATATATATATATATATATATATATATATATATATATATATATATATATATATATATATATATATATATTATATATATACATACGCGCGTTCCGATATCCCACTGACGAAGCGTACGATTAATCTTCAGCATCTATTGTAATTAATGTTATTACCCTCGTTTCGCAAACACACCGGCAGGCTTAATTACAGGCGCAGTCCGCTCCGTATGCCATTAACGGACAAAGACAAACTATCCGTTAAATTTCCCTTCCAAAAGCCTGTGTATACGCTAACAGGGCCGAACGCACTCGAAAGAGTAATTAACAATGATGGAGCACTTTACCTGAACTACTCTCGTTTCGCCAACAGCCTCGTCAGGCGTCCGTCAGCAAAATGGCTGCCGGTAAACAATGGCAGGTACTCTGACTGGGATCTTCGTTACATACCTGAAGGAAAAGAGAGAGAGAAAAAAAATATATTAGAATTCATCAGGATCTCTTAATCGCCGTAGGATTTAGGGATTAGGGATTTTGAACCAGTGCTTTTCATCCTCAGGGATATTGTTCTCGGCGTGAAGGACCCTGAGGCGAGGCGATCAGCTGGCGATGGTGTCCAACAGCTGACCCAGGAGCTTTGTGTGATTTGCTTTTGTTCGGGAGGATAGTGAAGGGAATGGGGCTGATTTATGGTGCTTGTTTTGGGGATTAAGAGCAAGAGAGACAATGACGGAAGGCAGAGGCATTTCTGGTGATCGTCCATTCCAATGGAAGGTGCAAGAGACAATGTACGATGTTTTAGTGAAAAAGGATGTGGTAATAATTCTGATAAAACCCCCCATAATCCATAATAATGATAATGAAAATAATAATTATCGATAACATTAATAAACATCTGCAAAAAATACTATGATGAATCTGATGATAATAATATATCTATAATGCTATATATAGTAAGACACGTAAAGCCTGATGGCAATAAAAATAAGTGGAGAAAACAACAACATAACAATAAATATGAACACCCCATGTCAAAAATTCAGGGAGGAAAATAAAAGTTTACAACGAAGATTAATAACCGAGCCATAATGAGCCAGGCCTCGCAGCGCAAAGGCCGAGAGGGCAAGTGACAGCACAAGGCCAGCAGCAGGAAGCAGAAGCAGGGCTCGCTCGCTCGCCTCTCTCTCCCTCTCCCTTTCCCACACTTTTTCTCCTCTCCCTAACCCTCTCCTTCTCTTTCTTTCCTCTCCCTACCCCCTACTCCCTCTCTCTCCCTCTCCTCTCCTTTCTTCCCCCTCCCTCGCTCCCTCCCACTCCCTCCCTCCCCTCCCTCTCCCTCTCCAACTCCCTTCCTCCCTCTTGCTTGCCGGCTCATTAAGGCTAGCTTTGTCAACGACCTCTTGAGTAAGCCATCACCGCCCGCGCCTCCTTCGTGGTTCCTTCAAGCCCGAGCCAATTAAAACGTCAAAGGAGATCGATAGGCCAGCGAGGAGTGAAAACAAGACTTACGGAGACAAAGGCAATAGATAAGTGTGTAAGTCGTATCGCGCGAGGAGCAGAGAAGCGACAGGGAGGGAAGGAGGGAGGGTGAGAGTAGGAGAGGGAGGGAGGGAGGGAAGGAGAGAGGTATAGGGGCTGGGAGGGAGGGAAAGAGAGAGGTACAGGGGCTGGGAGGGAGGGAGAAAGGGAGGGGAGAGAGAGAGGGGGGGAGGGAGGGAGGGAGAGGGAGAGGGAGAGAGGGAGAGAGAGAGAGAGAGAGAGAGAGAGAGAGAGAGAGAGAGAGAGAGAGAGAGAGAGAGAGAGAGAGGGAAAGAGAGAGAGAGAGAGAGAGAGAGGGGGGGGGGGAGATAAGAGAATACTGAAAAACACACTGACGATATCAAGAACACACCAACCCTCACGAACAAAAAAAGAAAACACAAATACTGATAAAAACAGAGGAAAGAGGTAGTCAGAAAGTCCACCTTGACTGCGGTCCGAGATAGTGCTTAAGAACCATTGTTTCGCCTCATGACAATTACCAGAGTTTCTCAAGACGGGAATGATTTTCTCCTATCAAGAGGCCGGTAGTTCAGCAGCAGCGGTTGTGTGTACAGCTGATAGCAAACTTTCACTGATAGGTTGTCAAGGAAGTCACTACAGAAATGCGAGGCGGTATCGGGAATAAGTGTTGACTTGTGCGAGGGCTGTTCTCGACTCCCCCCCCCCCTCCTCTGTCTCTGTTGTATCTCTATATATATTTCCATAAACGAAAAAATCTGTTAATTCCGTTTCCAATTTCAAAAAAAAAATCTAAATATGTCAAAAGCGTAGAAACTAAAACCAGAAAAGGGAATACGAGGGAACCAACTCCATTAACAGTACATTAAGAAAAAAAAAATAGTCTTCATTGTATGTTGCGGTTCTCCTCGAATTCCATTTCGTTTTGAATAAATGTTCTGGTGAGCAAGCTTGCCGTATTTATGCTTTTAACTTTTCTCCTGCTTTGGCGTTATTAGCCGCGAGAGTGAGCTCTAATAGGCTTTCCTGTTTTACTCGAATCTGAATATTTTCCACGTCGGGAAGGAAGGAGGGAGGGAGGACAGAGGAAGGAAAGGAGGGTTAGAGAGAGAGAGAGAGAGAGAGAGAGAGAGAGAGAGAGAGAGAGAGAGAGAGAGAGAGAGAGAGAGAGAGAGAGAGAGAAACTTCTCCATCTACCACATCCACCTTTTTCTCTTTCTATTGCACTTCCCTTTTCTCCCTCCTTCCCTTCCCAACCCCTTCCCTTCTTCCCTCCACCTCTCCATCTTCGCTTGCCATCCCAGAGACTAGCCCCAACCCCTTTGTTCTTCCTTCAACATATCCTCCCCCCTCCACCCTACCCCCACTATCCCCCACCATTCCCCTCCAACCCCACCCACCTTCTTTCGCGATTTCCCCTTCGGAAACAAGCAAAATACGGGGCACCTCGCTCCTGCATTTCCCAAACTCATATAAACTAAAACCCATAAATCAAAGAGTGGGTCTTTCTCATACACAAAGCAGTCTTCGCGAGTCTTCGATCGCTTACGGGGAATGAATATTGGATACGAAGGAATTTCCAAAGCCAATTTTTGCATGGTTACCTCGTCAGTATATCGATATATATAGCCATAGTAATGGCCATAATCTTTAAATTATCCCCATTATCTTTATCATTATCTTAAATACCATTCATATCATCAAAATGAACATTACATCCAGAGTTAATAGCATTAATGGTTACAGCAGCAGAAGTTGTAGCAAACGCAGAAACGGCAGCAGATTTTCATCACGACAGACTGCCCCCCCCACCCCCACCCCCCGGCGCTTTTCGGGTCCAATATCGAGCGAACTCCAACTCGGAAACTAGCAAAGAGCAAACAGAGAGGAAAGAGGGAAACGCAATAAACACAAGGGCTGTAATTAAGACCTAATAATATGCAAGTTCCTCCCTCCTCTTCCTCTTGCCCCTCCGCCTACTCCCCCTCCTCCTCCTCCTTACGCTTCCCCTTTCCCTTTTTCTCTCTCCCTCCGCCCAAACAAACATTTCCCACCCCTCCTGCGGGTGTTCGGTGACAGTCCGTGCCCGCCCGCGCCCCGCCCTCATTAAAGGGTAAAGCGCCCTGCCGGAAAGGGGCGTGCGCTGACCTAGGGCGTCAGGGGGTCAAGTGGGGTCACCTCGAATATGACTTCATTTCAGGCTTGGATGGAGAGCGTGATTCCCGCGCGGGCTAATGGAGGGGGGGAGCGCTTCATTATCCCGAGGAGGAGATGGATGGAAGGCCGGGAAGAAGGAAGACAGGGAGGGAAGGATGGAGGGAAAAGAGGGAGGGAAAGTTGGCAACAGGAGGAGGAAAGTTATATATATTAAAAAAACAAACGAAAAAGAGATCAGAAAAGAAAAGAGAAAAAACACACAAACATAAACCGACTAACGAAACAAAAGTCAGCCAATCAAAAAACAACAACAACTACAACAAAACCCACAGAAGTACCCGAGTGAGAGGAGAGAAAACCCGCCCGCGCCGAGGAAGTCGACCCGGGACGAGTCCGGCTGCCGGGCCTGTGAAATCGCGCGTCCGAATGGCATGGTCGCCGTGATAAGCAGACGCGGCGGTTTCTCGAGTTATTCGGGCGTGATCGCGTGACTGTCGCGGGAGAATCTCTTCCTATAACGTAACGCGGTGTTGTGTAAGAGACGCCCTGTTTCCTCTACCAGCCGTGGCGACTCGGAGAGGCGAAAGTACGTGAATGGGGGGTGGGGGGGGATGTGTAGTTAGTCCGCGTGTGCGTGTGCGTGTGTGTGTAAATAGATAAATAGATAGATAGGTAGGTAGGTAGGTAGATAAATAGGAAAAAGAAAAATAGACAGATATATTGACGGAGAGATGCAAATATAGATATAATGTATGTATGTATGTATGTATATGTGCGTGTATATGTGCATGCATGTATACACTATGTACACATGTATGTAGTAAGTAGAGAAATACACACACTCATATTCACACAAACCCAATCGACGAAAATACTGACTGAATGCTCAGCCCATTTCACACTCTCTGGTGAGAAACGAGACTAGAACAAAAAGAGAGGAAAAAATAAAAGAAAAGAAAGGAAAAAAAAATGACATCGGAGAGGGGCAAAGGGGGAGGAGAAGAAGCAGGAGTCGGGTTAAGGTTAAGAGTAGGGGGAGAGGGGAGTGGGGGAGTGGAGGGGGGAAGGGGAGGTGCACGGCCTATAAAATTCACTGCTAAAATTTGCGTAAAAAAAGGGGGAAAGGGAAGGTTCCTCGTGTTTTCCTTCATTATGCCACTTGGACGCACTTCCCATACACAACGTTTTCCCCTCTCGTGACTCCGAGGGTTGCTGGGGAGGGGGAGAAGAGAGAGGGGAGAGGAGTGAAGGGAGAGGGGAGAGGGAAGAGTTGAGGGGAGAGCGAGGAAGTGTGAGGGGAGAGAGGGGAGAGGAGTGAAGGGAGAGGGGAGAGCGAGGAAGAGTGAGGGGTGAGAGGGGAGAGGGGGAGGAGAGAGGAGAAAGGAGAGGGAACAGAGGGGGAAGAGCCAAGAGAGAGGAGCGGGGAAGGGGGAGGGGAGAGAATAGATGGGAGTAGAGGAGGGGAGGGGAGGGGCGTAGGAGGAGAGGGGAGGGGTAGTGAGCATAATTAGGAGATGCTTAGCGGAGCATAAGGGGGGGGGGGAGGGGGGTAAACAGGAAGCCAGAGGAGCTCGTTAATCTTACAGAAATTTTGTAAAAGAAATTCCTCAACACCGGAGGCATACACGACACTAAAAGGGAAAGCTGAAAACCCAGACATAACAAACTACGAAAAAGTCTTCTCCTTTAAACAAGAAAACAAGACAACTAAACAAACACAGAAAGAGAGCCAAAATAAAAGGGAGAAAAAGGAGAGATAGATAGATAGAGAGAGAGAGAGAGAGAGAGAGAGAGAGAGAGAGAGAGAGAGAGAGAGAGAGAGAGAGAGAGAGAGGAGCGAGCGAGCGAGAGAGAGAGAGAGAGCGAGCGAGAGAAGAGAGAGAGCGAGCGAGAGAGAGAGAGAGATAAAAAAAAAAAAAAAACACAACCTCTATCCCCCCCCTTCCCGGAAAAAAACAGGGGGGAAAAATAACAAACAAACAAAAAAATCCCTCCATGAATATATGCCCCATATTCGTTTCCCCGTCTCGCCGTCGAATTTCCAACCTGGTATTTTCCCAGCAAGAAAATAAAGCCACATCCCCCCCGCCTTCGCAACGCACACTGCCTGCAAGATTTTAGTGTCTCGTGAAAGGAGGCTGGGGACGTACTTCGCTCGATATCTTCCTCCGTTTCTTGTTATTTTCTCTTATTCTTATCACTATGTTGGGTCTCTCTCCTTTTCTTCTTCTTTTTTCTTATCCATGCTATGTTTTTGCTTGTCATTCTTATTGGTATGGTTATTATCATTATCGTTACCGCTCTCCTTGTTATCTTGGTTTTTATCTATACCTTTTTTCATTTTTTGTTAGTACAGAATTCCGTTCCTCCTCCTTCTCCTCTCTCTTCTCCTCTTCTCCCTCTTTTCCTTCTCTTCTTCCTTTTCCTTCTTCTCCTCATGCTAATTCTCCAGCTCCTATTCTTGCTCTTGCCACTCCTGCTTCTGTTCCTGCTCCTGTTTCTACTCATCCTACTGCTAATGCTCCTCCTCCTCCTCCTCCTCCTTTTCCTCCTCCTCCTCCTAGTCCTCCTTTTCCTCCTCCCCCTTTCGGTTCAGAACCCCACTTCTGAGAGCCACTTGATTACACCACATTATACCATTATACAGTCCTCAAGTATATAACGAAAAAAGGTAGCAATGAGCACGACACTTGATTCGAAAATACTAGAGCTCACTTTTGAACCATTAACACGATAAACATTTATTTAATAACTGCTAGAAAGGGGGGGGGGCGAGCAGTTCTAATTAGCGGTAAGCACACTAAGGGGCGTCGGTTCCCACCCCTGGTCTAATTGGCTTCTGTTGCCAATTACAGCTAAGAAGGGAGACTATTTTTAAATTTCTAATTTTCTTCTCGTCTTTTTTTTTCCCCTTTTCTATTTTTTTTTTCCTTTTCAAATAGTCAAACATTTACTTTTCTTAGCTCGATTCATCAAACTGTTCAAGCGCTTGATCAAATTAATAGCAAGCAGAAAAAGAGAGAATTAAAAGTGCAGTGCGAAGGAAAAAACAGAAAAATGTGCTCCCCTTTTTTATCTTGCAACAAGGGAAACTTTTTGCCTTGAGAGACGTGAACGAAGGAGGCGGATCAAAGAAGAATCCGTACAGCCTGGGAAACCGTGAGACGGAGAGGGATAAGCTCGTAGGAGGAGGAGAAGGAGAGAGGGAGAAAGCGAGAGGGGAGAGGAGAGAGAAATGTGTGTATACATACATGCGCGTGCGTGTGTGTTTGTTTGTTTGTTAGTGTGTGTATGTGGGGGGAGACAGACAAAAGATACACACACACACACACACACACACACACACACACACACACACACACACACACACACACACACACCACGCACACACACACACACACACACCACACGCACACGCACACATATCTATCTATCTATCTATCTATCTATCTATCTATCTTTATATTATATTATATATATATATATTATATATATATATATATAGTATATGTGTGTGTGTGTGTGTGTGTGTGTGTTTCTTTTGTCTGCCTGTGTGTAACACACACACACACACACACACACACACACACACACACACACACACACACACACACACACACACACACACACACACACACACACACACACAGAAGAGAGAGAGAGAGAGAGAGAGAGAGAGAGAGAGAGAGAGAGAGAGAGAGAGAGAGAGAGAGAGAGAGAGAGAGAGAGAGAGAGAGATAGAGAGAGAGAGAGAGAGAGGGAGAGAAAGCGAGAGAGAAGAGGAGGGGGGAGGCGGGGTCGCTTAAAGCATTCAAGAGGATGAAGGTGTAATACCCTTGAGATGAAGTCCTTAATGAGGCAATATATTAATCACACAAACGGGACGTTCAGCTCCGAAAACATGTACGAAATGAGGGTGATAACATTTTCAGTAGCGTAATCGATAAACATGTGTAGTAATGAGGATGATAGTAAATGTAATGATAAGGATTGCTAGTAATAAATATTAATGAAAAGGACTGATAGCAAATAAATAATAACAATAATAATAATAATAATAATAATAATAATAATAATAATAATAACAATAACAACAACAATAATGATAGCAAAAATAATAATAACAATAATAAAACAAATAATAATAGCACCAATAACCAAACATATCGCAAGAAAAGCAATAAAAGAAGCCATGACACGAGGCGAGGCTCCCAGCTGAAAGCAGAACCCGAAAATTGAACTTTGTTTTTCGCTGAGGGTGAAGCTCTCGCCATTATCACGTTATGGCCGAGGCAGGATCAGCTGTTCCCGATTTCCGGCAGTGTTTGGATTTTATAACGTGCGTGCGATGTGTTTGGATTTTACCAGGCTTGACTGACGCCGCGGCAAAGCATGACAGGGTTTGACATAACACACGTGTGGCTTTATGTCATGCAGACAGGCTCATATACCATGCATGGCTTACTTTCGTGTTGTAGGCCAGTGAGCGTGTGTGGAAACTGACTACATCATATAACAGAGTATGAATATGATCCCGCTATATACAGCCATATACAGCTCAGCTCATCACAGGCACGCTCTTACGACTGTCATGACATCATCACGTGTCGTCACCCTCATCAGCTGACACGATCAGATTCACGACCTCACCAAAGGCTTTGTCCCTGAAGTGAGGCACGGAGGTCCACCAGGTGGGCCTGACTGATTGCCCTCCCTCCTTCCCGCCTCCTTCTCCTCCTCTTACTGTTACTACTACTAGTACTTGCACTTCTTCTTCTTCTTCTTCTTCTTCTTCTCCCCCACCTCCTCCTTCTTCCTCTTCTTCTCTTTCCTATAATTATTATTATTGTGCTACGTCTTCGTCTCCTCAACTACCTCCTACATGTAAGTCTACTTCTTCTCCACTTCCCCTTTCCCCTTCGTCGTCTTCCTCCTCCGCGAACTCCACCCCCACCTTCCCCTCCCCTTTCTCCCTCCCTCCCTCAGGTGTGGAAGCAGAAGGTGCTCACTCCACCGGGTTGTCGTCTGGAGGAGTGACAGGGCAATCTCCCAGGCCGTGAGATGAGATGAGAGTAACATGAAGGACAAGTAATCTCTCGACTCAAAAAGAGGAGGAGGGTAGCGGTGGGGGAAGGGAGGGAAGGGGGAGAGAAGGGGGCAAGGGTGTTCCAGGGGAAGGGGGAAAGGGGAGAGAGTGTTCCAAGGGAAGAGGGAAGGGGAGAGGGAGGATTGGGGGGAAGGGGGCGAGGGTGTTCCAGGGGAAGGGGAAGGGGAAGGGGGGAGGGGAGGGGGTGTAGGGCCTATCCTCTTAGCTATATAAGAGATGAGAGCTACGACGTATTAGAGACCTTTTAGGAGATTGAGAACGGGGATTGAAATTCAATTAATTTCGTTCGCGAGCGCAATTGATATTCAATTCCCAAAGAGGAATGATTTTTTTCGAAAAAATGGAAAAAGGGAAAATCAACTATTCAAGACCAGTCCCGCCTACCGAATACCCGTCAACCACACGGCTATAATATATCAATCACCAAAGACAGTCCGAAAAGGTAATCCGTATCAGTCAACCATCGATAAGTGTATGCCACGTATACGGGACAGATGGCAGATGCATAAATGATAGGAGCGTGGGGGTGGGGGTGGGGTGGAGGCCATACCCCTCCCTCCACCGCCCTCCCCCTCCACCCCCTCCTGCCTCCTCCACCTCCCCTCCACAATAACCGTTACGCTTGTCCACTTGTTATGCATTTCGGCGATTACTCAGCCGGGAGCTCTTCATTAGACTCGCCAAAATGGGACAAAAATAACGCGGTTGTGTATCTGCGTTCACATCTCGCTCGTGAAAGTGACGAAGGAGATAAAAACAAAATGAACGATGTCGGTGGGAAGTGAGATCTATTTTTCGTTAAAGAGAGAGAGAAAAAAAAAAACAGAAAAAAAAACAGAATTAGGCCTATTCATTTCAAATGAGAAAGTGGCAACTGCGAGGCATAATCATTCATTTGATTTCAATTATCGGTTTT
Organism: Penaeus monodon; assembly: GCF_015228065.2. NCBI lineage: Eukaryota > Metazoa > Arthropoda > Malacostraca > Decapoda > Penaeidae > Penaeus > Penaeus monodon. The sequence continues at coordinate 35,413,534 of NC_051399.1, forward strand.
ATCCCTTGTTCCTCTCCTCCTCTCTTCCGTCTCCCTTCGGAATGCTATGTACTACAATGCGAGGAAGGGGATGGCAGAGGGGAGAACAGGGGAGGGGAAGGGGAAGGCAGAGGGGAGAACAGGGGAGGGGAAGGGAAAGGAAGAGGGGAAGAGAGGGAAGGAATAGGAGGGAGGGAAGGAGAAGGGAAGGAGGGAGAGAAGGGAAAGAGAAGCTCTCTTCATTAGCCGCTTTGGATATCTGCGGAATGTGATTTTAATGAACCCCAGTTATTCAAATCAAGATAATCTCTATTTTTTTTTCTTTTGCCTCTCTTTCTTCTTTTCTTGTGTCGCATTACGTGAATGACGGTGGAAAGCGAAGGGAAAATAAGATTATCACTTTCCACCTTGTTATACGCCCATTACGAGTCAACGACTGAAGGGCTGGTCGTGACAGCCGAGTGGGCGTGAGTTCCCCCCCTCCCCGCCTCGCCCATCTCCTTCCCCTTCCCCAACCTACACCCCCCCCTACGCACGCCCACATCCCCGCCCACAAACGTAGCGTCCCGGTGCATTATCTTTGCCGGCTGCTGCGCCACGAAAGTCCCGCGCCGGAGACAAAGTTTTAGGAATATTGACGATTTGCTCTTGCTAATGAAAAACTTTACATGCAGTGACAAATTTTATAATCTGACGTAAACTTTTTCGTTAATATAAACTTTACACATCCAGCCTAATTTGCATGTATTTTTTCTTTCCTTTCTCTTAGTTTTGTTTTCATATAGCAGAAGTTGCTGTATTAAAATATGAAGATACTAGATACAGTGACAACTTTTTTCTTAACTTCTAAAAGTAGTTGCGTTAAACAATAAGTGGAGTGTGTAAATATATGCGCGCGCGCGCTTGTGTGTGTGTGTGTGTGTGTGTGTACGTGTGCGTGTGCGTGTGCGTGTACGTTTGTTCGTATGTGTGCGTGTGCGTGTGTATATGCCCATGCCCAATAATAACAGAATAAACAGAAGAATATGAAGAACAAGAACAAACACGAGCAGAAGCCGGTACGTCGACAGCGC
>NC_051399.1:35417085-35477085 GCF_015228065.2 Penaeus monodon
CTCTTCCACATGGCGCTGCACCTGGTCAATACACTTGCGAACGCCCCAGGGGAGGAACACAAGGCATCATCCCGGTTGGTGTTCATTCCCCTCCTCCCTCTCATCCACCGCCCACTCTCACCACCACCCCCTACCCCCACCCACCCACTACCCCTTCTTGCCTCCACCTTTACCCACTCTCCCCCACCCACCCACCACCCCTTCTTGCCTCCACCTTTGCCCACTCTCCCCCACCCACCCACTACCCCTTCTTGCCTCCACCTTTGCCCACTCTCCCCCACCCACCCACCACCCCTTCTTGCCTCCACCTTTGCCCACTCTCCCCCACCACCCACCACCCCTTCTTGCCTCCACCTTTGCCCACTCTCCCCCATCCACCCACTACCCCTTCTTGCCTCCACCTTTGCCCACTCTCCCCCACCCACCCACCACCCCTTCTTGCCTCCACCTTTGCCCACTCTCCCCCACCCACCCACTACCCCTTCTTGCCTCCACCTTTGCCCACTCTCCCCCACCCACCCACCACCCCTTCTTGCCTCCTCCTTGCCCCTACCCCTTCCAGAGGTCAGAGGTCAAGCCACTCGCCTTCAAGGACCGGTATTGTTGGCGAGTAGTTATTGCTCATATATTCTTCGGCCATGACGAAAGAATCTTAAGTATACTCACGTAGTCATTATTTTTAGAATGACTGACGGGTTTGCCCTGTCTGCTTATTCAGACACAGACACACATGCAGACACAGACACAGACACACACGTACACAATGCGTTCTATCCATTCACACCCGCCTAAAACACACTCTCTCTCTCTCTCTCTCTCTCTCTCTCTCTCTCTCTCTCTCACTCCCCTCTCCCTCTCTCTCTCTCTCTCTCTCTCACACACACACGAGAAGCCTACTCACCACAGCACCAAAAATATCTAAAGGATTTATCTCTTTGATAAATCGATTCGAGAGAAAAAACCCGTTGCAGGGAGAGAGCATCGTCCATTAGAGCAAAGTAATGACATCATTACGGTGGAAGGTTTTAATTTTACTTCTCAGTCTGTTGTTTTTTTTACCTATCATATATTTAATGTTATTATCTTCGTTAACTTCTAATGATGATGATGATGATGTTTATTATTATCATCATTATTCATATTTTCATTATGATGATATCATCATAATCACTATCAGCATCCTTATATATATTAATTCTTATGCTAAGTATTATTATTATCACTATAATTACCACTATCATTATCTTTAAAATTACCATTGTTTATATCATCATTATTATTATCATTACTATCATTACTAGTAGTAGCAGTATCGGTATTTATTATCAATACTACTAATATCATCATTCCAACCAATTCCATATATTTTAAAAATCTATTATTGTGTCAGCATTTTCAAACAGAAAAGGTAAAAAGAATTGCAATTCGAGGTCACGGCTGCTGATTTGAGGACGTGTGCGTCTGTGTGTGTGAAGCCGGGGGGGAGGGGGGGAGGTGTTATGCATGTGCGTGTGTCCTTGTGAAAGTGTACACACATTCCTACATATCACGTTCGCTTAGCGTGGTATCTAATAAGGCAATTGAGTTTGGGTTTGAAAGGGCGACGCCTCATAACGTATATTAAACCAGGTTATTACCCGCGTGTGGCACCGGGGCCGACGACACTGCAGGGAAATGTGCCAGGTGTAGGGTACAGTGCCAGGGGTCAGGGTGTAAGGCAGAGTGTGTGCGTCGGAGTGAGGCTTTGGGTCGAAGGAAAGCCCAGAGTGAGGGAGGTGCAGTTAGGGTGTAGTGTTTTGGTTGTGGAAAATGCGGAGTTTATAATGCAGCAAATGATATGGAGAGACTGGTAGAGGTAGGAGGACAGAGGAAAGGGACGTCGAAGGGGAAGAGGAAGGGGAAGAGGACGGTGATAGGGGAAGGGAAAAGTTGAAGGGGAAGGGGAAGAGTAAGATGGTATAGGGAGGGAAAAATGAAAGAGAAAGGGGAAAGGGGAAAGGGGTAAGGGAAAGAGGAAGACAAGAGAGAAGGGGAGGGGGAAGAAAATGAAGAGTAGAGACAGGGTTGTGGAGAGGAAAGAGATACAGTGACTGAAAAGTAGAGAAGCGATTTAAGGAAGAGTACGTGAAATGGAGACAAAGAGAAAAGGAAGAACAGAACTGGGCGAATGATAGGTGAAAAAGGCAAAGTCAGAAGTAAAAGAGAAATAGCATGAGGAGTAGGTGAGTGGAAGTAGCAGAGATAAAGGAAGAGAGGGGTAGAGGGGGCGGGGCAGGGCACGTGTGGGCGAGAGACACCGACGCCCACCGCCTACCGCACGCTTATTGTTTACATGCCAACGATCCGGTAGGAAACTCGAAGGTCAACGACATTCTTGTGATTTGTCTTTTTTTTTTTCTTATACTCTTCCTCTTTTCTTTTTAACGACTAAAAATTAAACACACACACACACACACACACACACACACACACACACACACACACACACATATATATATATATATATATATATATATATATATATATATATATATATATATATATATATATATTAAAGATCACGCACGAATACTAATACTAATAATCATCATAACAAAAAAAATAAAAAAAAAAAAAATAATAATAAATAAAAAATAAATAAATAAATGATAATAATACTAATAATACCAAATCTGCATTTTTTTGTCTCTCTAATATTCCCTTTAAAAACCTACACCTTATAAAACGCTTCCTCCTAAAAGGTCTCCCAAACACAGACATCTTACGCAAACAAGCTGTAACAAACCAATGCCGGTAGTAAACGCGCTGATATTGCTTAATCACCTGTAATCGAAAGACCATTGGCATCGTTCAGGACGAGCTAACTTAATTATTCAAGCTAGCGAGTGAGCCTCCTGCAGCTGGTGCGAGTCTTCCCCCTTGGTAATTGGTTGGCGCGAAACACCTGCGCCTCGTGGCTCATGATGACTGGCTAAGGGAGGGCGGGAGGGTGGGGGAGGACGAGGGGAGAGGGAAGGAGGGGTGGGCAGGAGGGGGGAGAGGCAGGAGGGGGGAGAGGGAAGGAGGGGGAGAGGGCAGGAGGGGTGGGCAGGAGGACGAGGGGAGAGGGCGCGAGGGGTGGGTAGGAGGAGGAGGAGGAGGGGGAAGGGAAGGGGGCGAGGGATGGAGAGGAGAAGGATGGAAGAGAGGAGATGGAGGGTGTAGGTGGACAGCGGAGGGCATCGGGAGGGTGTTAGTGGAGGGACTCGGAGGGAGAGGGGAGGGGGGGAGGGATTAAGTGGAGGGACGGAGAGGAGGGAGAAGGTGGAGGGGGAGGAGGAGGAGGAGCAAGAGGGAGTAGGATATGAAGAAGATGGAGGAGGGGAATTAAAATCTTCAGACCAGAGTGATGGGGAAAAAAAAAATCCTTTCTTCCGGCACTATTTTTTTCCCCTTCACCCTTTCATTTCAATCTTTCCTTTCCTTTTTTTTCCCCTCAATTTTCCTTTTCTTTCTCTCCTTTTTTCTTTCTTACAACACGCCATCCATCCTTCTCTTCGCTACGATCCAATTTCTTCCTTCTCTTTTGTTCTTCTGTTCTTCACTCAGCCTAAATTGAAGAACATTTCCCGCCAAAAGAAGACGAACTTCTTTCCATCAGTGACGATATACACCAAGAAGGAAACCAAACTTGGAAATGTTAAAAGAATATTTTAACTTTCAAATGCGATCACTCGAATCTAAAAGTAAAATGGATTTCTAATCTTATTGATTAGTAAATGCGTGTGTGTGTGTGTGTGTGTGTGTGAGTGTGAGTGAGTGAGTGAGTGAGTGAGTGAGTGAGTGAGTGAGTGAGTGAGTGAGTGAGTGAGTGAGTGAGTGAGTGAGTGAGTGAATTAATTAACTAATGAACGAATGAATGAATGAATGCGGGAGCGATCACCTAGGTAAATGAGAGAGAATGAAAAAGATGAAAAAGAGTGAGCATGAAGTGGAAGTGAATGTGCGGATGCGTGTATAAAAATAAATGTGATTGTGTACGTGACTGTTCGTCAGTGTAATTCTGTGACAGTGTTCGTATGTGCGGCATTACGCATAAATAAATGTGGTCGTTTTTCGTCCTGTGCGCCAGAGCGGAACTGCAACTTTTCCGGCGGGCTCCGTTAAGAGGATTCGCATATTGAATGTGCCAGGGGATTGCAATTGCCTACGAATCGCTGTCAGAGAAATACAACATATTAATATTGCTGCATCAGTATAGATATCGATAGGCTCTTCCTTTACCTGTTTTATCTACTCCTGATAACGACATCCTCCACTGGCGATAAATAGAGGGTATATATGCTCCCCCCCCTTTTCCCTAATAATTTGTAGCATAGTACATATAAAAGCCTAATGCTGAATGTTTGTTAGAGTAAAAAAATAAAACAAATAAATAAACAGAAACCATGAACACGTATTTCATTTTCCTTTAATCAAAAAAATAACGTAGTCCACATAGCGTCAATAACACCCTCAGAATCACAACAAGAGATCAAGAAATCCCAAAGAAAACCATGATATCCTACAATAGTTCCTCGAGGATGCCACGAAGAAACAAACACTCGGTCAGGAAGGCGAACAAACCGACAGGATGTGACGGTGTGTTTGTGCTTGTTTGCGCATGCGCGCGAACAGATGCTCACAATAAATCGTGGTTGTCTCACCGGAAGCTATTCATTAAGAACACAACGGATATAAAGATAAGAACACTGATGTGTATATATAAATATACCAGTAGATACCATTATAAATAATAAATAAAATGGAAAAAATAGATATGTGTGTAAGTATATATATTATATCTATATCAATGTCTATATCCACCTCTATATTTCTTTATCTAGTTATCTATACCCGTATACTTGTCCCTACATTAATTCCAATAAAATATCTATTGTTCCATCTATCTGCTTTAGTATGTGTCCATTAAGAACAAAGATACACAAAAACAGATGAACTGACGCAGAAAAAGCAAGACATACGGGAGACAGAGCGCGCGAGGCGTGAGGGGCGGCAGCGTGACACCAACACAAGACAGAATCCCAAAGCAAAATCTCGGTTCTGAAAGCCTGTGAGCCTCATACACTAATCCTGTTGACTCGTTCCAACACAGGGCTCGTTGGTCTTGGAGGAGGGGGAAGGAGGTTAGAGGGGGGATGGGGGGGCGGGAAAGGGAGGGAAGTGGAGGAGAGCGGAGGGGAGGGGTGGGGAGGGGTGGGGAGGGAAGGGGAGGGAAGGGGAGGGAAGGGGAGGAGAGCGGATGGGAGTGAAGTGGAGTGGAGGGGGAGAGGTGAGGGAATGGGAGGGGAAGGAAAGGGAAAGGGGGGGAAGGGTGGTATGAGCGGGAGAGGGGGTGAAGTAAAAGAAGAGGAGAGAGAGGTAGAAGAGGTAGGGGAGGGGATAGAGGAGTGAGGTTAAAAATGAGAGAAGGAAGGGGAAAAAGTGATGATAGGGGAAGAAGGAAGGCATGATGAGAGGGAAAAGGGAGAAGGGAGGCAAGAGAGGAAAGGGGAAATAAAGAGGGAATGGGAGGGAAAGGAAGAATTAGAGGAGGAGAGAGCAAGTCAGCGAGCGCGATGGGTGAAGGTTACCCTGTCACGGGGTGGCTGGTGGGCGTATTCTAGAAACCACATAATTGGTCGTTACGGCGCCATGGCTATGCGGTAGGTCGTTGCGGTGGATGCGAATTTATCCATTGCAAAGTGCGGTGTTTTCTCGGAAGTTAAGCGCGGGCTCGGTGAGGGCAACTTCAGGAGGGATATTAAGATTTATATTTAATCCTATTTTGTGGGAATCGAGGTTGGGTTTTAAGAGTTGAGCTGATTTAATTTAATGGCGGTAATAGTTTTTGAGAGGTTTTTGTGTGTGGGGGGCTTCGAGTGGAAGGGAGGGGAGGAGAGCGGATGGGATGACTTGGATGGAGGGGAGAGGTGAGGGAATGGGAGGGGAAGAAAGGAAAGGGGGAATGGGTGGTATGACGTGAGATCGTTGAAGTAAAAGAAGAGGAAGAGAGGGTAGAAGAGTAGGGGAGGGGATGAGGAGTGAGGTTAAATGAGAGAGGAAGGGGAAAAGTGATATGGGAAGGGAAGGCATGTGAGAGGAAAAGTAAAGGAGAGGCAAGGAGAGGAACTAAAGAGGATGGCGCGAAGGAAGAATTGGGAGAGAGAGCAGTCGCGAGTGCGATGGGTGAAGGTTACCCTGTCACGGTGCTGGTGGCAGTATTCTTAGAACCACATAATTGTGTCGTTACGGCGCCTGGCTATCCCGGTAGGTCGTTGCGGTGTATGCGAATTTAATCCATTGCAAAAGGCGGTGTTTCTCCGAAGTTAAAGCGCAGCTCGGAGGGCAACTCAGGAGCAATTTAAGCATTTTATATTTATCCTAATTTGTGTTGGTAAATCGATTTTTTTAAAATTATTATTTATTTAATGCTGATAATTTAGTTTTTGAAGTTTTTTTATTTTCCCCCTTCATTACGAGGGCATAACCAAGGTTTTAATCACTTCATTAATGCATAATAAAATCATAATTATTCCAAAATGTTACTAATGCTCTCGACTTTTTTTCTTTTTTTTAAATTTTATTTTCGTAATTCCTTCAGCTATCATCTCCATCAAGAATGGCGTCAAGATGTATCGCGAAGTCACCAAGTTGCCTGGGGAGGGAGGGAGGGGGGGAGGGGAGGGATATCCGGGAGGGGTCTTTTAATGCATCCTGAGAGGTTAACCAATATCTTACAGGATATCTTACATGCGAGGGATCCTTTTTTCCTACAAGGAGTGTGTCTTCCGCTCGAACATCCTCTGGTGGAGACCGGCAGCCGGCAGCCCTCGTGAGTCAGAACTGTTGTTGTCGACAATTTGTTTGCCGTTCCTTTCTCACCCCATGGTCCTGCACGAATTCCAAATAGTTTTTTTTTTTATCTAAATCTGTTTGTTTGTTCATTCGCGTGTTCTGCTATATTCCTTTTTTTTCGTTCCGCTTGTATGCAATTTATCTGGCTCAACCCCATCTTCCCTTCCTCTCCTCTCCTCCCTTCCCCTCCCCTCCCCTCTCCCTCCCTGCTTTCCCTTCACCGATAGGCAGGCCCAACTATGCCTCCCCTTCTCTACTCTGCGCCTCCCCTTCTCCCCCTCTCTCCACTCTTTCCTACCCTCCCCTCTCCCTCTTCCTCTTCCTCCTCTCCTCCCGTCTACCTCTCCTTCTCTCTCTCTTCTCCTCACCTTCCTCTCTCCGCTACCTATCCTCCTTTCCTTCCCCTCTCCGCTCTCTCCTCTCCTCTCCTTCCTTTCCTCTCTCCTCTCTTCCCACCCTCCGCTCCTTCCTCCTTCCCCCTCCTCCCCCGGGGTTTACAATAGTCGCGTGTTCCCGCTTGCTTTTTGGCTCTTCGTTTTCGAGGTTAAAACTCCCTTAAAAAAACGAATTTGGAACAAGTATATTCACTTCCAGCCATGTGTCCATGCATGAACGTTACAAAAGGACAAATAAATGAAAGATGAAAAGACCAGTAAAAACAGGATCCCTCCCCCCCACCTCCCAATTACGTCATGTCCAAAAGGAGTGTCAGGGAGTGGTACTCCGGTGGGAGTACCGCCAGTACCAGCCCTTCCTCCCGATGACACTCTCAGGCCTGGGCACCTGGGTTGGTACATCATTAACGATGTATATATATGGACTCCCCCCAAGGCAGAAGACGGCGATAAATAAATAAATAAATAAATAAAAGTTGAGCTGCGGCTACAAGGGTGATAAGAGTGCAAGAAGCGTGTTTATGTGGCTCATATTGGAAAGCGTTTTACAGGTCGTGGGAGAAACACATGTTGGGAGGTCGTTGGTAGAAGTTCGAGGAGGAGGAAGTCGTTATTGCGGCAATTAGTCTCGCATTGCTGGCCGGTAATTGCATCAGGTGACGTCAATTATTCTATTGTATTTCCTACGTTACGACTCTTGCAAGAACGGCCGTTTAATTTGTTCTGTGATATATATATATATATATATATATATATATATATATATATATATATATATATATATATATATATATATATTATAATTTATTCTATTTATTCCTTTGTTCCATTTTTTTATCCGTTTTATTTTACTTTTTTTTTTCCTAGAGAGATAAGCATTTCATCTCCCGCAGCCATAAACTGACATCAGGAGTTAACAAGGAGCGACAGCCTCGATCTCCGCGCATCAGCCGCCTCGTCAACAATTATCAATCTATGCCGTCATCGCACACACACCTACAGGAGGGCCCTCGCAGCCTCACCTTCACCGCGCGCTGCTTTGGGGCGTTCTGCTTCATTCAGTTTATATATATATATATATATATATATATATATATATATATATATATATATATATATATATATATATATATATATATTTTATCATCGCTCTCTCTTGTCCTCCCTCCCTCGCTCACTTTCCCTCTCTTTCTCCGTCTCCTTCTCCCCCTCCCTGTCTTTCCATTTCTTTTTCTTTCTATTTTTCTTTTTCCCTCTCCCTCTCCCATGTCATCCCCGACTAAAACAACGAAAGGTCAAAGGAACTGCATCCATCACCTTGAAAAGAAAAAGAAAAAGAAAAAGAAAAAGAAAAAGAAAAAGAAAAGGAAAAAGAAAAAGAAAAAGAAAAAGAAAAAGGAAAAGGAAAAGAAAAAGGAAAAGAAAAAGAAAGAAAAAAACGCAGCCAACCCTGAGCATTACGGAAACAACAGGCTATCTTCCATCGCCAAATGTTCCGAAGCAGACGATCCGAATCATCAGTTCACCTCGCCGCTCTCCTCACCCCGAGGGGAAAAAAGCATTTGCCTCGAACCCCTCGATTCGCCCCTTCTTCACAGGCCCTCGAAACCTCAACGCTTCAACTCGTCAATTTCCCTATCAAGTCCGGTCGAAGGACAGGGAGGGAGCGGATGTCTCTGTCTCTCTCTCTCTCTCTCTCTCTCTCTCTCTCTCTCTCTCTCTCTCTCTCTCTCTCTCTCTCTCTCTCTCTCTCTCTCTCTCTCTCTCTCTCTCTTTTTCAAAACTGCACCTTTAGTTTTCCCTTCAACGCCTCCCCTCTTCCCAATTTCTCTCTTCCTCCCTCCATTACCCTCCCCCTTGCTCCTCCCTTTAGCCCCCCCCCCCCTTATTCAAATCCCCCGCACGACCCAAAACCACTGGCCACAACAAGGCCTTGACAGCCCTACCCCCAACACTACCCCTACATGGCACAACAATCCCCTGTTTCCCCCACTCCCCACCCTTACCACTACCCCTACCTTGCACAATAAGTCCCTGGCACCTCCGTTCCTCCCCTACCCCCACCTGGCACAATCCCTTGCCAACCCTACTCCCTACCCCCTACCCCAACCAGACACAACAATCCCCTGACAGCTCTACTCTCCCTCCTCTGCCCCTCCCCCTACCCCCTACCCCCAACCCCTCCTTCCTCCCCCCTCCCCCACGTGGCCCACCGCTGGCCGCGGCTCCACACGTCACCATGTCCAGCCCCGCAGGTATCGTGTAATGGGAAATGGTTCCCGCGGCCACAATCCGTATTATTGGCGGGTCCCCCTCTGTTGCTAATTAAAGTTTGATACAGCGGGATCCCCCATACACGTCCGCGCTGCCCACGTCTCGCACCGGGAACGCGCCAGATCCGCCGGACAAATATATATTCGTATTTTTGTCCGCCGCAAAATGGTTTTGAGCTCGAAATGGGATGGAATATTCCCTCATAGTCGCCCCGGGTAAATTTCTATTCGAGGCGCGCACGTCAATAAACCATCACGGGGGGACGCGTATAATGCACGTACTATAAAAAGGGGGAGAAAAACAGATAAATTAATCAGACTAAAGTACTCCGAATTACATAATGATCTAGAACTTGCATTTCCCAAATTGAAACTCGCGACGGGCTTCGTCAACGACCGACCGACAGACGCCGACGGAGAGGCGAGCGAAAAGTGTCAACGTCGTTCCTCATAATTACAATAATGATAGTAATAATGATATCATAATAATAATAATAATAATAATAATAATAATAATAATAATAATAACAATAACAATAATAATCATTATTATAATAATATTGATAATAGTAATAATATCACTCAAGGCTTTCGAGGAGACTGGCAGTGGGCAAATAACATGTGTGGTAATGTGGTAATGTAAGGGCACGGGAAGGTGTGGCAAGGCAGGTGGGTGGAATAAGCTGGGGGCAGGTGTGGGGGGGGAGGAAGGGGGAGGAGGTGTGGTCTGGACAGGTGGCCGTTTGATGCAAAAAGTGAGATTTGGGAAAAGAAGAGGAGAGAAGGAGATAACGGGGTTAAGGGGTAGGTAGAGACATTACGAGGAGAAGGATGGAAAATCGAAATGTTATGGAAATGAAAAAAGAGAGAGAGAAAGAGAGATAGGAAGGGAGAGAGAGAGAGAGAAATAAATAGGAGAGAAGGAAGAGAGAGAGAAGAGAGAGAGAGAGAAAGAGAGAGAAGAGAAAGAGAAAAGAGAAAGAGAAAAGAAAAGAGAAGAAGAGAAGAGAGAAGAGAGAAGAACGAACAAGAAGAAGAGAAAAAAAAACAAGAAAAACAAGAAAGAAACAAAAACAGACAACAGAAAGGACAGAAACATAAACAGAACCCGAAAGACAGAAACAAAAACCGGTTCTTGCATGACCGCCAGCAATCAGCAAGGGAGAAGAAGAAAGAAGAAGAAGGTTAAGCCTAACGCCGTTCATTAGCATGACGAATATTTGACGTCGCTCGCAGGGAGGGAGGATGAGTGAAGCCCCAACATCGGGAGTGGAGAGACACACCTCATAACACGGAAGGATGAGGATGGCCCGAGATGAGGAGGCACGGATAAAGAGGATGGGCACGGGGATGAAGATGAGGATAAGGACGGGATGAAGATGAGGATAAGGACGGGGATGAAGATGAGGATAAGGACGGGGATGACGAGGAAAGACGGGGCATGAAGATGGAGAAGCATAGAGAAGAGGATGAGATGAGAAGGACGAAGATGAGGTTGAGGACGGGGATAAAGAGGAGGATGGGCCCAGGGGATGAAGAGGAGAGTGGCCCAAGGATGGGAGGGATGAGTAGGAGCACATCGGATGAAGATGAGGATAAGGGTGAGAATGAGGATGAGGATGAGCACAGGGGACGAAGATGAGGATAGAGGGATGAAGAGGAGGATGAGCATAGGAGATGAAGATGAGGATGAGCATAGAGAATGAGGATGAGGATGAGCACAGGGGACGAAGATGAGGATGAGGACGGGCATAGTGGATAGAGGATGAGAAAGGGGATGAATATGCACGTCCCATCACGTGTGGGCGCGCTGAGTTTACGGGAACATAGGTGCAGCGTATGAATGGAATGTCGGAAGGTGGAGGAACGTGGGGGATGGAAATGCTGGATGATGTGGGTGGATGATGTCATGAGGGTGTGTGATGGTGATGCTGCGTATGATGATTACTATTACGTCACTATCATCGCATCATTGTCACATATTTGTGATGATTATGATGATGATGATGATTATGATTATATCAACAGCGATGATAAAGGCAACAATACAGAACTAAAATAAAACAATCACACAAAACCTAAAACCAACTCTAATAAATAATAATAAACAAATAAACTCGACAATCCCCCAAAAAGAAAAAGAAAAAAAAATCCAAAAAAAGGGCAGCGCAACGAACAAGAAAAAAAAAGGAAAAAACGAAAAAAAGAGAAAAAAAAAGACATTCCGTGTAAACTTTGCGAACAATAATCATAACGATAAAAGGCGGAATGGCGGCTGAGGGGGAGACGGAGGCTGCAGGAGAAAGACGAGGCAATATCGGCAAGACAGATCCTGGAGATATGACTGCCAATCAAGACCAGTCAAGCCTTGTCCGGGCCAATATATTATCATGGCAGTCACTTCAGATCCAGGAATACGTGTGTGCGTGTGTGTGTGTGTGTGTGTGTGTGTGTGTGTGTGTGTGTGTGTGTGTGTGTGTGTGTGTGTGTGTGTGTGTGTGTGTGCACCCTTATGCGTATGCAATCTTACTCCATTCGTATTACTAATTATTCTTAGACTACGCGATATCCCGAATCGCCAAAGCATAAAAATACACATGACACAAAAATGACACAGATTCCCCGTTAGGTCATCCCACGCGAAAGACTGTCACAAGGCCGGCGCGTGACACACACACCAAGGATGGGAGTACAGGGGAGGGGAGGGAGGGGGGGGAGACGTTAGAGGTGGGGGGGGTTAGGCTACGATAACTTACTGAGCGTAATGTATGTGGAATCTCGCGATCACATGACGCAGCCTGATAGAACTGTCTTCATCTCCTATATTTAGACCCGTTGAGGATACGGTGCAATATCCTTCTCCCCGCGGTAGGACCGAAGTGACACGAATGAGGGTGACGTCACCGTGGGTTGGGATAGGAAGCGGATGGGCGTGGATGAGTATGGGGGTGAGGGGGGAGATGGAGGGTGAGAGGTGGAGGATAAGGGGAAGGGCAAAGGGGGATGAGCGTCAAGGAAATGGAGGTAAATGGTAGATGGGTAGGGACAAGGGTGTTAGGGACAAGGACTTAGGGAATGGGGGAACTGAGAAGGAGAGGGAAAAGTGGGTGGTAAGCCGTGTCCGTCGCGGGCGGGACGGACGGGATGGGCGGTTGTGTGCCCGTAAATGTACAACACCATCTTTAAGCGTTCCTAAAAAAAAGTGGTTATCGGAAATCGTGTAAAAAAAAAAAAAAGGCACAAACAAACACATACGATCACAGACTTATTACGGCCTGAGCCAACCCTCCTTAGCAATCACGGCAGATAAAACACCGGAGACGGGGGAGTGGTCGTTGAACCGCTTATTACCGCGGGTTCAAAGCGGAGTTCAACAAACGCCGAACGAACCGCTAGGACTCGGAGGCCTGCCAGACCTAACGGAGGTTGCGGTGGGCCTCGACAAGCCGCCCTGGGTCAAAGGTCACGGGTCAGAGGTCGCAGGAGACGGAGAGGTGCTTCGGTATCGCTAGCTTGACCCCCATCACTCCAGACGCACTGTCATCATCGCCATGTTCTTCCTCCCAAGGGATGTTTTCTTGAGATGATCGGGTGGGAGAGGAACGCATGATAAAGGAGAGAGAAGAGAACGGAGAAGAAGAAAAACAAAACGTAAAGAAAATGGATAATAAAGCGGAACGAGGGAGATGAAAAAAGATAGAAAGAATGAAAACCAAACATAGCGAAAAGAAGAATGGAGAATGCTGGAAAAAGGGAAAAGAACAAACAGAAAAACGAGAAAAAGGCAAATAGTGAGAGAACAAAAGAACCGAAAAAAAATAAAGAGATAAAAATGGAAGAGGAGGCGAACAGAAAACGGGGCACTCGCTCATTGTAGTTTCAGCTTTAACATTGTATTTGCATATTTCATTCTCCCTCGTGATTACAGCTCCCCTATGACGTACGCTAGGTGAGTGCACATGATTTAATGTATAACCGACCTTTTCCCTCGGTGTATTGGAGGGAAGTAGTCCGCATACATGTGTAGGTGGGCCCACACACACATGCAGATGTACATGCTTGTGGAGGAGGGTAAGCATACATACATACGTAGAGACAGACATACACACGCACAAAGGAGAGAGAGAGAGAGAGAGAGAGAGAGAGAGAGAGAGGAGAGAGAGAGAGGGAGAGAGAGGAGAGAGAGAGAGAGAGAGGAGAGAGAGAGAGAGAGAGAGAGAGAGAGAGAGAGAGAGAGAGAGAACTCCCACCATAACATGTCTCATTACAAGAAAGATCACCACTAGCATCCGCCATAGAACTGCTCTTCCCCCCACCTCTCCCCCTCTCCTACTTCCTTACATTTTTCCCACGTATTTTTCTTATTCTTTTATTGCTTTCTCCTTTATCCCATTTTTATTGCTTCCTGCCACTTCTGCAAACAGGGATAAGAAAGATGGAGAAAAAAAAACAAAAAAAAACATCGGAGAGGAAAACGAGATAACGAAGAAAATTAGCCAAATCTCACGGGTAAAAGGAAGATTAAAATGAAAAAAACGAGGAGAAAGAGCACGAAATGGAGACGAACAAGAACGAAGAGGAAGAAAGAGGGAGAAGGAGGACGAAGGAGGAGGAAGACACAGAGAAGGAGGAGAGCGAGGACGAGGGTGCTTAGGGGCCAACAAGAGGCTTAAGGATTACAGAGAATGGAGTGAATACAGTAGTCTGGAAGAGGCATCGATGCGTGAGGGGGATCAGCGCGCGCCTCCGATCCCGGGCGGAGGGGCGCGGGCGAACCTTATGTCAAAATATGTTTTCGCATCAATAAATATATATGCATGTGGGTATGTACATACTCTATGCGTGTATATATATATATGTATATATATATATATATATATATATATATATATATTATATATATATATTATATATATAATATTATGTGTGTGTGTGTGTGTTGTGTGTGTGTGTGTGTGTGTGTGTGTGTGTGTGTGTGTGTGTGTGTGTGTGTGTGTGTGTGTGTGTGTGTGTGTGTGTGTGTGTGTGTGTCTATATCTATATCTATCTATCAAAAGATATGTATGTTGTATGTGTGTACTGTACATATATACACATATAAGTTTATATCCATAATAACGGTATCCTGGGAGAGTGACCAAAACTACCAGCGAGTATTTTTAATTAAAATGACGAATGCGAATCTCCTGTGTCTGTGGCACTGCCTCTGTGACAGAGTAATTGTTTCCAAAACATGAATCTATGTTCGAAAAATGCTTTTGGTTATATTTGGACCAGCGATCTACAATACGAGAGACATCATACGTAAGCCGCATGTACACTAAGTGCACCATGATAATAGTACTATGTTAATAGCTAAATCACAGCGGTAATAATAACCCGGGTGATAATGTAGCTGTCTGCGATTGCCACTCTGACATGTAACTACGGAATCGAATTTAAGCGGCCGTCATCATCCTATTAATGGTTTCATTAGTAATCATTACATCAGTGTCAGAGGGGGGGCAGGATGGAGAGGGGAGGGGGGATAGGAAAGAGAGGGGAAAGGGGAAGGGGATAGAGAGGGGGAGGGATATGTGTGAGGGGTGGGGTTGGGTACATCGGGGGGTGGAGGGAGGGGAGGCAGAGAAAGGGATAGGCCAGAGCCGGGTACGTAAAACTACCCAACTCGACCTCATCAGGTATTCATGAATACCGGCTTTGCTATTTATTCATTCTCATTCACGCCTCGGAAGCCTGCAATTAGCTTAATGCCGTAAACTGTGCGTTTATAATTAAGATTCTACTGATGTAATCACGGGAACCGCCATTTTTTTCTTGCTGTAATTATCGCTTTTTCTTAGTTCACTTTCGGGGATGCAGTTGCGATCCGCTGTTGTTCCCATTGCATCTTTTGCAAGAGCACTTTTCGAGAAATCAAGACCAACTTTTTCCCTTACCTCTTTTTCTTCTTTTACTTAGGGAGAACGAATGTTGAAACAGCTGATGACGTAAAGGCAGTCTCATTCAGATGAATACCTTGAGTTACGCTTATAAGATTGTCCCCTTATGCAAGAGCACACAGCACATTCGTCATCTTGCGTGTGCGTTTCCCGTGACCTATAAGGGGTGTACGTAGAAGGGTGAAGGTGTGTACATGGGTGACATGGGGTGTACATGACTTGAATTTCATCAGGGTGTTCACGAAAGAAAATGAGACTTAATGTAATAAGCAAGGCTGTTCACTGACACACACTCGCAAGCTACTGAGATGTGCAATGTGTGTGTGTGTGTGTGTGTGTGTGTGTGTGTGTGTGTGTGTGTGTGTGTGTGTGTGTGTGTGTGTGTGTGTGTGTGTGTGTGTGTGTGTGTGCGCGTATGAGAGAGAGAGAGAGGGAGAGAGAGAGAGGGAGAGGGAGAGGGAGAGGGAGAGGGAGAGGGAGAGCGAGAGAGAGAGGAGAGGGAGAGGAGAGAGAGAGAGAGAGAGAGAGAGAGAGAGAGAGAGAGAGAGAGAGAGAGAGAGAGAGAGAGAGATGAAGACTAACCCACAACCTCTGATCTGGGAGCACAGCTAAAAAACAAAACAAAAAAAACTCTTTTCCAAGTCAAGTCACCTCCGAATACATGTTTCCACCAAGTTTACAACCCCGGTTTCCCGCACGTCGACATGCGCACGTATATATCGCATAAATCCCCGACGGACACCTCGCATACCTGCGGAGGGACACCCAGACAGGCGAGGGACGCCGCTTTTTACGAGTCTATACATTTCGGGACACCTGAGCCCGCCGCACGAGAATCCCCGGAGCCAAACTAATCCATTACGAGCAAATCATAAAGGAGAATCGGTGGCCACAGCCAGGTGGTGCTAGACAAGGCCGTCAGACTCGGGAATTTATCAGGGTATACTCTCGCGTGATCCTGGGCCATAATTCTGGCCAGCTGGCCCGCCTGCGGTACCTCTATCGGCCCCCCCCCCAGGCGTCATGAGCTGAGTATATGAACCGCCATGCACTCTGTTTTCTCGGCGTGCCTTTGTCTGCATGGCTGTTTCTATGCTTGTGTCGGAATCTTTCTCAGTCTCTCAGTCTCAGTCTCAGTCTAAGTCTCACTCTATCTCTCTCTCTCTTTCTCTCTCTCTCTTCTCTCTCTCTCTCTCTCTATCTCTCTCTCTCTCGCTCTCCCCCCCCCCTAAACCGCTACCACACTTCATGCCATCCTCGTGCTGTTAAACCTCATACAAAAACGAGAAAAATGCGTGGAGTCCGTGACACGCACCCACCAGCGTGGCATCTTATACCTTATACCAGTTTTCTCTCTGCAAATCGACTGAATTTCTTTCTCATCACCACACTCCGCCTCAGCTGCATAAAATGTGGCATAACGTTCCGTGGTATGCTGGCACAACGCAAAGGAAAAATAGGAAAAGAGAAAAAAAAAGAACAGAAATAATGAGATAAAAGAAAAATATAATGAAAGAGAGAAAAAAAAATATATATAAGAGAAAAGGAAAAAAAAAAAGAAAAAAAAGAAAAGAAAAAAAAAAGAAAAAAAAAAAAAATAAAAAAGAGAAAAGAGAAATACTAATAAAAAGTGAAGAAAATCGAGCACACCACGCTTTAATGATGCCGTAACACACCTAAAAGCTATTTACCCGACATCATCACTATAACACATACTCGTGTTCATAATGCCACGCCAGCACGCTTCTGCCTCTCCTCCATCCTACCACTTACTCTCCCACTTTCCTCCTCCTTCTCCCTCTATCCCCTTTCCTTCTACCCTTTTCCCCTTTCTTCCCACTCGCCCCCCCACCCCCCGCCCTCTTTTCAGATATTCCATCCTCTCCTTCCTCCTACACCCCTTCCACTCATTTTTATACCTCTTTCTCCGTACCCCTTTCTCCCTCTTTTTCCTCCTATCCCTTCTCCCTCTCCCCTTCTCCCTCTCCCCCTTATCTTGAACGCTAAAAAACGCGCTGATCGTTCAATGCCAGCGATCCCGCCCCGCCCACTCTTCCTATCTGTCACGGCCTCCATAGGACTCCCATTCATCAATTCCCAACAACATCCTCGGCGCCCTGGATCAACATGTAGCGTCGGGAGTGTACACCAGAGAGCCATCCTAGCGCGCAGAGGCTTGTGGCTGTCCCCTAACTCGCCTTCCTTCCCTCGCCGTCCCTCCGTCCTCGCTACCCTCCCCTCTCTCACCATCCTCCCTTCCCCGTCCCTCCCTCCTCCCTTGTTGATGCCTAACTGCCGCATTTAACCGCTGTCCTTCCATCCCTGTTTTGCACGTCCCTATTTCACCCTTTTTTCACATGTTTCCCCTCTTTCATGCCCCTAACCGCGACTCTTAGCAACCACTTTTCCCCTCTCTCCCTCTCCCCTCTCCTGCCTCACGCCCTCAAGCCCTTCCATCACTGCGCGTCACTGCTCTTCCTCTGTGTAGATTTGCAATAGCTCGGGGGTAAGGGGAGGGGATGGGGGGGTGTTGAGGGATGACAGGGGAGTTGGGGAAGACCGGGGGCGTTGGGGGGAGAGGACCGGGGGAGAAGGGAGGAGGAGGAGGGAGAGGAGAAGGTGATTCAATTTGCTTGCGAGTTGCGATTGGCTGCGAGTGATGAATCATCGCCTCGTTCCTAACCGTTGATTGGTTTGTTCCTTGGAGCTGTCGTTAGGCCCGCGCATGACCATTGGCTGATCCTGGAAGGTATTCTTTCGGTCGCCGCGATGACTGGCTTGTAGGCAGCCGGCTTTAAAGAAAACACGAAAAGAAGACGTAACCAATAGGAGACCGCAGAAGGGGCCTGGGGGGTGTATACAGCTAATGCCCCTTCCTTCGCTCTTCTTCTGAACCCCCCCCCTCCTCCTAGTCCATCCCCCCTCAAAATTTGGGTTATCAACTTCGATTTAAACGATCAATCCCGAGCACCGCCACACGCAGGTGAACGCCAGCGTCCACCGAAGGCGTGCCATGGCGTCGCTGTGCCTCCTCTCCTCGCCCTGTCACGGAAGACAGTCCTTCGGAGGCGGAGTCACGGCAGGCACTGAGGGGGAGGGAGAGGGGAGGGAAGAGGGAGGGGAGGAGCAAGAGGAGGGAAAGGAGGAGGAGGAGAGAGAGATGGAGATGGTGAAGGGTGAAAAAGAAGAAAAAAGAGGAGGGAAGGGAAGACTAGGAGATCACGAGGGCAAAAAAAAACAAGAGTAGCAAGAAATGAAGAACGAGAAGGGAAAGAGAGATGGAAGAAAAGGAAGAGGGATACGAAGGCAGCCATCAACGCAGAGGTCTTGGGAAAAGCCCTTGCAATATGGCGAAGAGGACGGCCGGCCCGGAATCGGTCCAGTGGGAGGGATGAAGTCTCCGAGGCCATGATAGCGACAGAGAGGGAAGTGGACGAAGAAGGTGGAGGTGGAAGAGGAGAGAGAGGTGGAAGTGGAAGAGGAGAGAGAGGTGGAAGTGGACGAAGAAGGTGGAGGTGGAAGAGGAGAGAGAGAGGGAAGTGGACGAAGAAGGTGGAGGTGGAAGAGGAGAGAGAGAGGGAAGTGGACGAAAGAAGGTGGAGGTGGAAGAGGAGAGAAGAGAGAGGGAAGTGGACGAAGAAGGTGGAGGTGGAAGAGGAGAGAGAGAGGGAAGTGGACGAAGAAGTGGAGTGGAAGAGGAGAGGAGACGGGAAGTGGACGAAGAAGATGTAAGTGGAGAGAGATGAGGGAATGACGAAGAAGGCAGTGGAAAGAGAAAAGAGGAAACGCAGGTGGATGCGTGGACGAGAGACGAGGGAAGATTGACGGAATCGCCGGCAGGGAGAGGAAGATGAGAGTGAAGTGGAGAGAAGATGAATAGAGAACATGAGATACTTGGCCGAAAAATGAAAAAAAAAAACGACGTGGCATCAACCTGGGAGATGAAGTGGAGATGGGCGCTGAGGAAGATCGTTGCTCTGAATCGCCAGCATCGGCCTAGGATGAGATGGAGAAATGAATATCTGTTCGATAAATTGGACCCTCACACAAAAACTACACCGCCGCTGAGCACGCAAAACTTAGCTCACTCACATCACTCGCGATACACTAAGATGAATAATGGATGACCACACACGATAAACCCGAATGACACATGAGATACATTCATGGCCGACAAGAATGAAAAAAAAAGACACAGAGACTCAGATGCTGGGAGATGAAGAGGAAGAAGAAGAAGATGAAGAAGAAATCAGTTTCTTCTTTGACATCTGCTACCACGCTGACCTCAAGATTTAGATTGGAGAATGATGACTATATCTGTTCGATCAAATGACCCTTCACACAAACACATACACACGCACGCACGCACGCACGCACAAACATTCACTCACTCACTCACTAACTCACTCATTTCACTCATTCACTCACTCACGTCAGTCTAGAGGTGTTAAGAGGTGCCGGGGCGTTAGTTAGTGACAGCATGTTTATGGCCTTTGAGAAATGTCATGTCTTGCGTTGGCCTGGATGTTGACGTGAGTTGACGTGCGTTGACGTGGGTTGAGGGGCGCAGCTTTCGATTGTACTTTGTTGTGCGTGTTTTATTTGTTTATTTGCGGGGTTTTGGGTGGTTGTGTGTGTGTGTGTGTGTGTGTGTGTGTGTGTGTGTGTGTGTGTGTGAATGTGTGTGTGTGTGAATGTGTGTGTGTGTTGTGTGTGCGCGTGCGAGTGTGAGTGTGCGAGTGTGCGTGTGCGTGTGCGTGTGCGAGTGCGAGTGCGCGTGTGCGTGAGTGTGCACGCGCGCGAGCATACGCGAACAAATACGTATGTATCGCCGCAAACTATAACTAGGACTACGACATACACGTGAATATGATCACAACCGAAACCACAACCACGACAGACAAAACGGAGCCAACCCGAAAAGGGCGGAGCGTGCACGTGCGCCTTCCTTCCAAGAACCCCATCCCTTCCCCACCCGTACAAGAACACAGACAAACAAACCAATTAAAAACCCAAACCATTAACTCGTTCTTCACGCAAGCAAGCCAATGATCTGCCGCCGCCAAGCATCTCACTTACTCGAGATGACTAGACGTCTCGCCTTACATTTTCTCAGATTGATATCAACTGCTCTTCATTAATCAAATAACAATTCTCTCGCCACATTAGCATGATTATCACCCACTTAAATGGTAGTCAAGTGTCGTTTAAGAGTTTTAAGTGTGACCTCTAAGAACAATGCTCTTGAAGATGGGAGATTACCCTATGACATGGGAGCTAAATAATGATAAATAATAGGCTGTGAGGAGGTGCTGACAGGAGGGAGAGAGAGAGAGAGAGAGAGAGAGGAGAGAGAGAGAGAGAGAGAGAGAGAGAGAGAGATAGAGAGAGAGAGAGAGAGAAGAGAGAGAGAGAGGAGAGAGAGGAGAGAGAGAGAGGAGAGAGAGAGAGAGAGAGAGAAGGAGGAGGAGAGAGAAGAGAGAGAGAGAGAGAGAGAGAGGAGAGAGAGAGAAAGAGAGAGAGCGAGAGGAGAGGAGGGGGGGTGAGAGGAGAGGAGGACAGAAAGACAGAGTGATAGCAGATAACGAGTGGCGCCGCGTGAAAGATAGGGGCAGGGGAAGGGAGGGGGGGTGTAAGAGAAGTAGAGGGGGTGGGGTGAAGGTGATGCGTCTGCCAGTGACCGAAGCCGTGTGTAATCAATATGAGGGAGTGCGTGCGTGAAAGTTGGGTGTCTCATGTGACTCGTAGAGAAAGACAGTCAGATTTTATTCGTAAGCTATGAATATCTCCTTTGCTTTTATCGAAATTATACGGATCTATATATTTCGATATGACGAATAGCTAGAGATCATCTCATATATAACATATAAAATAGATAACTACAGATATGGTGAACAGTGCCAACAATATTCAAAATATAGTTTACTAAAAGAATTACGTAACTAGAAATCTATGATCCCCACTTGTATAACAGTAAAATAAAAAAAGGCACAGATATAGATAGATAGATAGATAGACAGACAGATAGAAAGATAGAGATAGATAGATAGATAGATAGAGAGAGAGAGAGAGAGAGAGAGAGAGAGAGAGAGAGAGAGAGAGAGAGAGAGAGAGAGAGAGAGAGAGAGAGAGAGAGAGAGAGAGAGAGAGAGACCAACAAACAGAACCCGAGGAAACACATACACACAGAAAAAGATAATTAATAATTCCCCTGATTATTCACACACAATTACCCTACAGAACATCAATGACAGGAGCACATAGGCCTACACACCCCTGCATAGGCCTCCTTCCTCCGTCCTGCATCGTGCCAAGATGGTTGCTAATTCAACCAATTTTTACAACGGGGGAGCCATAAAAATCTCCCCTTAGACGCCATAAAACTATACAGGCGCATTTACTTAGTGGCTTTGTATTGGCGTAGTGCCATTAACGTTACGACCGTCACCATAAATCATGGTGTGACATTCCGCCCCGTAACAATTAAGTATGGGAAGATAACGTGTTAACAGCTTATCTTCTTGGCTTGTATAAACGTCTTTAAGGTCCTTTCATTATGTTTTTTTCTCTATACCTTTATCTATATTTCGATAGGGATCTCTATCTCGAAAGTTATATTTACCTTTATTTCTATAGCTATCTTGATCTTAATTCCGATTGCTATCTTTACCTTTATTTCGATAACTATCTCTTTCTTTATATCCACAGCTATCTTTATCTCTATTCCGCTAAGTATCTTCACCTTTATTTCGATAACTATCTTTCTCTGTACTTAGAGTACCTTCATCTTATTTCGATAGCTATCTTTATTTTTATTTCGACAGCTATCTTTTTATCTTTATTTCGACAGCTATCTTCATTTTTACTTCGACAGCTATCCTTTTATCTTTATTTCGATAGCTATCTTTATATCTTTTCGTAAACACCCGTGCACTCCTCTCTTAAATACCTAATCGCTGGGATAATGCTGATAGACCGTTATGTACTAAAGAGAGGGTAAATTAATTCAATATTCATTAAAGGCATTTTCCCTTTCTCTCTCTCTCTCTCTCTCTCTCTCTCTCTCTCTCTCTCTCTCTCTCTCTCTCTCTCTCTCTCTCTCTCTCTCTCTCTCTCTGTCTCATGCAACAATTCGTATTAATAGCACTAATGCAATAATAACGTCCATTTTATTTGCATTCCTCCCTGCCCCACACCCTTCGTAATAATAATTAATAATCATCCTCTAATTATCTCCTTGTTTCATTCGGATCCCGTTTATCCGATGCATGAGATGAACAAATTATAAAAATGTTATGTATTTTACAATGTTATTTTTACAGTGAAAAATAATGATGATAAATTTTAATGATGATGATGGCGATGATGATGATGATGATGATGATGATGATGATGATGATGATGATGATGATGATGATGATGATGATGATAATGATAATGATAATGATAATAATGATAATAATGATAATAATAATAATAATAATAATAAAATAATAATAATAATAATAATAATAATAAATTGTTAAATAAATAATAGAAAAAGTAAAAAAAAAAAAAAAAAAAAAAAAACATAACCACAATTAACGCCATCATCACAGTAATAACAACAGCAATAACAACAACAGCACAGCATAACGAGCCCGCATGAGTGTGCCTACCCCCCCCCCACCCCCTTGTCAGCACTACCAGCAATCAGGGTTTCTCGCCCGTCGTCGGCCGCCTGATTCCCCTTAACAGCCACTGCCATCATAGCATGTGGCAAGGGCGTGTCTCTCTATCTTTGTCTGTCTGTCTGTCTTCCTCGTTTGTCCTTCTGTTGTCTTCTCTTATCTTCTGTATTCGTTATCATTTCAGGGATGTTTTTTTTTTAATTATGTTTTTCTATCTTTCTTTCTTTTTTCTTTTTCTTTCTTTCTTTTTTTCTTTTTTCTTATCCTATTCTCGCTCTTCCGTAACTTCCGAATTACCTCTCCTTCTCCACTGTGATTTTCATCACCATCGTAATTTATTCTTTTCCTCAACCTTATCGAATTTCCAAATCACTCCTTTCCTTTTTTTTTTTTTTGTACCTCTCTCTTTCTTCATCTTTCTCCTTCTTCTCCTCTTCCTCTTCCGCAATCCACTAAATCCCCATCCCCCATTATCTCTTCCCCTTACCTCTTCCCTTTTCCCATCCCATCCCCTTCCCCTTTCTCCTTCCCCCTTACCTCTTCCCTTTTCGCATCCCCTACCCTTTTCGTAAAGATAGATATCGAAATAAAGGTGAAGATAACTAGCGTGATAGAGATAAAGATGTAGCTGTGGATATAAAGATAATGATAGTTATCGAAATAAAGATAAAAAGAGGTATCGGAATTAAGATAAAGATAGCTGCAGATGGTCTTTCATTTCCCGTTCCTTTCCCCTTCCCTCCTTCCCTCTCCTTTACCCCTTCCATTCCCCTTTCCCCTTCCCTTCCCCTTCCCCTTCCCCTACCCCCCCTTCAGTTCACCCTCCGCCCTCCGTCTCGCGCCACGACGCCCTCCCTCCCGAAGGGTGATTATCCCGCAGCTGAACCATATATAGCATCATTTGCAACATTCATCATCTCTTTATTAGACAATATTATTGCAAATAAGAGACTTAAGTGAAGACTTGGGTGTCGTTGCCATGCACGTGTCAACACTGAGTATTTGGCATCTATTTTCAATATATGAATGCTACAGTTATATGTATTCCTCGGTTCGCATGTTCGTAAAAGCTGTAAGTCACGTATATATTTTACCTAACGCTATTTATCCAATATTTTTTGAAGGTACATTTGGCAGGTATATGTTCAATATGCATATATGTAGGCGTGCGCTCGTAAATAAGCAAGCATATATATACACAAATATATGGTGAACAACGGAGTAAATACATCAATGGCTCTAACATCCATTTAACTATCCGTCCATAAGAATGTCTCTGATTTCCCCCCCAAAACAACATTTAGGCAACAACTTTTCCCCCTAAAACATTATATTTTTCTTTTCCTTTTTTTTTATTTTTTGGTCAAAGTTCCCCTCAACTTCTGATCTTGAACCCTAAGACGAAACCCCATTTTCCTTCAGTTCGACCTTTTTGTGTGTCACAACTTTTCAGCTTCACTTTTCTTTGTACAAATTAATCTCGAATGTTTTCTTCTCATTTCTATTTGTTTGTTTTACGTTTTTGTTTTGTTTCTCTTTCTTTCTCTCTCTCTCTCTCTCTCTCTCTCTCTCTCTCTCTCTCTCTCTTCTCTCTCTCTCTTACTCTCTCTCTCTCTCTCTCTTCTCTCCTCTCTCTCTCTCTCTCTCTCTCCTCTCTCTCTCTCCTCTCTCTTCTCTCTCTCCTCATTTCTCTCCTCTCTCTCTCTTCTTCTCTTCTCTCTCCTTTCTCCCATTTCATTCCCTCTTCTCATCCGCTCCTGCATTCTTCCTCTGTCTGTCATCACTTCTTTGTCGAAATGATAAACAAATAACCTTATCAGTATCATTCTTACCACTCTCGCTCCCGGATTTATCAGCACTAATCGGCATTTACCTGAAACAAAGAGAAAACATAGAAAATTAGAATTAGAACTGGTATTGCATTAGGACATAAATATAACAGAATAATGTCTATGTTTGCTTTTATTTCACGCTCGATTATCGCTACCATTTGTGTTATTACGGAAGGCAAACACAGAGTACGTTTCCATATTTCGTTCCACTGTTTTTCTGAATTTATTCGTTTCTTATTTTGTCCCTCCACCCTCTCTCTCTCTCTCTCTCTCTCTCTCTCTCTCTCTCTCTCTCTCTCTCTCTCTCTCTCTCTCTCTCTCTCTCTCTCTCTCTTATCTCTCTCTCTTTCTGCATAGTCTATCTGTCTTACTGTCTGTTTCTTGTCTCTCACTCACTCACTCACTCGCTCGCTCTCTCTCTCTCCTTCTCTCCTTCCCTTCCACTCTCCTTCCCTACCTCCTTTCTCCCTCTCTCTCCCTAACTCCCTCCTTCCCTCCCTCCTCTCTCTCCCCTCCCCTCTTCTCTCTCTCACCATTTCCCTGTCTCTGCCTCATGTATGAAGTTCTAAGGCCATAAAAAAATAAATGTACGGTTCGCGTGTACGGACAGCCGCTTGAGACATTTCACGTTTTTTGGCTTCTGCTTCTGTCACTTTTTATCTCTATATCTGTTCTGCTTTTTTTTTTTTTTTATTAATCGCGTAGTGTTCGCAAAAGGAAAGGCTTAAGTGTAGATCTACAAATAGAAAATAAATGATTATCTATATTCGTGTTGTACCAAACATTTGGGGGGGGGGAGGGGGGAGATAAAAATACGGGGAGATGAAGAGACAAGAAATAGGCACAAGGATAAAGATAAATGTGGAAAGAGAGAAAAAGGAGGAACTATGTGTGTGAGGAAGGGAGGGAGAGAGAGAGAGAGAGAGAGAGAGAGAGAGAGAGAGAGAGAGAGAGAGAGAGAGAGAGAGAGAGAGAGAGAGAGAGAGAGAGAGAGAGAGAGAGAGAGGGAGAGAGAGAGAGAGGGAGAGAGAGAGAGAGAGGAGAGAGAGAGAGAAGAGAGAGAGAGAGAAGAGAGAGAGAGAGAGAGAGAGAGAGAGAGAGAGAGAGAGAGAGAGAGAGAGAGAGAGAGAGAGAGAGACAAAGTTAGGAACAGATGGATGAGAATGGAGAATTAAAAAAGGAAAAGAAAAAGAACATTAAAAAAAGAACAACAACAACAAAAAAGAAAACCAAACAAAAAGATGAAAACAAAACCCTCAAGAAATGAGGAACCAACACAAACGCCAATCGCACCTGAGACACACACACTGACAAACACGCTGAAATATCCCCCGCAACAGAACGGCCGAAGCAATAGCTGCCGACCCTCCATCCAAGAACACACAGGAATAGACTAAATCGTGCAATAAACCCGTATTTAAACTCTGAGGCCTAACGAAATCAACAAGAGAAAGAAAACGAAAAGGAAAATGGGGGGGAAAACGAAGCCTTCGAATACCTATTAGAAATGCAACGAATATAAAATACAAAAAAAGGTAATTACTTTCCTTCTCTCTAACCCCCCCTCCCCTTTCCCCCGGCCTGAAAGCAAGCAGACACAATGCCTTGCCGGCGCTGAAGGACCCAGTGATGGCGTCTGTGTGTACTCAAGGGCAGCCCCGAATGCCTGGTGGAATACCTGGCAAATATTAATTAGGCTCGCGGGTTTAAAGCCTCGTGTATTTATGTCCGTTTTATTTTATTTGACACGTACATACACATAGGCAGATATGGAGGATAGATAGATAGATAGATAGAAGGTTGATAAAGAGTAGAATCAGCCTAGTCAGAAGGTAATCGTGTGTCGTAGGTAGGTTAACGTAACGGAATGTCCAGGTTAAAATGCGAAACGGATTGCGTACTTGTTCTGATCCGCGTATCAATATTGACCTTTGGATTCCTGAAACAGCGAATTTACTTGGGCTCTGTTATGATTTTCTGTGGAATTCTTAAACAGATAGTAGTTAGCTGAATGACGAAACGCACGGTGTTCGTATCCTCTCAAAACTCTAAATAAGCCTTGGTAAATGTAGTCCTCTTACCTGCACTTACTAGACTAGGTTACGTTAGGTCTGGGATCAGACGATGAGAAAATCTACAGCCATCACAAATGTAAAATGCAAAGTGTAAAATCTTTTCACGTTCGGACATTTTACAGCAGCCGCCTCGGGTCACGTGGCTCGGTCTCCTCCAACATGGCCGTCGTCTGAAAAACCGTTACTGGCCAGGCAGGTGTTTGAAAAGTACACACGTGTCCTAAAGGTGTGGCAAGTGTTTGGCGGAGTTAAAGCAGCTGCGTGACGGTCGCACATTCCCCGCAGATGTACACAGGACATCAATCAGCATCCTCATTTATCCTCACGTCCTAACAACATCCCGTTATATGCGCACGTGTAATCTCAGCACACATTGTTAATCTCGACACATTACTGGGTCTGCCGTACGTAAACAAGGGCTCAGAATCAACCCGCCTGCCGACGCGTGCCACCTCCCGACGTCGGAGATAACATCTTTCTTTTCCTCCTGCCTCGTCCGCTTCGTAAACAACGCTTAGGCTTCCATCCGTTCTAATCGCACGGAATCGTTGTTATACACGCTAAAAAAGGAATAAGAAAAATAAACAGGTTGAAAAAAGTGCCACCCGTGTAACACCAGACGGAATCCGAGACGACACGTGTCATCCTGTGAACTGATTAAGACGACAGGGAGGCATAAGAAGGTGTGACGCGACGTAACCGTGTCGAACAGGCGTTAAGACAACAACCGGGCTCGAGACCCAAACAAAAGGTTGATTCGGGAAAGGTGTGTAAGGAATTACGCCCGCCCGTTAGCCCCGCCCCCAAGCTACCGCCGTCACGCCCACCTCATCCTCACGACACAATAAAGTCGTAATGAATGTTGACTGTAATAACACATGTCACAATAGGGCGCGAAGCGAGAAAAAAAAAAAAATATGCCTCAAAGTTCCTACGAGAACCTGCTACATATACAAAGGGAGGAAACACATAATCAACTTCGACGTGTTGAGACGCGGAGAACTGAGCGCGCCGTGCCACCCATCAGAGCGGGGAAAGCAACCACACAACATCAAATTACAATTTCCAACAACTTCTCCCCTCCCCCCTTTTCTCTTCCAGACTCCCCCTATCCTCTCCACCCCTATCCCCCTCCTCCTCCTCCTCTTCTTCCTCCATATAACCCCTTCACACACACGCCCCTCCCCTCCCCCCAACCCCACACGTCACAGACCCGACCAACACCAAGCATATAAGTGAATAAGCAAACATCCGACATCGACGACCCCCTCGTGCTGAAGAGCTATTACTTTCGCCTTCCTATTGATTTCCGAGTTTCTTCTGACGACGGATAACGACATACCGGGAATGTATTTCGACGGCAGGCAGCCAAGCAGACCTCGTACGTCATCCGCAACAGTGCCATAAAGTGTTGTTGTATTCCCGGACATTAGTAAAGGGAGTTCGAGGGACGGGGAGGGGGTGCAGGGACGGGTGAGGGGTGTTGATGGATGGGTCAGTTTGCCGAGCCCGCCCACAGGCCGATGACGGGCGTGGCGCTTTTTTGGACGATGGGAAGCTGTGGGGTCGGGGGCGGGGCATTTTGGGGAGGGGAAAGGGGGGGGGAGTCAAACAAGTGGTGTGGGAGGTTCTCGTTTATTTAGACTTGTTTTGAGGGGAAGTACAGAACAGACTTCTAAGAAGATAAAAAGGAAGATGTGAAGAAATCTTTAAAAAAAAGTAAGAGAAAAAAGAGATGCCTGTGTAGGAAAAATAAAAACTTAAAAAAAGGGAGAGGGAGAGAGGGAGGGAGGGAGAGGGAGAGAGAGAGAGAGAGAGAGAGAGAGAGAGAGAGAGAGAGAGAGAGAGAGAGAGAGAGAGAGAGAGAGAGAGAGAGAGAGAGAGAGAGAGAGAGAGAGAGAGAGAGACAGAGAGACATGGAAGCATATAACCCCCCCCAAAAAAAAGAAAAAAAAAGTGAAATAAATAAAACAAACAAAACGTCAGATTTAATTAATACAACCTTTCAACGAAAAATATATAACTGAGAATGACATCAGGGTCCAAATTATATGAACAAGGGGTGGGGGGAGGGGTTATGTTCAGTACCGAAGCAACAGTGTGTACTTACGTCGCCAGCCCTGGGAACCTTCAGGAATAACGGAAGGAAGTACTGGTGGGAATGTGGCGCTGGAGGATAGAAGCCGGGGGGGGGGGGTATGAAAGAGAACAGGAAAGGGGAGAGTGAGAGGGAAAAGGAAGGGAAGAGTCAGAGGGAAAGGAAAGGGGAGACGTGAGAGGGAAAGGAAAGGAAGAGTGAGAGGGAAAGGAAAGGGAAGAGTCAGAGGGAAGGAGGAAGAGCAGAGGGAAGGAAAGGGGAGAGTGAGAGGAAAAGGAAAGGGGAGAGTGAGAGAGAAAAGGAAAGGGGAGAGTGAGTGGGAAAAGGAAAGGAAAGAGTGAGAGGGAATAGGAAAGGGGAGAGTGAGAGGGAAAAGGAAAGGGAAGAGTGAGAGGCAAAAGGAAAGGAAAGAGTGAGAGGGAATAGGAAAGAGAAGAGTGAAAGGGAAAAGGAAAGGGAAGAGTGAGAGGGGAAAGGAAAGGGAAGAGTGAAAGGGAAAAGGAAAGGCAAGAGTGAAAGAGAAAAGCAAAGGCAAGAGTGAGAGAGAAAAGGGAAGGGAAGAGTGAGAGGGAAAAGTGAGAGGAAAAAGGAAAGTGAAGAGTGAGAGGGAAAAATAAAAGGAAGGACGGAGGGTTAGGGCAAAGTGACACGAGGATGGAAAGGGAAAGGGGAAGGGTACGATGAGACAGAGATA
Organism: Penaeus monodon; assembly: GCF_015228065.2. Taxonomy (NCBI): domain Eukaryota; kingdom Metazoa; phylum Arthropoda; class Malacostraca; order Decapoda; family Penaeidae; genus Penaeus; species Penaeus monodon. The sequence continues at coordinate 35,446,941 of NC_051399.1, forward strand.
GAAAGAAGAAAGGGTAGTTAAAGGGGAAGAGGAAGGGGAAGGGAAAGGCAAGAGAGAAGGGGAAGGGGAAAGCGTAAAGGAGAAGGTGTCCGAGGGTGACGAGAAAGGATGAGGAGGTGAGGAGGTGGCGTGAAGTCTCCCAATTACAGTCGCTTTGTTGCTTCGCTCTGTCTGACGCCGCGGCCCACACGACATGCACAGTTCAAGTCTTATTGTCAAAAAGCACAATGCGACTGTGATTCGGCGGCTCGTAAATATTTTCATCAGAATAATGTGCTGTCATCGATTTGCTTCGGCTCCGTGTGTTTGTCGAACAAGGCACACACGCGCCCTTTGCCGAGTCGCGCTCCTTTCGTGCGGTTGTGCCTTGACAAAGCGAGGCCGGAATCGAAGTCTTTATGACACTTGGAATGCGCCGAAGTTAATGCAGAAGAGGAAAATACGGTTTTTTATACAAATGTGTATTTAAATTCTAGTTTTGAAGTACATTACTCTAGTCTAATGGTTTAGGTTAGGCGCTGATACCCCCCTTCGCTTGCTCTCTCTATTAAAATTGTGATTATATCCTCACACCATATCACTGCCACTCGTCCTACTCGCACTCAATACCAAACCAATACCACTCACGTCCCATAACGCTACCAATCACCATAACCACACGCAAGCCGAACAACTCAACCACTCGCCCCAATGACACTCAATACTAAACCGCTATACCACTTACCAATACCAGCAGTACCCCCCCCCCCCCCCTTGCAACGCCCGTCTCCGCCAAGCAGTGTTACCAGTTTAGCTTCGCTTCATTAGCAGTCGGAACCCGTGTTGTTCGCAATCCCCAGCGTTTCTCAGACTGACAATAACCCCTCAATTCGGGGATTAAATTCCTCATTATATTTTTGACTCTTTTCATCGACCCCCTCCTCATTACTTGCATACATTCCTTGGGAGTTCCCTCACGCGTGCCTCTTCTTCTTCTTCCTCCTCCCCTACCTCCTACGTCTTACGGTTAATATGGATGTTATTCTCTAGCTTCTGCCCTCTGGCTTTTAACAGACTCCCCTAATAAGCTTTATTAACTTACGAGCTCTAGATTCCCGCTGATTCCTCCTTCAATTCGCTTGTTTCTTTCTTGATAAGATCTCTGGTCTTGAATTCGCTTACTCATAGTATATATTTTTTTCTCTCTCTCTCTTTCTTTCTTTGTTTATTCATTTTCTCTCCTTTTTTCTTCGTTTTTTTTTCCTTTTTCAAATGAATTCCTCGATGTGCGCTCTCCGGCATCTGCAAATAACCCAGAGTCTTCCTGGTTCGTCTCTCTCGGCCAGGTGTTGGTCGGGCAAGAAGAACAGGAATGTTTACCAGTCGCATGAGCCGTCATTAATATTCTCTAAGTTAAGGCCATCATACTCCCCCCCCTCCCTCCATTCATCCCCAAGGCCATCATCCCCCACTACCACCCCCTCTCCATTCATCCCCAAGTTAAGGACATCATCCCCAACCCCTCCCCCTACCCCCCCACACCCTCTTGTCTTCATTCAATACCGAGGAAATTCATCTTCGATCAACAGTCCCCCCTGCTCCTCACTAATTACGTCTTGTACCATTCTCTTTCTTTTAAAAATTCTATTGTGGATTCATCTTCGAATTCCAGGAACCAAGAGAGAGGGAGAGGGAGAGGGAGAGAGAGAGGGGGAGAGAGAGGGAGAGAGAGAGAGAGAGAGAGAGAGAGAGAGAGAGAGAGAGAGAGAGAGAGAGAGAGAGAGAGAGAGAGAGAGAGAGAGAGAGAAGAAGAAGAAGAAGAAGAAGAAGAAGAAGAAGAAGAAGAAGAAGAGAAAAGAAGGAAGAAAGAAAGAAAGAGAGAGAGAGAAAATAAGAATACACAAACCCGCTTCTTCAAGTCGAGCTCCTCCTCAGCTGATTGGTTATTCCATTGCCCATTCACGTCGTTCGCTCGTGACGTCATCGGCCGGAACCGTTCGAGCCCACAACAAAACCATCGTTCGTCTTATGTTATCAATGTTCACCCTATGTTCTTCTACTATTACGCTAACTAATGCTACGCCTTTTAAGTGTTCTTCGAGAGAATATGGGGTCTGGGTAGAAAATCCTCTCCAGAACGGCCTTCAGCTGATGCCGTAACGAACCCGAGAGCCAGTTCGTATTCACGGTCCTTAAAAACACAAAGGAGTGAGAAAAATAATTCCATAAGGCCACAGGGATCCGAGCGTTGGTTAGGAATGTGTAACTTCGTGTCTGCTTTGCCAATGAGCGCTCCTCTCCTCGGCTCCCCTAACCCTTTCGAACACGTTTGAGTGCGAAGGTCAGTGCCTGCACACGCACACAGACACAGACACGCACATAGACACACATACGGCCACACACATGCACAAAGACACACATACAGCCACACACATACAGCCATACACACGAACACAGACATACATATAGCCATACCCACGCACATTGACACATATACAGCCACAAACACGCACACAGGCACACATACAGCCAGCCATACCCACGCACACAGACACATATACAGCCACAAACACACACACACATACACACATACAGCCAGCCATACACACGCACACAAACTAGCGAACACATTCACAAGAGACACTAATCTAAGGCCAGGACGAATAGCACAATTACGTCACATCTTTACAATGAAAACTGCGAAAGCAAAATACGAAGACGAAGGCAGAACAGAGTATAACGGAGGCTATTCTTACGGCCGGGCATGAAGGATTGGGAGGCCTGGGAGGGAGGTGGGGGGGAGGGGGGGAAGAACCTCCTGCTGTTGCTGCTGCTGAGACTTATGAGATAATGAGGTACTGGGGATGCTTTGGGGAGGGGGGGAGGGGGTAAGGGGGAGAGAAGGGGGAAAAGGGAGAGCGAGAGGGAGAGGAGGGGGTTGAGGGAGAGGGAGAGGAGGAGGAGGGAGCCAGGATCCAGAATGTTCTCGTGAGAAAGTACATGCATGAATCCCCTGAACTACATAAGACGCAATGCCCGGATGAGAACATGAAGAATGAATAACAGGACGTCTGAGAACGGTAGATTTTTATCTTTTGAATAACATGAAATATTGCCTCTATTCATAGGCCTCTCCGGATATTACCAATTGCACCACTAGCGTAAGAGCGAAATGAAAATAAATGCTGGCGGAACAATCCCATCATGAAGTAAAATAAGAAAAAAATTATATACATACATAAAACATATATAAAACACTGACACACACACACACATGTGTATGTATGTATGTATGTATGTATGTAGTATGTATGTATTATGTATGTATATATATATATATATATATATATATATATATATATATATATATATATATATAATAATACAATAAAATTTTATTTAGGGTATATTCTCTATAAATATATATATATATAATAATATATATATACTATTATATTATATATTGCATATATATATATATATAGTGATATATATATATATGATATATATATATAGATATATATATATATATATATATATATATATATATATATAAATGGAAATACCAACGGCTTGTACAAGATGCCTACTAAACGAGGCAATTTTTCCTCCAGTGGTGGACAGCAGACAAACAGGCAATATGTCTTCTGCCATAACGAAGGTCACCTAACTTGCCCCCTTCCCTCCTGCCCCTTCGCCTGACCCTTACCCCAACCCTCACCCAAGAACATGCCTCCCTCCCCTTACCCCTCCCCCTACCTCACCCGTACCCATGACCCAGGTGTAAACGCAAGAAGGGAGGGAGGGAGGGGGGCGAGGGGAGGCCAGTGAGCAAGGTGGAGGATGGAGGAGGGGGGGAGAGGGGAGGCCAGTGAGCAAGGTGGAGGATGGAGGGAGGGGGGGAGAGGGTGGAGGAGGGAGGGGAGGAGGGGGAGGGCGCCAGGGCAAAGGTGGAAGGGGAACACGCGAGCGGAGACGCGAAAGCCCCCCGAGGAGATGGGTTAACCCCTTTAAAAAAATCTATCCACAATACGAACTGGAAATTAATCCTGGGAACTGAAATCTTGCAGAACGAGGCCACAAAGAGAGATATGGAGAGACGGAGAAGTATACAGAGAGACAGAGAGAGAGGGATAATACGAGGAAAATGGTGCGTGCGTGCGGGAGAGAGAGAGAGAGAGAGAGGAGAGAGAGAGAAAGAGAGAGAGAGAGAGAGAGAGAGAGAGAGAGAGAGAGAGAGAGAGAGAGAGAGAGAGAGAGAAGACCATCTTGTTTTAGGAGGATTCCACTCAACCTGCTTTCCCCTCAATGTTTTCCCCTCGGTGTCCTCAGTGCCAAGTGAATAAAATGTCCCAAGCAGGTATAGACGTGGGAAAAGAAGCTATAGAAATGGAGCTAAAAGCAAAAACAAGAGAGCTTTCCCGGTCCCCACAGCTAACACCATCATTGCCTCGTTGACACACTCTACAGGGGGGATAGAAAAAAAAAACAAAAAAACACGAGATTGAAACTTTGTTCAATTTGAGTTTGAATCGAATATTTTACGGCGGGACACACCCATTCGGACGCCGCTCACAAAACATTACAATGGCATGCACTTTTTCGAACATGAATTTTCTCTCTGTTAAACAAAACAAAACGGGAAAAAATGAAAATGCTCATTTTTTAAACCAAATATACTCTCTCCAGAAAAAAAAAATGCAAAGAGAAAATAAAAGAGAGAAAATGCAATAAAACCTTTACCAACGAAAAAACGTCACTGTTCTCCTAACGCCATGCGTTCGTTCAGTGTGCATGTACGTTCATGAGAGTGTTCTCTTTGTGAAAATAACCAATAACTGTTAAAAAAATATATAAGAATGCTTGTGAATATCCCAACCATCCAATCTCATGTTTCTTTTCCTGTTCTTACGTAACACAATGAGCTTCTTCCTAACCCCTTCCCCCCTCCCCCCCACCATTGGCAATAACATCAAACCCAAAATACCTACCCTTCTCCCCTTCCCCCTCCCACCCCCCGACGACAAAAGGAAGCACCGCAGAAATGGTAATAATCGTATGTAAAAGAGGTACTGAGTGTGCGTTCGAGTATCGTTGGACGGCGGGCGTTCTGATGTATGTATGGTGTGGTTGAGGGAAGGAGGGAGGGAGGGAAGGGGGGAGGGAGGGAAGGGGGGAGGGAGGGAAGGGGCGAGGGGAGGGAAGGGGCGAGGGGAGGGAAGGGGCGAGGGGAGGGAAGGGCGAGGGGAGGGAAGGGTCGATGGTGGAAGGGAGGGAAGGAGGAAGGGAGGGAACGGGTGATGGGTGGATGGGCGGGTGGGTGCGTGGGTGTGGGGGTTCGAGTGACTTTTCATTAGCGAATGCGGAAGTGAGAGGGGAGAGCGGGAGGGAAACTCTTGCTATGGTGATATTCCCCTTTTCATGTCTTTATCCAATTCGGAATTTCTATTTTCGGCTTTTATCAAGTGCAGTTACGTGTTTTAACTTTGAACAGTGGATATCTATATTCCGAATATTTTATCTAATTTAGATTCATATCTTTACCTTTATTCAAATTATATTCAAATTTCCACCTCGTATTGTTAATCGTTTTTCTGGAGATGATTACGGCGATGCCAAGAACCACAATTACCACGAAAACCTACAGCGAATGGAAACGAGCCAGTATTTAAATCATCTCCAAACAAGGTAATTGAATCCAAATCATCTTCAGATACATCGCCTTCGGGTAATCAGCCACGATTCGATCACGTGATCCATCTTCACCGCATTAATCGAAACCTTGTAATCGATCTCTCCTCCTCCGTCATTGTCCCCGTCAGCCATCCGCCAGCATCGCCAGCACAGCCGCGGACTCCCGGTGGGCAGGGAGGCCTCCTGGATTCCCGTCTCTAGGCCTACCGAGGGCCAAGCCGGGCTCGCTACAGTGAGATGGACGGAGGACGCGTCACTAAAATTATAAGCGAGAGGAAATCAGGTTTCAGCGTCACATGCCAATTACTTCAGTCCAGCGTACAATCAGTGTCACCTGGCCTGGGGAGGGGCGGCTGGGAGGGGGGGGGTGAGAGGGGCGTTGTGGCGCCGACGAGGATGGAAGTAGGAGGAGGAGGGAGGGGGGGGGGGGCAAGCAGGCGTCGGAGGGGGCGTCGCTCCCTCTCCTCTCTAGGAGAAGGGCGAAAATGACCCTTCGGCCAAGGAACTGGAAGAGTGATTATACTACGTACACCCTACGTTGGGTTCAGTCCCCACTATCCTCCTCTCTTCCTCCCCCTCCTTGCACTCGATCATCCCCTTCCCCTTCCCCCTTGCCCTTTCTCACGCCCCCTTCTCTTCCCCTTTCTTTCTCTCCTCCCTTGCCCTCTCTCTTAACCCTTTACCCCCTTCCTCCCCCCCTACTTGTCTTTCCCCTTGCCCTCTCTCGCCCTCTCTCCTCTCCCTTCTTTCCCGCCTCTCTGCCACCTCTCTCCCCCCACACTCATGCCTCCTCTAAGTGGGGGTGTAATCCAATAGCGATTTGCAACTCTTCACACACAGTGGGGGAGGCGGGGGGGGGGGGTGCTCGAGTCTCTCTCAATCCACACGTATCGATGGAGGAAGCGGGGAGAAGGGGGGGAGGGGAGGGGAGGGGGGCTACTCGACACTCTGAATCACAACGTTTCGGCGGAGGAGTCGAGGGGGAGGGAGGGGGGGGGGTGCCCGAGTCTCTCTCTCTCTCTCTCTCCCTCTCTCCTCTCTCTCTCTCTCTCTCTCTCTCTCTCTCTCTCTCTCTCCTCTCTCTCTCTCTCTCTCCTCTCTCAGTCCACATTTCGGGGGGGGGGAGGATGGAAAGGGGGGAGGGGAGTAGGGGGAGAGAGGTGGTGTTCGAGTCGAGGAGGGGTAAGGGAAGGGAGAAGGGGAGGAGGAGGGACAGGAGCAGGAGGAGAAGGAGGGGAGGTGCAGGGGAAGACATACGTAGAGGAGAAGGGGAGGTGTAGGGGGAGGAGGTGGGGGTGGCGCTCGAGTCTCCCTCAATCCACAACGCTTCGGCGAGATCATGGGAGAGATGGCGTTCCTCGAGGGGACACTCACTTCCTTCCCTTCGGCCTCATGTATAATGCAGGTCCGGAGAAGCTTCCTGCGTTCGCTAATGGACTGATCGCCACTCAAAAGAACAATATTATTTCGCTCGATCTCCGCTGTCGAAGGATTTTTTTTTTTACGTAACCGTCCGTGATTCTGGATGGAGTGGGATTTATTTTTTTTATTTTTTATTTTTTTTTTTTGGGGGGGGGGCTGGGTGGGGGGGGGGTGCAGGGGATGGTAGGCCAGTGGGAGGAGGTGTTAGGTGGGGAAGAGAATCCCTATAGAAAGGATAAGCTGGATAAGGGAGAGGGAGAGGGGAAAAGAGAGATAAGAGGGGGAGGGAAGGGGAATATCAGATAAATACAGAGGGAGAAAAATGGGGATATAACAGAAATCCTTTACATCCAAGTAATACGTAAGGAACACTGAAAAAATATATATATTGTGTGTGAATGTAAAGAGAGCGTAAGGTTTCAGCTCCGACTGTAAAAGATCTTTGGGATAAATGTGTGTTTAATCGTAATTTCCTTAAAGGGGATTGGATCTCCCTACTGCGCCTCCCTCCCCCCCCCCACACTGCTTTGTCCTCCACCCACATTATAGAGTAAAAGGGGGGAGGGGGGAGACGCCCTTTTGGTCTACTCACATACATTCTTTTTTTTACAGCTTCTGTCGGCTCTAAACGACCCTACTTTTAGAGAATTATTTTTCCATTGAAAAGAACAGATTGGCCATTTTGTTGGTATATCATCGAAATATCACCCCAAAAAATACTGACCGATTGTAACGGAAAGCACTTAGCACCTCATTCAACGTACGCAACACGGTATTTCAACATGGTATGAGCGTATTAACTTTAATGCGGTGTAGACGAGGGGGAGCAACCGCACACACTCGCAACACCCCGATACCGTGCTAAAAATTTCATAGTAATTACTCCCTACAATACTTACTTCTTCAGCTGCCACGAGTGCACGACGCGGACAAAGAGTCAATATATCATCATATCGGGAAAATATTTTTTTTTCTTTTTTCTTTTTTTAGCTCGTGTTGTCGATCAGAAACTCCCAAGCAACGATGGATGGTGCAACTTGCGAAACTTTTTCCAGTGAGGGTTCGCTGGTTGTCGCGACTGTGTTCCTACTCCGCGGATAATAATACCAAGAAGAAATAAAGAATGGAAAAAAATAAGAATAAAAGATAACGCATAAAAAAAACGAAAAAAAGAAAAGAAAAGAAAAACGAACTAACTTAGATTCACGGAATGATTTGCAAGAATATAGTGTCACCTGGGCATGCAATAATTCTAACAGTAGATAAAAAATAACAAATGTTTCTTTCGTGGTCCTTTTATACACAAAGTTCTTAAACAGAATAAATCAGAGAAAACATATGACGCGTTCCTTCCTCGGTCCTTTCGCGGGGAAATATATATCAAAGCGATAAGACACTTTTAGTAACACTTCCTTTATATCAAATATCATTCCACCTTGACACATGGCTTCTGATAAGAATGGAACAAAGCATTAGTCATATAAGCATTTATATGGAGAACGTATTTTAGTTATCGAAATAACTCTTTTTATATGATTTAAAGAAAAGTAATGTGCTGTGTGTGTGTGTAAGTGCGTGTGCGTTGTGCGTGCGTGTGTCTATGTGCATGTGTAATGTATGTGCGCATGTGTGTACATGTGCGTGTGAGCACTGAACTGGCTAACATACCGATGGAAGGTTCGAAAAAACATTACGATATTTAGTGTAACATGCCCCTACACATAGACTCTTTGCTTGGCAGTACACGCAGCTGCAGGTGTTAGGACAAACATCTTGACTCCTCCTGTAAACACGATACGAAATCCATGAAGATCCTTTTGATTAATTCAAGAGTATGCGAGCGGTCTGAAGCACGCCGCCTGATATCTGCGCTTATTGATGACGAGGGAAAGGTTGTTTGTTTATGCTGTCTAAAATTAGCTTTACAGGAACGACTTGCCGGCCCCGAAGGTTTTCACTAAATGGAAATCACTTTTGCTTTCACGGAATCATAGATAGCCTCCTGTCCGTAACAGATAACCAGGTGCAGTGTACAGGGGACATCATCGACTCTCAAGTACCAGAATAACAAGAACAATCGGGCTGCTGTTCTGAAGTGAACAGACGGGGTTGCAAACCGGTCACAACACGCCCGTCGCGGGTCATTAGCACCTCCTCTGCCACGCCCTTTAAACCTCCTCGAGGGGGGGTGGGGTGGGCGGGCGGGGAAGATCGAGGGGGCTGGGGTGAGGGTTCATGCAGGCGTGATCTACAGGTCATTCATAATTACCGAATGATTGTTCCTACCGACGAGGGAACCCAAAAAGGTAGCTAAATGAATATATTAGACAAGGCTGTTGCAATCACCGAGATGATGATGAATTTAAACGTTACAATGGCCGCCGCCAACGAAGACTGACGCGTCCTGGCCGGCTGGGGTCCGGCCGATAACATCAAGTAAGGCCGCACGCAAGACCGGGCCCCTCCACCCTCCGCCCCGCCCCCTCAAGTTCGGCCCTCCCACACACCCCACACCCCGCCCTCCCTCCTTCCAGGCCCCGCTGCAACCGACCCTTACTCCTACTCAACCTCCTTGTGAATGCCCGCCGCAACACCAACGTAAACCTTTTAGACGTGGCTTCCGTCTTCCCCTTTTTCGCTCTTTTGTTATCTAACCGGCCATTCTCTCAACTTCCTCCTCCGGCAGGATGAGCCCTCGCCCTCATCCCTTCCGCGGCCGCATCCTTCGCCTCTCTCGCGTCTTTCCTTTCCCTTCATCCCGTACTAAACTCGAGGATTATCCTATTTATGGAATTTCTCCCCCCCCCCCTTCCCCACGTCTTGCGTAAACACTGGATCGAAGTGGGTTCGCTCTTTCTTGAACCGTTCACCTCGTTTCCGGTTGGGGTATTTACCCGCGGGGGAGACGCATATTCCCTCTCGAGATAACGAATGAAATATTCCTCCAAATTCTTTAAGACGACCTTATCTCCCCCCCCCCCTTTCCTCCTTAACCCCCCGACTACGCTGATGGCCAAATAACAAGCAGCCATCTTGGAGTCATCGCATTTATCATCGTAAATCTGCCAAAAAAGTCTGCAATAAACTAGTACAAGAACAAGGGCTGACCCCTCTCCCTCTCCGGTCCCCCACCAGTCGCCCCCCCCCACCCCACTGTCTTGAGAGCGCCACAGGACAACACCATGAGGACACGAACCTTCATCCTCTCCCCCACTCTCCCTCTCCCCCCCTTCCCCACGCATACCCCTGAGGCTGCAGTTACCGGTTAGCTAGACACTAGCATCCTAGACAAGCAGTTGATCTTTTTTTTTCTTACTCTTCTTTATCTATCGTTGCCCAAGTCTCCCACGACGCCTGTGTGTTAGTAATTATGTTTGTCTCTTATTTCTCTTTCCTCTCCTTGTCTTCCTATCTTCTTTCCACCTCTCTCTCTCTCTCTCTCTCTCTCTCTCTCTCTCTCTCTCTCTTCTTCTTCCCTCCCTCCCTTCCACAATTTCTCTCTCTCCTCCTCCTTCTTCCCCCTTTCCTCATCCTCCCTTACCTTCTGTACCTCTCTCTACTTCTCCCTCTTCCATTCCTCTCTCCCCCTCTCCCTCCTTCCCTCCTTCTTCCTTTCCCCACTCGCCCCATAATCTCGAAAACGCCTTAGTCACCGCTCCAACAGGTGTATTATCCCCGGCGTCGCTAACGGCTCTTAAAACACGCGTTGTCTCAGGCTGTAATAACAAGCTCTTGGTGTGACGGCAAGGAGGTAGTGTCGGGCCCTCGCTCTGCCTCTTGCACCTTCTCTCTCTCTCGCTCTCCTGCTCTCGTTCTCTTTGCCTCTCGCTCACGCTTCTCTCTCTCTCTCTCTCTCTCTCTCTCTCTCTCTCTCTCTCTCTCTTATGTGCACTCTCGCTCTCGCTTTCGCTCTCGGGCTCACTCTCTCCTGCTCCTTCACCCTCTTTCCCTCCTACTCTTATTTCTTCTCTTATTCTTTCTTACTATCGCTCCCTCCTTTATTCTTCCTCTTACTCATACTCGCACTCCCACCGCAAGCCCAGCCCTGTTCCCAGTCCCACTCTCACTCTTATTCCCACTGCCTACCCTCCTCTCTGCCCCCCATCCCGCCCACCCCACCAAGCAAGGGTCGGCGGGTCTAGCGCGGCCAACCAGGCTACGTAACACCATCGATATTGCTCTACAACTACCACCGTGTCTAGAGCTCCGGCGGGGTATCAAGTTGCAGCGGCCAGTCTATGAGCATGTGTGGGATGGAGAGATAAGAGCGAGTACGTGTGCATACCGAGACGAAGCTTCATTTCTTTTTTTTTCCGAATCACAACGTATCTCCCCAAAGCGAAAAGGCGATAACCAAACGAATAAAGAGAAAGGACAGTAAAAAAAACAGCGATAATAATAACCCAGCCTGCAATTTGTGTGGCAGCGTTCTTGGGGCCTCATCCCCGAGGATACAAGAACGTCCGCATTCTCCGAATCTGAACCCGACCCTCGAGTTAGTCCGAAGCTACGTGTACTGACGAGGCAGAGTAAACACTGGCTGGCTTCGAGAACAACGTTACGCCCTCTAACACAACCTGCCGAGGTCCTGCTCCAAATCCGTACTCACACGTACACACATTTTATCTCCAGGTAGTACCCAGAAGCTAAGAAGAAGGGAGAGAAAGGGGAAAAGAGTGAAGAGAAGGTAAGGCAAAGGTAGAAAACCTGAGAAACAAAATGCATTGGTTTCACATAATACGGGTTCTATAGCCTCCGTTGAGACTTTAAAAGTTAAAAAGAATCGATTAGAAAGTGGAGAATAAAGAAAAATAAAAACTACAAATGTAAAAAAAAAGGAAAGACGTGATTTCTGCGAGGAATATAGGAAGAAATGCAGGTGGGAAAAGTGGGCAAATTATCTCCCCACGGAATATGGGAGAGAGAAAGGCTCCTATTGCAAAGAACAAAAAAACTATGCCGAGAAATATTGCGAAGTGAGATGTGAAGAAGTGGAAGAGAGAAAAGAACGGGAGGGAGAGGGAGAGAGGGAGAGAGAGAGAGAGGGAGAGGGAGAGGGAGAGGGAGAGAGACAGACAGAGAGAGTGAAGTGAGAGGAGAGAGAGAAACAGAAACAGAGACTAAAAACAGACAGGCAGCGAAAGAAAGCGCGAAAGCACACAAGCATAACAGAAGGAACACAAACAGACAAACAAACACAGAGAAGGAGATCCCAGACTGAGTAATGAGTGAGGGTCAGGATATCACGTTCAGCCAGATGAAATTCTGAATGCGGCATTTCCCAAACTCATCAAGAATTACAACGCATAATAGCCTGTAATTAAAGTAATCATTATGTAGATTTTGCCACATTTTTGTTGCTCACTCGAGCTTCTGCATATATAATCATTTGTGGGTAAATCACACTACACTTCATTTTGACTTCTTTTTTTCTCATACTCTCTCTCTCTCTCTCTCTCTCTCTCTCTCTCTCTCTCTCTCTCTCTCTCTCTCTCTCTCTCTCTCTCTCTCTCTCTCTCTCTCTCTCTCTCTCCCTCTCCCTCTCCCTCTCCCTCTCCCTCCTCACTTTCTCTATTTCTCCCTCTCCTTCCTCCTCTCCTTTTCCATCTCCCTCTCTCTCTCTTTGCACTTACTAGACGGAGACGCGACCCTGAGCTCACTTAAACCCACTGTGGCACCCTTCTGGTCAGTGCCACTTCCCTTCTCTATTCTGACGCTGTGCCCACACCCACTCTCCTGATAATTATATCCTCATTGCTTTCCTTATCTCTCCGTCTGCGTGTCTATCTGTCTGTATGTCTTTGTATTTGTATTACAATTCCTTTTGTTCTATTTCTAGTTTTTTTTTCTGTCTCATATTTTTATTATTATTTCTTATTCCTATCTCTATCTTCATCTATGTGTCTATCTCTCTCTATCGTTCTCTCTGCGCCTCTGCCTCTTTCTCTATCTCAGTCTCTCTCTTATACACACAGGGAATTTCTATTATACTCCGAAGTTGCAATCCCTTCCAAAAAAGAGACACTAACGGTGCACCTGAAACGGCGAGGGCCGCCCAATAACGGATTTCTAAAATTGTTTCGTAATACCGATAGAATTTAATTTTTGGGACGATCATCTCGAAATGCAAGACTGAAATGGCGATGGATCTGTTGACATTGAGTCGACAGCGCTTGTCAAGGGGGATTTTTTTTTTTTTTTTTTTGTCTGCTAATCCAATGCAATTTATTTTTCCATTATTTTTTTCTGGTTTATTTTACTTGTTTTTTTATGGCTGTCTAATCAACGGTGCGAAAATATACAGCACTTGGTTTTTATGGCTCATAAATCTGGTGGTGATGCTATGTAATCGGTCGATCGGTGTCTCTTTCTCGCTCTCGCTCTTTCTCTCTCTCTCTCTACACACACACACACACACACACACACACACACACACACACACACACACACACACACACACACACACACACACACACACACACACACACACACCTGTCTATCTGTCTATGTCCATCTATCTATCTATCAACCCATCCTATCTATCTATCTGTCTGTCAATTCATCTATCTATCTATATATTTCATCTCCCACCCCCAAACTTTTCCCACAAATTACACACAACGAGGGCCCTGCCTGACTTGATTAGCTGGAGGGCAAGCGACCGAACAACAACAAGGCGATGGCAAAGGACCAGCCCCTACATCCCTGCTAGGTGCCATTCCCTCGGCGGTAATCACACGCTCTGGCAACTCAACGCTTGGGCGAACAGAACAGGTATTGTGAAAGAAGAACAATGAGAAAGAAACGCGAGAGGATGAAGGAGGAAGAAGAGAAAAGACAATAAATGCAATTGGGAATCAGAAAGTGGATAAATCAGGAAAAGAAAGAAAGTGGAGAAAAGGGATTTGAGTCAACGTGATCGCGAAAAAAGGAAAACAAGAAGGAAGCATCTCTGTTTATTCATCCCTTGAGTGGCGACGCGCCAGGCTCTAGGCAGAGGACGGAGGGACGACAGGGAAAAGGGGAGGAGGAAGGAAGGGAAGGAAGGGGGGAAGAGAGGAAGAGAGGAAGGGAGGGAAAGGAGAAAGATAGGGAAAGAAAAGGAAAAAGAGGAAGGGAGGAAAGGGAGGAAGATAGGGAGGGGAGAGAAGAGGGGAAGGAAGGGAGAGGAAGAGGAAAGACAGGATAGGAGGGAAGGGGAGAATGGGAAGGAAGGAGAGGAAGGGAGGGGGAGAGGAAAGACAGAATAGGAGGGAAGGGGAGAATGGGAAGGCAGGCAAGGGAGGTGAAGGGAGGAAAAGAAGGGAGGGATGACAAGGAAGATGGAAAGATTGGAGGAAAGGAAGGATAGGAGGAATGGAGGGAAAGGAAGTCGAAAAGGGAGAGAGTGAGGGGAAAGGAAAGGAGAGGGGATGGCCGGAAGAGCACCTAGCTGGACGTTTAATGGATTTTGTGGTAGAAAGGAAGAGAGGGGGGGAGGGGCAATATATTGTTGAGAAAATATAGAAGAAACATGTGGAGAAGAGAGAAGAAGAAGAAGAAGAAGAAGAAGAAGAAGAAGGAGAGAGAGAGAAAGAGAGAGAAAGAGAGAGAAAGAGAGAGAGGAGAGAGAGAGAGAGAGAGAGAGAGAGAGAGAGAGAGAGAGAGAGAGAGAGAGAGAGAGAGAAAGAGATAAAGGGAAAGAGAAAGAGAAAGAGAAAGAGAAAGAGAAAGAGAGAAAGAGACACAGACAGTCAGACAGAGACACCCAAACAAAGAGACAGACTGAAAGACCGAGCTTACAGTACGCACACGGGTCTCCGTGTACGTACATCTGCGGGTATGAGCATTAGTGTCTACATCGACCATACGAAGGAATAAAAGCACAGCCCGAGTTTAAATGAAGGCAGGGGGAACACGAAATGAACGAGAAAGATGCGAGCGAAATTGCAAGCAAGACATGATTGAAGGACCATAAAAGCCGTGAAGGAAGACCAATGAAAGGGTAACAATATGAACTCATGATAAAAATCGAGAGAGAAATACGGAGCGATAAAGGTCATAACAGAGAAATGAAAGGAAAACGTGATGCAGAAGAACACAAAGTAATGCAGAAAGGAGACATTCAAAAATAAAGAAAAGGGGAACAAGAGTATCCCAAAATATAGAAAATTGAAATAAGAAACTTCAAAAATATATAAAACGAAAACGAAAATTCCAGAATAAAAAATGATAAATTAATTAAGAGCTATAAAAAAAAACTTCTCATCTAAAGAACGAGGAGACGGGAAGGACGAGAATAATTGAGAATTAAAGAGATCTAGATAAATGAGGAAATCTCGCCCAAGAGAAAGGAGAAAACGAAAAAAAAAACTGTCGAAATTTTACACGACAGAAGTTCGGCAATTAAATGGATGGGGTGGATAAAAAGTAGAGGAAATATAAAAGAAAAAAAAATACGTACAAAAGTTGTGTAAAAAGTCTAAGAGAAAGACAGAAAGAAAACAGGAAAAATATTGGAGGAAAGAAGGAAAATGGGTTGGCAGACGGAGGCAGAAGCGCGGGAAAGGCCAGGCAGGAGGCGGCAAAGGTAGAGAACGAGCGAGCGGCCTACCTGGAAGCCCCCTCGCTCCCTCCCTCTCTCCCTCCCGCCCTCCCTTCCTCCCTCCTGTCCCCCTACTGGCTTCCCCCTGCTCCCCTCCCCCACCCACTTCCCCTCACTCTAATCATCCCCTTCCCCTCTCCCTCGCTGACCTTAAAGGCAGAGTGGCCTTCGTGAGGCTGCGCCAAGACCATTCTCGTCCGTCGACCCGGAGAGATAAGACTCGTTCGCAGCTCCGGACGCGAGGCTATCTATCATTCACGACTTCGATAGGTTAACCAAATGTCACTCTCAGTCCGTTTCGATCGCGGGCTTTTGTTCCGTCTCCATTAACATTTCTCTGGAAAGCGAAAGCTCGCGCGCACACAGGCAAACGCACCTGCACGTACAGCCATGAGTGCACGTACGAATACACACGCGCGCGCACATGCACACGCTCCCACACTTCCACACACACATATATACATAGACACATACACACACACACACACACACACACACACACACACACACACACACACACACACACACACACACACACACACACACACACACACACACACACACACAAAACTACCCCCCCAAAAAAAAACTCGCAACCTTTCCTTCTCCCTGGCACACCTGCCCTCGTAGCTCCTCCTCCCGGAAGTCACCTGGAGCCAAATCTCACCTGGAAAGAAAGAAAACGCCAACATTAGCCTAATAACAATATCGAACTCCATTGGCATTCTTGCGTAATGATTATGGCTCTACATGTAATGTCCTTCCGAGCCATTTATTCATCATGCAAATGCCACTAAGGCGGGTGATCATAGGAATTCAATTATGGCGGGGAAGTCATTGCTACAGCGGCCATGTGCTGTTTACAAATGAAATGGCCCCATCAAGAAAGTTAATGAGGCTGCATTTACGTTAATGAATCATCTAAGAGCTCGGGGGGAAGCAGGGGGCAGGGGGTGAAGGGGCAGGGGGCAGGGGCCGAGGGGGCATGGGGTAGGGAGTGGCGAAGGGGATATGACGTCATCATCAACAAGCGAGAGCAGTAGCCAATGGCTCGAGCGGAAATAAAGATGTCAGTAAAATGAGGCAGAGCTTGAGGTATTGTAATGAAGAATGACGTCATAAGCGAGTTGTTTGTACATAATGTTGCATAATACATACACTGAGTCATCTCCTCTCGCGAGTTGGAGAAAATCATCCTTTTAAAAATACGTCATCGAAAAAAGGTCAAGTCGTTTCCATCTCAATTTCTTCTTTGAAATCTTTTATGATTACCTTATCAATACTCTATTTTTTTTACCAGATCGAAATATAGATTCCAAAGACTTACCACCATTAGCTTATCAAAATCAGAAAAGACACTCGAAAAAAAAGAGGAATTCCAACAACAAACACAAAATCACTCTTTTACTTTCTCATATTTCATGCACAGAAACCTCGTCTTCATCCTTGAGCGCCAAAAGTGTGGTTTGAAAACGCTGACAGCCAGAAAGATATTCTAGGCCAGTCATAAATTCATCGGAAACCTTCCTTACGCAATTCCTTCCCGCCGGCGTAGAAGCGTATCGCCCTTCTAGAAAAAAAAATAGTAATCAAACAAAAATGAAAAAAAAAAGAACACTCGACCTTCTTTCTGTAAAATTAAAAGTCGTTTTTCTGTCACGTCCATTTATTTATAACAAAGCGAGAAACCGCATGACTGTCTTTAGCTTTCTTGGGAAACATGGGGGATGAATGGGGAGGGGGGGGGGTGAGGTGGAGGGGAGAGGAGTGTCACCCTGTCACGCGCGTCGGTTCATGGTGCAATCGTTCCTTTCGCTAATGTGGATTTTCCTGTCGTTGCGGTCGCTCCGAACTATTGAAAGAATCTCACACATCCGAAAGCGTTTACTCACTCTTTACTTGCCTTCCAATTACCAGACACCGAAATCAGACGCTGAAATCTGGACCGTCGTCTAAAAGATCAAAAGCCCAGCCGTGCCCTTACTAACTCCCCCCCCCCCCAGGCGAAATGAAGGCCCAAGAAGGCAATTTGTCATCTGCGATCGAGGGGGTGTCGCCCCCACTACGAATTAGGCCCAGCGACGCCGGCCGACATTTACGTATAATTCGTGCACGCTTCCCCAACCAAGGCCTATAACATTTTTTAAAAATCTATAATCACTCACGAAAGAAAAACGAGGAGAAGGGGGGAAGGGATAATGATGGGAAAGACGAGAGGGACAGGCGAGGGGAGATAGCGCGAGAACGGGGGACGGAGAGATAATGGGGCAGAAATGTATGGGGAGAGGGAAGGGGACGGGCGAGAACATGGCGGTTTGTGTATGGAGGAATATAAGAAGGAGACAGAAAAGGGGAAGGGAATAATGCAACCCTAATAACCGAACAGCTTAAGAAGAGAGGATTCTGGCGCGAAAAGGGCGCGCAGAATCCTGCACCGACGATGCAGCGCTCATGACAAGGGAACATAAACTCAACTTCTCCCATATACGTCACGCAGCCCGGAAGACGAGGTTTGACCGAACAACTTCCCTCTCAGTGTTCCCCAACTTCTCGTACGTATTCCTAGCACGGAGTAACTTCGTTCCGCCTCCGCCCCTTGGCTTCGCGAGGCTTCGAAAGGGGGCGGTAGTGTATGAAGAACCCTCGGGATTTTTCCCCTGTTGTTTGGGGAATAAATAAGAATGCATAGGCCATTTGTGGCGAGCAAACATGGTATAAGACAGAGCGGACCACGGCGGTCACGACAGCCCTGGGTGGACACAGGGGGAGAGGGAGCCTTGAGTGTAAACATATGGACAGGCCGAGGGTCACCTCAAATATTGTGGCTTTTATGACAACCAGGGTGGGTTCGCTTCTACTTACTGCCTCTTTCCCTCTCCGTCCCTTCTTTGCCCCTGTCCCTATCTCTGTAACTGTCTCTCTTTCTCTCGGTCTTGCCTCTCTCCTCGCTCCCCACTGCAGCACACACAAAAACAGCATGAATGGGCAGAGTGAGTGTCAGTGTGCATCCCCCTGTGAGTCAAGTGCATACCCTTGCGTGTTCATGGGAGTCTGGACTGTTGCTGAACAACCGGGCAGCTGGCGGCGTCCCTCACGTGAGGAGATGCTGCAGCTGGTCAACCAACAAACGAGCCCCATTTCCACCAGTCACAAGTCGAGAGGGTCGTGAAGGTCGTGCGGGCGGCCTGCACTTACGACCTCTCTCCTGGGGGCCGTCCGACTTCCTTGGACTCCTGTGGGAAACGCGCACCCCACGCCCCTCGCCGTCGCCGACCATCCCGCCGAATTAATAGCAAATGCTTGGCTTGACTCCTTTGAGACGCGTAATTGGATCCGAGCGTTCCATCGCCTCTGGTTAGCGGGGCCGTTGGTCGCGCACAGGGGCCCGGACCAGCGAGAGTTGTGTTTGTATTTCGTGTTCCTCGCCGTGAGAGCCCAACTGGTGCGTGTCTTCCCGCTCCTCTTTTTTGCCTGCACCTTCCTACCTTCTTCCTTTTTCTCCATTTCTGTTTTTTCCCTCCCAACAAACGAACTTAGAGCCTTCCATCGTGCTTTAAAATAGTCCTCGAGGCCACAATGGCCCGTAATGCCTCGGGATACTGGCACTAACATTACCTCGAGACGTTTCCATTACGTCGGGTATTTAAAAGAAAGCGGGGAAGGAGATCGCATTGTGGTTGATAGACTTCATTTACTGTGACGGCGAGGGACGAGAAAAAAGGTTAAAAAAAAAGAAAAAGGAAATTCGAGCAAAAGAAAAAGAACAGTTTACAGAAATGCAAAAGAAGTCGCGTGTGCTGTAAAATAAAATAAAAGGAGAGGAAATTCGAAAACAAAAGAAAAAAAAATAGAGAAATCCAAAGCGTTGTGCGATAAGACAAAAAAAAGGACCCCCCCCCCAAAAAAAAAAAAAAAAAAAAAAAAAGCAGTTAAAAGAAAAAAATATAAGACACTTGAAATCGGAAGGATAAAAAACAACCAACGAAACAAAGGAAGAGAAAGAGGATGAATAGGCGGATGCAGTGATCAGTCACGATCAGCATCCAAGCAGGACTGAAAGGTCGATCAGGACGCCATCAGAGTCAAGCTCGCACGCTCTCCAACGTCAAAGGATGAGAGACACAGAGATGAGGAGGAGGAGAGAGGAGGAGGAGGAGGAAAGGGAAGGAGGAGAGAAGAAGGAGGAAGAAGAGGAGGAGGAGGAGAAGAGGAGGAGGAGGAAGAGGAGGAGGAGAGGAGGAGAGGAGGAGAGGAAGAGGAGGAGGAGAGAGGAGAGAGAAGAGGAGGAGGAGGAAGAGGAGGAGGAGGAGGGGTGGGGTGAGGGAAGGGAAGCGCACAGGAAGGGATGCTGTAATGAGAAGAGACGCAGCTCGTGTACTTGCTCCGTAATTTTAAGATGCGAGGTGGGAAGATGATGAGGTTTGAAGGGGAGAGATGGATACAGGTATATACAGGAACATCCTCGTGAATATGTAGACTGCATGTAGTCGCGTACATGCAACTATACCTAAAGACACATACGCGGACGCACACACACACACACACATAGACACACACACACGCGCACACACACACACACACACACACACACACACACACACACACACACACACACACACACACACACACAGATATACACACACACACACACACAAACACACACACACACACACACACACAACCTACAAATATAACACCACACGAAAAAAAAAATATATATATATAAAACAAAATAGAAAAAGGAACAGAGAAAAGCGGGGGGAAATGGACAACGAAAGACTGCCAATATACTGTGAGAGATCAGACATCACTAACAGCAAGTTGGCATGAATGAGAAGATGGAGATCTCGCAGCATCTCCGCCACGTTCTAGGGATGCTGCACACACGCCTCAGGGCATCAGTGCAGGAGAAGAATGGGAGTATCAGGATCCCTTTGTTGCTAACGAGTTACTTCGTTGTCTCTCTGTCCCCCCTTCGTCGGCGCGGTTGTAAAAACAGTAATGTGAGCTTTCAAAACTCACACCAACAACATTGTGTCTCCTGTTTTTTTGTGTCTCTTTCCCTCATTTTTTTGTTCTCTCTCCTTCCTCCCTTTCTCCGTATATCTGTTTATTTACCTGCACGTTCTCTCCTCTCTCTCTCTCTCTCTCTCTCTCTCTCTCTCTCTCTCTCTCTCTCTCTCTCTCTCTCTCTCTCTCTCTCTCTCTCACACACACACACACACACACACACACACACACACACACACACACACAACACACACACACACACACACACACACACACACACACACACACACACACACACACGTGTATATATAATCAAACACATACATCATGTTTAAAAAATTTAAAGAGAAAATGGCCTCGCATGCACCCCGATCCCGCGATGCCACTCGGAGCGAAGTGGCCCAGGGCGGAGATCTGGCCCTGCCGAGGGAGAGATGGCCTTCGGAGCTGGCCATGACGTGAACATTTACCATCATTATCGAAGCCGGCCCTTACGGAGTCCCCCCTCCCCCCCTCCCCCTACCCGCTTCCTCCTCTTCCTTCCCTTTACCGACCCTCCCCTCTCTCCCTACCCGCTTCCTCCCCTTCCTCCCTTGCCTCTTCCCTTCCTTTACCCACCCACTCACTCCCTTCTCACTTATTACGGGAAACTCCCTTCTCCTTCCCTCTCCCTTTCCCTCTCCTCTGCGTGATCGCTTCCTCGCTCCCTCTCTTGGGTCTCTCCCCTTTCCCTTCTTTCTCTTCCCATCTCCCTCCTTCGCGGTAACTCCCCCCCCCTCCCTCCCTATCAACATCTCATAACTTGTCCCTCTCCATCGCCTAACTTCTTCATTGTTATTCTCGACCCTTAAGAACTTCTCATCACAACTTCCATGTCTTTTGTTTTTCCTTTATTAATTTTCTCTCTCTATCCATCCACCCCTTTTCTTCTTCTTTCCCCATCTTGTTTCATGTCTTTCTCTTCCCCCTTTCTCTTTCAAGGTTAGGTTAAGTTTGGTTAGGATAAGTTAGGTCAAGTCAAATCATCCCAAATCCAAGTCAAGTCAAGTCATCTCAAGTCAAGTCAAGTCAAGTCAAGCCAAGTTTACGCTAGGTTTTCCATTAGTTCCTTTCTCCATGTCTCTTCCCTTTTCCCTCACCATCTTCCTTCCGTTTCCTTGAATTTCCAACGCTCTTTTATCATTCTTCCTCCCTTATTCTCCCCTCCTCTCTTCCTCTTCTGCTTCCTCCTCGGGTTGCCTGAGTCAAGAGGGCCTTCACGTGTCACTTCCCTCCCTGGTTGGAGTCGACCTTCCATATATATATTTTCTGAGACACTATTACGTTCACCAATATATTTTGTACATCTATGGTGTTTTATTGTGTCTTAAACATTTTTTTTGCACAGTGTTTTGTTCTTGTTTTATGATTATATAACCTCTCTTTTTATTCCTTGCGTGGTCGCTTTTACAAAATTTAATCTGAATCTTACTCAGGTAATCCTTCCTAAATTTCGGTGGAGATTCAGCGTTTCTTCTCCGTGAATTAATGGTCAAAATATCCTTTCTCTCCTTCAAGACTAAGCCAAGGACCTTATTGGCAACGTGAAAAATCCTTCCCATTTCTCATTCATTTCCTGCTGAAGGATTGCTCGAAATTCCTTCTCACGCCTCTTCTTTCTCACTCTTCCATTTCTTTTTCTTTCTTTCCCTTTCTTCTTCTCGTCTTTCTTCCTCTTCCCCCTTCTTCTTCACTCTCTCTTTCGTCTTCTTTTTCTCTTTCTCCTTCTCATTTTTTACTGTTTCCTCTTTCGTTTTCTCTTCTCTTTCTCTATCCTTTTTCCCTTTAACCTCATCATTCTCTTCTGTCTCCTCCTCCTCCCGTTCTTTCTTCTTTCTGATTTTTCATTTCCTCGCCCCTCCTTCCTTCTAATGCATCTCAATTTACTGAATTACGTCTGTGAAAGTCTTCGTATTTTTCGTTTGGTAAGAATGAGAGAGAGAGAGAGAGAGAGAGAGAGAGAAGAGAGAGAGAGAGAGAGAGAGAGAGAGAGAGAGAGAGAGAGAGAGAGAGAGAGAGAGAGAGAGAGAGAGAGAGAGAGAGAGAGACAAACAGACAAAAGACGCGAAAGACTAAAGTAAAGAGAGGGGGAAGGACAAAAAGAGATTCGATTCCCATTCCTGCCCCCCCACCCCCCGTCCCACCCACCACCGCCCCCTCCTCCTCCTCCTCCTCCTCTCCGTCTGCCTCCATTACCGGCTTACCCTTGTATCAATAAGATCCATTTCCATTATTCCTGAGGTCATCCTTATCCTTCCATCCTTCCCTCGTTCCTATCTTCTTTTGCTCCTCCTTTCTAAATCTCGCATTATCATTCCCTCCTTATCTTTTATACATTATCTCTATCATTCCATCCCCCTCCTCACCCTACCCCCCCCCCCTCATTCTCCAAAGAACGCCGACATCCCCCCCCCCTTTCGGAATGGAGCATCAAAACCTCCCAAAATCTACCAGTTCAATTAAGAATTTTGCGAGATATGAATATTCTATGACAAGATGGCGGGCTGTGAGACGCGGCCACCGTGGGTGTGTGCAACTTGCAAAAAAAAGAGAGGAAAAAAAATTTAGTGAAAAATTGTTGCATTCTAGAACTGTTGCTATTCATTCTGGCGCTTCCACGGGTCCAAAAACACTTAAGAATTTCGAGCATTTTTTTTTTCTTTTTTTTTTAGTCGATTGTCTCCATTTACATCGATCTTTTCTCTTCCTTGTCTACTTTTGTTTCTTTTCGTTTCGTTTCTTTTTTTTATTTGTCCCGATTCCCTCCCAATAAAAAAAATCACACACTCACAGACACAAAACACACATTCTAGCAATATACATGAACTACAAACAACAAAACACTTCAGACATGCACACAAGCAAACAACCACAAGAAGAGAAAAACAAAACCTAGTAGATAATTTCCATAAGAAGTACAGAGCCCTTGGGAAACAAAACCTTAGCCATCTCCGGACATATAATACCATTTAGTCAATATTTTACTTCTGAGTCGGTTTGTTTGTTTCGTTTCCTTTTAGCGTGTGTTTGTGTGTGAGTGGAGTGTAGGTAGATTTGTGTGTGTATGATCGTGTGTGTGCGTGTGTGTGTGTGTGTGTGTGTGTGTGTGTGTGTGTGTGTGTGTGTGTGTGTGTGTGTGTGTGTGTGTGTATGTGTGTGTAAGTGTACGTGCGTGCTTGAGTGTGCGTGTGCGTGTATATCCTATGTGTACACGACGCCAGATCGAACGTGGTCAGAATACACAGGCGCAGCACTCGAGGGCGCCCTTATGTCACATTAAGCCACTTCAGATCCCCCCCTCAGCCCCTAAGGGTATATCAGTTTACTCCTAAAGGATGCCCCCGACTCCACGACCGTGCCTCCTCCGCCCACCCCCGCGCCAGAACAGAAAAGAACCCGCGCTTGGAATGAACCGGGCAGTTCATGCGCTCATTCCTCCCGAAGGACGAGAGCGCCTAACCGATTCGGCGGAGCGTGGGATCCGTCGACGGGATCCTTCGAACGCCGCTCCTGCGCCCTCGCACGCCACACTTGAGGAATCGAGGGGAGGGGGGGAGGTTAGAGGGAGAGGCAGGAGGAGGACGAGAAGGACGACGATGACTAAGATAAGGAAGAAAGAGCAAAGGAAACGAAGATCGTAGGGGAGGACATAGAGGAGTAGGGGGAGGAAGAGAAGGAGGAGGACGTCGAGGAGAAGAAGAAGGAGGAGGAAGAGGAGGAAGAGGAGGAAGAGGAGGAAGAGGAGGAGGAGGAGAGGAGGAGCCCGGCGCCCCACACGTGCTCTATTCCCATGGCTTATAATTGTTTTCCTGCGGAAGTCGGTAGAGGACTGGAAGGAAAGAATTCCGCCGTGGATGTCGCTGCTCTTAATGTCATAAAATAGGTTTACGAGTCTGCCTCCAACCACCTCCTGCCGCCCGCCCCCACCCCTCCCCCGCCCTCCGCTGTGCCAGGGGCGGCGGCCTTAGCACATGCTGCCTCGGGGAATTAGTCACGCTTCCGAAGGGACATGGTTCCTCCATCAGGGAAAAACGTCACATGCAGGGTCGGTGGTTCCTCACCCACGTCTTCTAGCGAGACATGTTCTCCCATCGGAAGGGGGAGGAGGGAAGGGGAGGGAAGGGGGAGGCGCAGAGCCACTCAAAATGCTATTTCGCTTTTTTTCAACTCTCTTTCCGGTTGTTTACAGACGGGTCGATGAAGCCGGAGGGACCCTTTGAGTTCCAAGGGGTCGTTCAGTTTGTAATTTCGTATTCCTTCTCTTCCGAATCGATTACCAAGTGTGCTGACAGAGACACCATGCGGTAAATTACAATTTACAATCAAATTTATGAGCCGGGATCTGCATAAACAAACCATTAATTATACCGGAGCCAAATAACGAAACTTTTTTGTATAAAATTCACGCTTCACCTGGCATTGCCGACAGGTATATGAATCATTAAAATAATCCGGGACAGCTGGGTTGTGAGGTTAGGGGGTGGAGTACACTTTGGGGGTGAAGTTGACCTCCCCCCCTTGGGCCTGGGCACACAGCTGAAATTAGACCTCTAGAAAAAAAAAGTTACGTCTGCCGTACTATCTTTCATATCAGCTTCACTTTCGCATATATCTCCCCACATATCTAAAAGTCAATCTACCTTATTCTTACCCCATCGTAATACTACACCACCACCAACAACAACTAGAACAACAACAACAACAACAACAACAGCAGCAGCAAAAAGAAAAACGGCCGGAGTGCGCTTGTATGCTTACTGTAAAAGGGAGCCTGGCTATTAGTGCTGTGTTAAGTGTCGAAACGCGGAGCTCGAGCTGCTTCGCTGAACAACGTGAAAATGCCACATTATAAGGGAGGCTTTTTACAGAAATGTTTGATTTGTCGCATTCATGTCCTGAAATGCTCTCAAAACTTTAAGTGCAAATAATTACTATAGCGTGCTAATGCGATAGCACTATAACACTAGTGCTTGATAACGTATTCTAACTTTTTTTTGTTATTCAAAATAATCCTGATTTAAATAAGCAATTAAACAAGCAAAAATACGGCATGGAGGTCCGTATCATAACCATGCCCTTGACCTCGCTGCGGTCCTTAACCCGTATTTAATGTGTCCCTTTCCGCCCTCAGGACAGGTCATGTCGACAAAGGGGGTCACGGCTCATTAGTGGATGAAGGACAGGTCAGCTCAGGTAAACCACGGATCTCACATTTTTTGGCTGAGCCTTCCCTGTCGGCGAGATGTGGCGACCTCTGGCAGTGTCCGTTTCCCATCATGATTTCAATTTATCGTTTCATGTGTTCGGCTGCGACAAAGACCTTTATCGTAACGCTGTAAAATAGTGAACTGGCAACAGGAGGCTGTCTCGGTCGAAATGTCATTCAAATGCCAATCGCTTTCGGCGCTGTCTCTGAGCGTAATTTCGGAATTACGGTTCATTGTCTGCTGATGTACGCTGAAAATTGTCGAAGGAATGCCTATGAAGTGAAACGATGTATTACTGGAATTGTAATACATTGCTTGTCCTGATAAGAAAACAAATACAGTTTGGAAAGGGCGAATGGGTTTATATAATGTTTTCAAATCAAATCAATAACATTCCTTGATTAAGAATTGATATCACAGGAAAATATACATTATACAGTACACACACACACACACACACACACACACACACACACACACACACACACACACACACACACACACACACACACACGCACACATACATACACACACACACACACACAACCCCCCCACATACACACAACCCCTCCCACACACACATCCTCCCCCCAAACACATCCACCCGCCCACAAACACGTCCCCCCCACAACCCCCCCAACCCCAAATCAATACACTCTGTAATTCAGCAACGAAACTACTACATCAACGATACTGTTCAATAATAACCGCCACGGAGCGTAGTCTGGAGCGTTTTAAAGGTGTCTCGCTCTACGGGACCCTCGGCGACAATGCACAAAAATATCGGTCCCTGAAGATTCTTTATCTAAATTAATGAATGAAAAAAAAAATATGAATAAAGAAATAAATAATTACATAAGACAATTAAATGAACACGTGAATAATTAATACGAGCAGGATGTTTATATAAGTTACCCAAATAAACACATACATAAGCGAATTAACAAACGGTAAGAAAACATACCAAATAAATGGTTAAAATAAGAAAATGAACGAATAAAACAATAAGAAAAAAAATATATAATAAAAATCTGCCTTTAAAATTTAAATCGAAACCAAACGTGAGAATCCACGTCGTCTATGGAAAATCACAGGCGGCCAAGGATGCTACACAGGAGGCCAAGGATGCTGCTTATCACGGCGGCCCATCTCGGGAATCTGCAGGTAACGACTCTGTAGGACGCTGCTTGAAGGATCCCCGACCAGCGCTTTTCTCGTCTCCTTGAGGAAGGTAGTCGGTCTGAGGTTTTCTTTTCTTGTCTTTGTATGTAGGTGGTTGCACTTTATTTTCATTCTATTATATATATATATATATATATATATATATATATATATATATATATATATATATATATATATATATATATTTTTTTTTTTTTTTTTTTTTTTTTTTTTTTTTTTTTTTTTGGGGGGGGGGGTGTTCTCTTTGTTTTTCTGTTTTTTTTGTTTTTTTTTTCTTTTCCTTTCGCTTGTTTTCCGTTTTTTGGTTTCTTTTGTTGATTTTGTGCATTTCTATCTAATCCGTTGCTTCATCTGTTTTTGTTATCTATCAGTCTTCCGTCCTTTTTCCGCCTTCCTTGTATTTCCTCACCTTCTATCTCTCTTTTCCCCCTTGCCTCCTCCCCTTTTTTTTGCCTTGTCCTTGTATTTCCCCTTTTCCTCATACATTCTTCCCCTCACCTTTTCCCCTTAAGAATTACCTGCAGCACTAAGCACACCCTCGCCCCCCACCTCCCACCCCACAGCACATCCTTGTCCCCTCCCCCTCTACGGGCATCCTCTCCTCACCCCCACCCCCATGGGCCATCCTCTCCTCACCCCCACCCCCATAGGCCATCCACTCCTCACCCCCACCCCCACGGGCCATCCACTCCTCACCCCACCCGCCATGGGGCATCTCTCCTCACTGCCTACCCCCACCCCATAGCACACGAATGCTATAGGTTCCCAGCGTGCAATCAAGGGCTTTTAATGGCCGGTACTTGTGCGCACATACTGGCAAAGAAGTCAATTACGCCGAAGTAATCATCCACTTCGTATCTTTCGATCGCTCTTTCATAACCACTTATAGTCCCACTACTTGGAAGGAAAGGAAGAGGGAGGGAGGGAGAAAGGGAAGGGAGAAAGGGAGGGAGGGAGGGAGGGAGGGAAGATGGGATGGATGATGGGGAAGGGAGAGGAAAAGATGGGAAGGGTGATGGGGAGGGGAGAGGGATGATGGGGAAGATCACGAGGAAGGGAAAGGGGAAGAGAAAACAAGATTGATACACAGTTAGACCCTCCCCGCCCCCTTGTCCCCCCCTCCCTCCCCCCTCCCCATTCAAACGCACGAACGCACGAACGCACGGCTCAAAGCTACACGTCACAAGAACCCGCACGGTACAACAACTCTCATGTATATTAGGGAGATCGCTTTGATGATAAGACCATCTACCGCTCCTCTGTTTTGGTGACAACGCTATGTTAATGGCCACCCCGTCTCTTTTTATCTCTCGCGGAATCTGCATTAACCACTCTTCAAATCTCCCGCGCCTTCGTCTGTCTCAGGAATCCCATTATCCTGAGGGAGGGACGCGCGGGAGGGTCGAGGGAAGGAGGCCTTGGGCGCCGTGGGAATCGCGCGACGTCCCGCCTCGGCTTCTGGCATTTTGGTCTCGATGTTGTCTTGTTCTCTCTTGTACTCTTGTTTATCCCGCTTTATTCTTATTTACATTAGTAGTTGTAGTTGTAGTAGTAGTAGCTGTTGTTGTAGTGGTAGTAGTTGCGGCAGTTGTAGTAGCAGTGTTGTTATAACCATTATCATTATAATAGTTATTATTACTATTGAAATTATTGTTATGGCTTTGGTTATCATTATTCTTATTATCATCATCATTATCATTGTAATTATTAATATTGTTATCAACATTGACATTTTCATTCTCATTATTATTATCTTTATTATTATTATTATTATTATCATCACCATCATCATTATTCCTTCTCTTTATCGTTATCGTCTTTGTCTCTACTCTTTATTACTCAGGGTTCAATGTATAGTTTATCTTCGTTTTCCTCTTCTCTCGTCACCATAATTGTCTCTGACTGTTCCTTCTTTCTTTCCATCCATTATCTTCCCCCTCTCTTCCTCTCCTGCTTCCACTCTTTGATCCTTCTCGCCCGGATGCCTCAAATCCCTGTCACTCTCCTTCTCCATTTTCTCTCCTTTCTCCTTTTTCCTCTTCCACTTCCTCCTCTCCTTCCCCTTTATCCTCTCTCCTCCTTCGCTTTCCTCTCTGATTTGTCTTCCGCATTGCTCCTCTCCTCGTGTTTACTCTCACCTTTTACCTGTCCGCTCGGGTAGACTTCAGAGAGAATTCGAGAAAGGTTTCTTATCACGAGTTTACTCAGAGCAACTTTTACTCTTGGCCTTTTCTTCCTCCCTGTCTTTCGTCTTGGGTTATTTCCCCCCTTGTTTGGAGTTCAGCGATGGGGAGGGAAAATAGGTTCTCAGAAAAACTAGGTTTAATGGCAAAGAAAAAAGAATAAATACAAAAATAGAACGGAAAAAAGTCAACTACCAACATAGCCCAGGCAGCCATTAATGAAATTCGCAAGGTCGAAAGAGTGAACGATTTTCGTACTTTCTTTTTTTTTTTTTGCTTTTCTCTTCTTCCCTTTTCTCTCCCCCCCCTCCCCTCTACAACCTCCCCCAAACCTCCCATTCCACGAGCTCATATATTCGAAAAAGCGACAACAACAACAACCTGTTTGGATTTCATCAGCGCCGGGAGTGGCCTGCCGTGTAAGCCCCGCCGAGGGTAGGTGGGCACGTCCGCCATGGGAGGTGAAGGGTACAGGGGACTCCCATATATCCTCGCCTTGCCTCCGACGTGCCCGCTTGACGGATGAGTAATCTCCTCTGCCTCGATCCTTCCCACACTCCTCCTCTAAACTTGGCATTCCTTCGTTTTTAAAGAGGGGCTTCGGTTGGCATGACTTCAAAAAAAAGTTCTTCGTCAGATACCCTATTCAAGTCAACTTTTTTTTTTTTATATAATTCTAAAATATTGGCATATAATCCATTTCTAATAGCTGCATTCATAATCAGTCATGTCATGATTTTAAATCATATATATATTTTTTTCTTTCTAGAGCTTGTGACGTATGTTTCCCCATGGGCGTCGAAGCCCCGCCCATGGCACTCGCCTCGCGTGGGCTGGCAGCACAG